>NW_026099575.1:32052538-32139713 GCF_025091365.1 Daktulosphaira vitifoliae
TTATTTAATTTATATTTTATATAACTTTTGGAAAAATGTATGGATCAATATTATTATTTTTTTATAATAAATATTTATATACTCCTTTCATCTACACGCTTTTTTTGTAAATCGGATCATACCCCTTTAACAAGGGGGGTCAAAACTTTAATCATGCGTATTGTTACTATGATATTTTCAATTTAATTTTTGAAAGTATTCCGGAAATACTGACACTTTTATATATATCTTAAATTAAAGCTTATATAATATACTTTAATTTAAAAAAAAAAATGTGACCTCTGGATTTGTCTTCACGGTAAAAATGACTACCGTATTCAAAAATTTGCTATTTTTGTGTTAAAATTCTGGGTTTTGTATTTTATTTTATTTTAAAATACCTGACAAGGGGACTACAGATTTTCATAAATATTATATAAATAAAAAATTAATATAGCATAGAAAGTTAAACTTATTTAAATTTGTTTGCTTCTTTTAAGTCGAGAAAAATAACTTTGAAATTTGAACTAGCTTAAAAGCCTATTTTTTCAACCGACGGTAGCGACGTACGGTTGTCGAGTTGGTAAAATTTATGTTTTACACGCTTGGGGTACGAGGTTCCAACCCGCGTATTGCAATGAATTTTTTGCATTTTTTCTTAATTCTTTTTAAGTTAGTTAAAGAATTTTTAACTCATTTAGATTCAATAACTTCAATAAAGAACAATGATCCCATCACTTTAGTCGCCCCTTGCAAGAAGAAATTTCTTATTCGTATTAAAATTATTTTACTATATTTTAAGTTTTAGCTTCGATGCAAAGCCGAGAAGATGTTTTTTTGTGAATATCATTTATTTTCTCTGCTCTAACTTGACCTACTTTTTTCAACGATACGTCCAATGACTACAATTCGTATCTAGTTGAAGATATTACTCTCAAAAATTGAAAAAAAAATTCTAATTTATCAATTAAACAGTTAGTTATTACATCGTCTCCATAAAGACAATTAAAATCATTAATTTCTAATGTTTTCAAAATATTTATTAACGAATGAAGTTTGATATGATAGGTTTCAACTACAAAATTAAATCATTTTACTTTGTAATTTAATAATTTTTTTACTCTATTTGTGTGTGCTACTACTAGACTATAATATTACAATTTTTTTTTGTAACATGTTGCTATATAAATCATTTCTAAAAAAAATGATTGTTTTTTCTCCTGAATTAACAATTGATTTTTACAAATATAATCAAATTTTATAATACACTCAATTGAGTAAATCTTTTTAACAACTTTGTTTTGATTGGTACATTTAGTTAAAGTAAATCATTAAAATTAATTAAGTTCTCAATATTTCAATTATAGAATCTTTTCAACAAACAACAAAAGTTCCTAGGAAATTATTACTATTACTTCTATTTAAGTTATCTATTACCATAAAAATGCAAAAAAATATTGAGCTTTTCTGATAAATTTACAATAAATAGTAATTATAAAACTTTCTGACTGCATATTGATCTTAACGATACAATTTTTTTAATTGTCATAAAATTTTCTATTTAATTATGTCAATGTCAAACTTACCAATTGAGCTAAAAGTTATGGTAAAATAAATTTTTTTTTTTTTTTATAAACATTTACAACAATCAACTTTAAACGATTAACAAAATTGGTTAAATATGTCATTTTCCTTATTTTTAACTTATTAATAATCAAATTAATATTAAATATTATATCAAATCAGTATTAATTTAAAACAATTTTTTTTGTTCTTAATTATTTTTTTTTATATGTAAAAACTATTTTTTAATAATATTAAAACTTAGAAGTTATAGAAAAAGTCTAATTGCACATTTTAAAACATCGCGAAAAGTTGATTTAGAATAGTATATTTTTGTTTCTGATGGAAGTTCCTTGTAGTCCAGTGTATAAAACTTATAACTTTGTTAATTGTTATAACTTTATCAAAAATGACCAAATCAGTATATTTTTTTTTATTTAGATGCATGTCTTTATCTATCATTTGGTTTTTTTTATAAATCTAACCCTTTACCTGCCCACAAGAGGGATTCAAAATATTAACTTTTTTTTTTTTAGTTAAAGTAAATCATTAAAATTAATTCAGTTCTGGATATTTCAATAGTAGAATCTTTTTAAATATCAAAAATTACTTAGAAATGATTACTATGATTTCTATTTAAGTGTTCTATTACGATAAAAATGCAAAAAATAATGAGTTTTTCTGATAAATTTACAATAAATAATAATTATAAAACTTTCTGACTGCATATTAATCTTAAAAATAACATTGTTTTAATTCTCATAAAATTTTCTATTTAATGATTCATTCTAGTCAACGAAGGAGTAATTTTGCAGAATAGCAGAAAAAATTCCCAACAAACTTTTTTTTTTTTTGTTTTAATTAGGCAATTGGTGGATTATTCCAAAAGCAACATCAACTCTTATTTCTTTAATTATATCATGATTAGTAGTTCTTTGATTTTAAAATATAATATTTGAATATATACTAATTATAATTATTAAATTTAGTATGAAATTGATATTTAATATTGTAATTTAAACGGAGAAATTATAAAAATAATAAAGAAGTTATATTTTGCTTTACTTTTACGTGTATAAAAATTTAAAGGGCTTGATACAATAATTTTCAATAAAAACTGTTTGTTACTATAAAAAAATGCACTGGACTACAAGGAACTTTCATCAGAAGCAAAAATATACTTTTCTAAATCAACTTTTCGCGTTGTTTTCAAATCTGCAAGTAGACTATTTCTATCACTTCTAATTTTTTATATTATTACTAATTATATATATAAAATAATAATTAAAAGAAAAAAAAATTTGTTTTCAAATTATTACTGATTTGATTTTTAATATGTTAAAAATAATCAGTCCAAATTTTCAATTTTAACCTATTTTTTTGGTTCTTTAAAGTTGATGAAAAATTTTTGATAAAGATTTATGAAAGTTTATAGTAAAATAAATTGAATATATTACCATAACTTTTAGCTCAATTACAAGTTTAAAATTGACATCTAGGCCAGTCAACAAAGGAAAAATTGCGGAAAAAATTTTGTTTTTTTAAAAGTTGAATTAAAATATGTATAATGACATACTAATAGTCCTCAAGATTGGAATTGAGCTTTTTTTTTAAATCCTCGCAAAAGTTCAAAAATATGAGCTTTCTTAATTTTCTCAAAAAAAAATATTTAACTTACAAAAAAAAGTTTCGCACAAAAGTTGTTTAAAAGACAATTATAAATAAAAATATAATCTTATATTTTTTCATTTAAACAAATATTTTTCGAGTTACATTACATTTAATATGAGTAATAAAATTTATATTCCATTTTTTTCATTTTACGGTTACTTTTTATCATGTTATACTTACATTAGACACAATGTTATAAATGCATATGTGTGTATGTGTGAGTTTATTTATTTATTGTATCATTAAAGTGTAGTGTATATTGAGATACAACCGATAGAGTAGGTAATTGATTTGACGCTATATTATTTAAACCCAACTAAACGCTAAATTGTACATTCCGAAATAACAATCATATTATGTCAATTGCCACCGGAATATCTGGTAATATTTTTCTTTTTCTTTGCCTTAATCCCAACTACTTGGGGTCGGGCACCCTTATCCTAAGATTCCACTTGACACGATCTCCCACATCTTCTACGCTCACATCAGCTGTCCTCAAATCGCATTCAATAGCATCCCTCCATCTCTTTTTTGGTCTTCCTCTATCTCTTCTTCCTTCAACATTCATTTCTATAACTGTTCTTACAGCTTTCGATTCTTCTTTCCTCATACCATGACTAAACAATCTAAGTCTATTTTCTGTCATCTTATCCACGATTGACGCAACACCTATACTTCCTCTTATATGCTCGTTCCTTATCCTATCTTCTCTAGTCACTCCACTCATCCAACTAAGCATTCTCATCTCTGCTACACTTATTCTCTGCTCTACTTTCTTATCAACCGCCCAACACTATTAACCATACATCATAGCTGGCCTCACAATTTCATACTAAATTTAAAAACTATAATTAGTATTTATTCATATATTATATTTTAAAATCAAAGAACTACTAATCAGGATATAATTAAAGAAATAAGAGTTCATGTTGCTTTTAAAATATTTCACCAATTTCTCTAAAGGAAACACTATCTACAGATTTGCATCGAAGCGTTTCTTATGATAGTGATTTTAATCACTGTCAGATATCATCTATACTTATCTCATCTATGCCACGTCTATACTGTGCCTCGACCCCACTGTGCTACCGTTTTTTTAATTTAATTATCAACTTTAAAATGTGTTAATATTTTTTAAAAATGTAATTGTTTTATTATATTGTAATAAATATATTTTTAAATACTTAATATTTTTGAAATTTAGAAATATATTTGTTTTCATAAAATATTGATGATAATAATTAACAACTATTAAGATTTTGTGATGTTTTGAAAATAATGCCACCTAGTTAAATTAATGGGTATTTTCATGTTTGTAAGTGTCAAGTAGATTTATAAATTATTTTAATAGTAATTAATTAAATAAATTATTAACAAAAAAATAAGCCTGACTCTATTGTAATTTTATTTTTGTTATTTTATTTAATTTTTAGGTCAAAAAATCTTTAAATTAATTAAGTAATTTAGTATTATATTAAAAATATTTAAATCCAAGAAAGTTGATGTTTTAAAGTGATTAAAAATTTTTATTAACTTACATTGATTGCTTATGGGCTTATTGGCTTAAATAACACTTTAAAAAAAATAATTTTTTTTTGCTTATAACATGAAAAGAACATTAAAATTTCAAATAAACCAAATTCAAAATATTTTTGTAAAATTTTACCTAAGGCAATTAGCCTACAAATAGTCTACATATAATATTATTAATTATATTTTATATAATTAAATATATAAAAATTTATTTAATAACATTGACTTAAAAATGTTTCAGAACCACATATTTTATTGTTCAAAAGGCCAAGAACAAATTGAGTGTTCATTGCAATTAATTTATAGATGTGAAGAATATTGGATCAAAAAATAAGTGTCTTATTTTTTCTAAGCTCTATTGTACATAAAAAGTGTAAATGCTGAATTGATTATTTTCGTACTTTATAATAAATATTTAAGGCTATNAATTGATTATTTTCGTACTTTATAATAAATATTTAAGGCTATGTGAATTTATTCAGCTACTTATGAGTAAAAGCCATGTTTATTCATTCTGTTATGTTTCAATAATTTGTTTTAAAATAATAGTATAGTAAGTATTTATAGATGAATACATTTTAATATAGATTAATTCTTTATTATTACAAAACATTTTCATAATTAATTTTATTTTTTTAAATAATTGTATTTTGTAATAATAATATGTACTTATTGATCACTCATTTAGATTTTCTTTAAGGACATAGCTCTTATAAGATCGTAGGCCTATCCATATCTATGTAATTTATATCACAATAAATCTTATAATTACTTTTATCATAAAGTGTTCTTACTCTTTTATTTTTAATTTAGAAAATTTATTATAAAAAGTAAAACATTAGTAAATGAGTATAATATTAGTTTTAGCAGAGAGCAACAAGGTATTATATGATTTTCACATAACTTAAAATGTTTATATTGTTTGTTAAAAGTTTGAAGAAAGTTTCAATATTTAAGTAAAATTATAGATTTAAAAAAATAAATATTTGGCTCATATATACATTTGCCATTGAATTAATTTTAATATTTATCAAGCAGTATTTAAAATGAGTATAAAAATAAAAAATGTAATTATTTATGAAGAATACCATTGAACTTTAATTTTGTTTTTATAAAATTAAATGAGATTTAGTACAATCGAGGTATTTCTTTAGATTATTATTTATTGATATCTGACAGTTCTATTAAATCCACCGTTATAAAACGTTTTGATATATGTTTAAAATAAATTTTATATTATTTTAAATTTAATATAAACATTAAAAATACATGGTTTCCAACTTTAAAGTCTATTACTCCAAGAAGACAAGTCCTTGTAACGTCTTCCTTTTTTTAATCGCATAGTATATTAAATAAATTTTCATTTAGTTTTGAATGATATAGATAATTGGTTTCTATGAAAAACCATTTTAACAAAAATATATCTTTAATATAAAAATTAAGTTTTCATATAGTTTTAAAGAAATTTAGTTTTTGGAACATGATAAAATTGTAAGAAAAACATTTTGATATGATTTTTAAGATTCCCTAGTACCATAGGTGATTATTGAATTAAAAAAAAAAAAATTATTCAGACTGCAACTTTAATGTCTTAATTATTATCAATAAAAATGAGCTTTGAGTAATGATTGAATTTTAATACAATACATTTTATATATTTTATGATTAAAGTAAAGAACAAAATAAATTTTATACTTAATCTTTGTTGAAATAAACCAGATATTATTTTAAATTGAAGACTTTTTAACTAGATCAAAAATATAAAAATGATAAATAAAGAACCGAAAACCTTTGATTGCATGTCATTGGTAATAAAAATTTAATAATAATCTGTTCAATTTTCAAAAAGTTATCAACGTTGATGTTTTAAATGTTCAGTGAATGTACATCGACTATTTTATAATAATTATAATTTTTTGGAACATTTCCCTTAATTACAAGGATTTAGGGAATGACGTCTTGAAATCGAACTAGGTAAAATTTAAGATCTTTTGACGTATCGTATTGTGAAAGTGCTCCAGTAAAAATTTATTAATTTGTAAACTGACACAAAAAAAAAAAAACACGCCGGAGTTAAACCAATACCTTCTCAGCTACGCATCGTAGCTAAAATACTGGTTAAAACTAATTATAAAATTTGAAAAAGTATGATATGTCTATAGTTTATAAGCAATGATTTATAATATTGATTTTATTATCTGCATATAGGTATTTAGGTAGACATACCTATGAAATTGAATATCCAAAAAATTAAAATTATTTAACAATTTTAAAATTGCTAATTTAAAATATATATTTAAAGTATATTAATTCTCAGTTAGACATTCGTCTTGTATCTACTTGAACTTCTTGTTGTAAGTTAGGTGGTAAATCTCTGTATATAGTTTCAGGTACATCATCTGTAATTCATTAAGAAAACATTAAAATTAGTTGGTTTTTAGAGACGTATTTAAGATTTCACTATCGCGAGGACAATATATTTACATTTTTATGCCCTTAAAATGACAATTAAAAAAAGTTTATTTTACATAATAAAACTGTTACTATGCAATAATATTTTTTAGAATTGAAACAAATCGAAATAACAACTCTTAAATCTTGTTCCATAATCACATAACTGTGATTTATTTCTAACAACTTTTGTATTTTTAGGCTAAGTACGTAAAAAACCTTATTTTTAATATTTGTTTCTATTAAAAAAAATTGTATGTTTTATTTTTTTTTTTAATTTTTAATTTAATTAATTAAATTTTTAATTGATGGTTTCATGAAAATGTACTTATTGAGTTACAAGTATTTTAATACATATATGCCCTATTAATTTATACTATACCTGCACCAACCTATATACGAGATTGCTACTAAAAAAAACATAATTAAAAAAAAAATGTTTATTATGTTTTAAAATTAACAAGAAGTTTCGTACTATTAACTTAAAATATATAAATTTTAAATAGTTTTATTTACCGTTACAGCGATAAACTAAGTCGGACCAAATGATCATCTCTTGCGAGAAACAGAATACGCCTAAACGACCTCCCTTAAATGTGAAATCAAATACATTTCCCGAATCTGTTACTATATTTTGGCCCTCAGTTATTCTAAGTCTTATTAATCCGATTTTAGGTCTATGTAAAAGAATCCATCTATAAGCTGTTTTACTTTTCCAACCGACGTTACGAGGATCTTTCCATAAAAGTTTTACCTAAAAAGTTTTATATCAGTTAATAATGCTTTGATAAAATAATTTATCCATAGATAATAATTAAAAGAGAATCTCACTTGTTTATCCGTAGAATCAGTGCTCCATAATGAGTTTCGTAACATTTGTCCAGGGCCAGTTTCTGAATGCACTGCTTTAATTTGAATTCCAGGTTCAGCTACAGCTCGGAAGGGTGTTGCTTGCCAATAAGTCTGTTGACCTTTTTTCCACATAACTGTGTAGAATTTATGATTATTCTGGTAACTAAAAACAAAACCCACATAATCGTCGTCTGAGTCTGTATCGACGAAAAATGTTCCTTCAAAATCAACTCCGCTAAATGCGTCAAATCCTACATATTAAAAATATATTTCATATTACTAAACCACGAAATAATATTTATTTATACGAATATCGAGAATAATATGCCGATTATATTCTTACCCACGGCCAACCCTGGGTCACTGTTCATTGTCTGTACGAACTCAGCTCCTTTGTTGTATATTACCCAATTCGGATCAATTTGAGAATCCCCTTCGGGATCTAAAACTACTGTTTGATAAGTTCTAAAATCTGTTGTAAATATCTTGGAATTATTGGGACAGTTATCTAGATGATCTGGTACATTGTCTCTGTCAAAATCTCCTTGGCATGCATCTCCTCGACCATCACCTATTTAATAATTACATGTATAACTCTTACTAAGTTTAAGGAAATTTTCAATGTCCTTCTATAATTGTCTAAAAGATTCATAATATTAAAAATTTTAAGAGTACCGTTTGAATCTCGTTGGTCTGGATTATAGACTAAAACACAGTTATCCAATCGATTTGAAATACCATCATTATCACAATCAAGGTCACATTCGTCACCTTTACCATCTGCATCTGTGTCCAACTGATCTGGATTGGCAATTTTAGGACAATTATCAACACTATCTTGTATACCATCTCTTGTAAAAAAATATTGAAAACATTTTAAGCACAAGTTATTAAAGTCATTTTTGAATAATGAACAACAAACTTGTCTTTGTCGATGTCGCTATCACATGCGTCACCTATTAAATCTTTATCTGTGTCTGTTTGAGCAGGATTTGCCATGTATGGACAGTTATCACAAACATCACCTAAACCATCTCCATCAGAATCTTTTTGGTCGGGATTTGGACTCTTAGGACAATTATCAATAAGGTTTAATACTCCTAAATTTAAGAAGTTTCATTTTAATCTTTTGTATTCTATGGAACTATTAAAATATTTTTTGTACCATCATTGTCTATATCAGAATCACAAGCATCTCCTATACCATCGTGGTCAGTATCACATTGATCTATGTTTGGAATAGTTGGACAGTTATCACATGCATCTCCTTTTTTGTCTGCGCCGTCTTGATCTGAATCTAATTGGTCTGGATTAGATACTAAAGGACAGTTATCCTGTGAAAAAGTATTATTAAATGTTTTATTATATAATAAATAATTATTATTATTAACATATAATAATTATTATATGTTAATATATATCATACTGGAGTATTTGGTATGCCATCATTATCAGCATCTGAGTCGCAAACATCTCCAATTTCATCACGATCGGCATCTTCTTGTCCAGAATTTGGTATATTCACACAGTTATCCTGTCAACAGGGAATTATTCCAAAACTATACAGTTTTTATATGTATAGATTTAATTAATTACTTTTTTACAACGAGTATCACTACATCTAAGGTGTTCATCTGGCCATCTATCTAGATCTGTATCATATCCGCACACTTTACCGTTTCCTGCCCATCCTACATTGCACTAAAAGTTTAAAAATTACTTAGTAAAATACTTCAATGAAAAATTAAAAGAAAAATAGCTTCATTATTGACATCTCTTAATTTGTAAGTTTAAAAAGTCGACTAGATATTACATTGCATTTTAAATTTATTTACATATTTTTACAGTTACAAACATTTTAATATTAAACAATTAAACAATATTTTTACTCACTGCTTTCAGGATTTAAAATTAAATGCTGACAAATTCAACGATACATACCTCACATGAATATTTTCCTAAAGTTGACTTAACACAAAATCCATTCCGATCACAAACTGTTCCATCAGGACAAACCCAAGGATTTCTTTCATAATTGCTCACAGATATACAACCATGCGAGATATTTCCCATGAAACCAGAGATACAACCAACACAGCGAAATGAACCCTGTTGAAAACAGTTTAATATTTATCAAAAACTTAAAAATCATAATTTTTCTGATTAAAAAATTATTTTATTATAACAGTTTTTTAGTATTAAATTTTTTTTTACATAGCTTATACTTATATTTTAACATAATTGTACACTTTTTGTTTTTACAAAGACTTAGATTAATTGGATTAACTTAAAATATTATTACTTCCGTATTTATACACTGAGAATGTATGGCACATCCATTGATTTGACTATCAGCACACTCGTCTATGTCCACACATTGATGACGATCTACATCGGTCTTTTTTCTACCTACAATTCCATTTCCTTCAGTTATACCAATACTTGTGTATCCCGGAGGACATTGTCCACACTTATAACCTGGCCGTTTATTTATACACTGTACTCGTGGATCGCAAGGCTCATCAAGATCGCACTGAAAATATAGTACTCAGCTTCTTAATATTCTTTTAAACGATTTTAATTCGATTTTTACTTCATCATAATCTACACAATTTGTTCCATTTCCTGTGTAACCAGGTAAACAGCTACCACATTTATAGAATGGAGACTCTTCGTTTATAATACATTTGACACCTAAAAATATTCAATTACAAAACACTGCAACTTTTAGTTATGTGTGTCAAAAAAAAAGTTTATAAAAGTTAAACTTTAATTTTAGCCTTATTTTGAATTTTTTAAATATTATAATCACAACAATTTATTGAATTAATATACATTATTTAAATAAGATAACTAAACTTAAGACTTTTTTAGTATAATTATTATTCAATTTAGCATATAAAATTTAGAAAATATCAATTTATCTATAATTTATACGAAATTATTTTTTAAAATCATGGTCTTCATTTATATATGTATAAATTTGTCACTATAATGATACACTTCTATTAGATTATGTGAAATTTATTTCAGCTTACCCGGGGAGCAAGGATTTGCTTCGCATCCAAGAGGACGACATTTTTGACCATCACCTGTAAAACCATTTGGACAATGGCCACATTGGAAACCTTCAACTGTGTCGTAACACACTACACCTAAAAAATGAAAAATATAATAAGTAGTCTCTTACCAGTGTGAAAAATTTAAGAATTGTACGTATTCACATGAAGAAACATTGTAACGTTCTTTTCAAAAACTAATTATAAAATATTTAAAATTGAAATTATAAAAAAATTACCATTTGCACAAGGATTATCTTCACATGTTCTTCCTGGCTTACAAGTCTTGCCATTTCCAACTAAGCCTTTTGGACACCGTCCACATCTGGGTCCTTCGGGAAAATTATCACTACACTGAACTCCGGGGTAACAAGGAGCTGGACGACTATTGCAACTAGGTCTTGAAGGAGGAGGAAGCGTTGGTTTTATATCTATAATAACGTTATCTATTATGAATTTTTAAACAACTATTTTTTAAACAATGGATCTCAAATTTTAATTTCTAAATAAATAATTTAGATTATATAAAAATTTGTGTAACTTAAACCATAGTATTAATACAATAATAATAATAATAAAATTATTAGTTATGAAATGCAAAAAAAAAACTGGAAATGTTCATAATTACACACTATTTTAATATATAGAGTGGATGAGAGGTGTAGGATATTTTATTTTTATCATTATGCATTACATTAATATGCTCTTCCCCCATTCTATATCTTAAAATAGTTTTATCTTCTGAAATAATGGTTTAAAAGTTATTATTGAACAGTCATTTTCTTAATGAGATCATTTTTTTTATTTAGTGAGCTAGTTAAATATGTATGTTACCATTTAAAAAATAAAGTTTAAACCCTTATTAAGTATAAGGTATGAATTAAAAAAATACTTAATAATTAATAAATCAAGATACTTCTAAAATTAAAAAATACCAAAAAAAATTTGCTTAATATAATTATTATTTCAAGACAAATCGAATGGCTAATATTAAAAGAATCGCCCCGTGTAAAAAACTACATGTATATAAACAAGCATAACTTTCGTACCTCATCCCTCTTCATAAGNTATTTCAAGACAAATCGAATGGCTAATATTAATATTAATATTAATATTAATATTAATATGTAAGCATAACAATACATGTTGATATATTTAATTTTTTATTGGGTTATTTCAGTGAGTGATAATTTTATGCATTCTATATTTGAGTTATACAGAATTAGGTAAACGAGTATTCAAATCTTCTATCATTTAAACTTCGATGAGAAACTAAGAAAATAATCTGAAGAAGAAGAAAACGTTTTACTATGGTTTGTTATTTTTGTAACTGTCATTGATTTTTTCAGACCCACTAAACTAATTTTACTAAACGACAAGACAGTAGATCATAAAGTTGATCTAGTAAACGAAATGACTCTTAAAACATGAAAAAGTTTCACTGATTTCCCTGAATGGAACTTAATATTTGAGAAAAATATATAATTAAAAAAACAGCAAATTTCGATAAATTTTAGAAAATAATGTTCATATTTTAGGTTTTTTAAGTCCTCTTCCTTTGGTTTATTATTCTACTTTAATTAATTTCATATTATACTTGAATTTATTAAAAAATGAATAAAAAATGAGTGAAGATTCAGTTTATTAAGCGAATTAAAATAGCTTATACTAAATAATAATTATCATAATTGATATTTTATAATAATTGATAATTGATAATTGATATAGGGATAAAANTTCAAATCTTCTATCATTTAAACTTCGATGAGAAACTAAGAAAATAATCTGAAGAAGAAGAAAACGTTTTACTATGATTTGTTATTTTTGTAACTGTCATTGATTTTTTCAGACCCACTAAACTAATTTTACTAAACGACAAGACAGTAGATCATAAAGTTGATCTAGTAAACGAAATGACTCTTAAAACATGAAAAAGTTTCACTGATTTCCCTGAATGGAACTTAATATTTGAGAAAAATATATAATTAAAAAAACAGCAAATTTCGATAAATTTTAGAAAATAATGTTCATATTTTAGGTTTTTTAAGTCCTCTTCCTTTGGTTTATTATTCTACTTTAATTAATTTCATATTATACTTGAATTTATTAAAAAATGAATAAAAAATGAGTGAAGATTCAGTTTATTAAGCGAATTAAAATAGCTTATACTAAATAATAATTATCATAATTATTTTTCGAATATACATACAAGGGCGTATTCACATATTTACACATTTTGCAACTATAGACATTTCAAAATTTACCACCTTTCATTACGTTATGGCGGAGGGGGTCATGTTTATATGTTTTAGCCATAACACTACTAATTCCTTTTCCTCAAAAAAAAAAGTATTTAAAAATATTTTCCAAGCAATTCTATGTTTTTTAATAAATCATAAAATAAATTGCTTGTAGCTATTAATATAGATATCATAAATACCCCCAATCAATGAAATCGATTATGATAATTACATAGCGATAAAATAAAACGATAAGAACACGTATAATACTAAAAATTCTATTTTTATTTCACAAAACTACTAAAATTTATCGTAATATGTTGAACAAAAGAGCGTTTTACCCGATTAGACAGAGAAAAACTGTGCGTCTTAACAGGTGGTTTTTACATTGACTAGTATAGGAAATGTCTAGGGATCGACGAAAAACAGCGTCTTAAGCGAGTTTTATTGTATTAGGAAGTCAATATATCATAACAACAATTTCAAATAACTCGCTTTTAATATATTTATTGACCTTTGATATTTACCGCCCCTTAAAATATGCCGTGGTATATATATATATATATATTCCCAAAAATAATTAAAAAAAGTAAATTCATCAATCTCAAAAATAGAACAAAAAATTTGTAAACATTTATATATTAAATATCTTAGCAAAAATAGCTTTATATCAAAATTATCCAACCATTAGTGATCGTCAGCTCTTAATTTACCTTTACACTGGATTTTACTTTTTTTTCATTATTTTGACTCTTGTATCTATTTAGGTTAAATGAGTTCAGTGACAATAGGCGAGGAAGTGATAGGAGAGGTGGAAAGTTTTAAGTGTTTAGGATCAGTTGTGCAAAAGAGTGGTGGTATTGACAAGGATGTAAGACACAGGATTAAGTTTGGGTGGTTAAAGTGGAGAGAAGCGTCTTATATATATATATATATATATATATATATGTAATATAGTATACCATATAATATTATATATTCATAGTTTATATAAAGACTGTAGTGAGACCAGCTATGATGTATGGTTCAGAGTGTTGGGCGGATGAAAGTAGAACAGAGAATCAGTGTAGCAGAGATGAGAATGCTTAGATGGATGAGTGGAGTGACTAGAGAAGATAAGATAAGGAACAACATATAAGAGGAAGTGTAGGTGTAGCATCAATCGTAGATAAGATGAGAGGATATAGACTTAAATGGTTTGGTTATGTTATGAGGAGAGAGGAATCGGAAGCTGTAAGAACAGTTATAGAAATGAATGTTGAAGGAAGAAAAGGTAGAGGAAGACCAAAAAAAAGATGTAACTGAATGCGATATGAGAGCGTAGATGATGTGGGTAATCGTGTTAAGTGGAAGTTTACGATAAGGGTGGCCAACCCCAAGTAGTTGGGATTAAGGAGAGAAAAAAGAAGAAGAAGAAGAGTATCTATTTCGTCACTATATTGCTATTCGCTATGTCAGACGGCTTTTTTAAGTGATAACTATAGTTTTTTTTCAAAAATATAAAATTGTACAAATACAAGATCTTTGTATTATAAGGGCCTCATAAATCAAATAATTAACTAAAAAATTAATTTTTTAATTAGAAAAATTTCAAGTTCCGCTCCAATTTAATAAACTTCTGTAAAATTGTTCTTCACAAGACCTACAAATTGCTAGCGCTGACATTAGAAATTTTGAAAAAAAAATGTTAAGAACCATATTTATAAAAGCTTGGATAATTTTTATATCAAACCATTAGTAGCCTTTTTTTAAACATGATAAAATTTTTATTTTATTTTTAAGTTTGACAAAATGTTGGAGGGTCAATAGAGTTTTTGAATTTTTTCGTAATTTTATTATATTATCCCATAGTTTTAAATAAAACATTTCTACACTAAAAACTTCTTTAATTTCCCATTTTTAGTTTTTTCTCGAGCTTGTTTAAGAAAATGATTAAAATCGACTGCAAAAGTAATCAATTTTAGAAATTAAGGTTAGAATGATTGTTGAATTTTCGTTTGAGTCTCATTTGGCAACTTTAGGTATAAATATAATAAGTCTATAAAAACAATTTCCAGTTAAATTACTTCCTATACTGCTACAAATGTCTAAAGCTCCTCTCAAGTTGTGTAGAGTATAATAAGAATAACAACAATCACCTATTATTCATTTTGCTTTTTAGCTTGGCTTGAGGGTCGACCGACCTACTTGATAAATTGTATATATGTAAAAAGTATCTTATTTAAAAAATTGTAGTAAAATTCTTAATGATGTTTCTTTTCACGTACATTTTTATCAAATACATTTAACTCCCAAAACATTTAAACAATGTTGTTAATATTTTTCTGATCATTTTTTCTGTTATATTATATTTTATATAGTATATTTTTGCAAGTCAACAAAAGACCAGCCTTGGATAATAAATATTTTTAATTAAAAATTAACATTTCGAGTGATGAAAAAAAAATACATTTTCTTAATAGTTTAAGCATACATACTAAACCAAGGCTGGACTTTAGGGGTGTTTAAAAAATTACCAATATAAAAAAAAAATCAATTTATTGTGATAAAATAACACAACGCTTCATTAAAAGTAGGTTACACTGAGTAAAATTATTTTCTTACGATTTTGCGTACATTAAAGAGAAGTTAGTAACAAAAATTAAAACGTTGGTTCTCGAGTAAGCCACAGAAATGATTAATTTGTTTAAAATCAAATAACTAAAGATGAAGTCCAGCCCTGAATCATTGTCAATTACGTCAATTCTTGATCATACCTGGTCTGCAAAAGTCACACTGTAGAAGGATTTCTCGAAGTTTATTGATTTCATTACGCTACACAATTTCCGTGTAAATTAATAAGCGAGCAAATAATCAATTTTATCAGTATACTTACTTGGGATAATATTTCTTCTTTTAATTGTTTTACCATAATCTGAAGATCGGTGATTAATTTTACGAAAATTGAGTCTGTAAAAGGTAAAAATTTTTGAATAATGTTAATGAATAGATAAAACCAGGTAACTTTAACTTATTTTTACGTACCGTCACAATCTTGATTAATTGGAATATCACCTAAAAAATTTTTAATTAATAGTAAAAGTAATATTTTAAAAAATATATATAATTAATAAGATTTAATAATAAATACCTCTATCACTTGGGGATAGTCTTATAAGACCTGGAGTTTCGTTAGCAGGTTGTATAGCAGCCATTTGTTCAGTTTCAGAGCTGCTACTGTCACTAATGGTGCATTTTTGAGCTGATAAGGCAGTTCTCCAATCGGTATCAGAAAAAACTTGTATTGTAAATCGTTTATCATGAATCTAAATAATTTTAAGAGTTTTAAAAAATTAAATTTAACTTTGTGTAATTTATTAAAAATGTATTCAAAATTATGAATTAATATTATATTATGCAGTAGTTGTAGTTTTAGTTATAATATACAAAATAAAATTTCTCAGTAAAAAATCTTTACCATTTGCAAATGAGGATCTTTCATGTCAAAGTAAACTTCACGAAGAGTTTTAATTGTATGAAGTGTACCAAAATGTTCACAGTTTACATACAATGTCATTGTTGCACCAGGTTTCCTTTGATCTATAGTCAGTATGAGAACCTTTTTCGATGATGACGTGCCAAACGTTTTCACATTGAAATATTCTGTTTGTGTGTCACCGTTATTCTTAGTGGAAACAATGACTATAAAATATATTTTGATAAATTTACAATAAAAATTGTACAAATTTGATAGCAATTATTACACATGTAAATATTGACATACTCCAAAATAAACAAAAATATTTGAAATAGTATATTTTAGGTTTATTACTACTCTATATATTTTTCATAGGAATTATTTTTACGGAGGGGTATAATAAATTAAATAATTAACGGCAATTTTGAAGTTGAATATTAATATATTTAAATACTAGTGGGGCGTATGCAGGAGATATATCGGGCTACAGTCCCCCCAAAAAAATATTCTTATTGTCGTAATAAGAATATTTTTTTAATTCTTAATAAAAATTGTTTATTAAAACTTTTAGATAGATTTTGAGTAAAAAAAGGCCATCGAAATTAATTTTACAAACAATTTTTGTTGTCAATCTCCCTGAAATAAATTTCTGGCTATGCCATTGTTAAATACCATATTTAACGGTCTAGTGCATTTTAGCTTCAACGCAAATTTTATTAAGATTAATTCAATCTCAATTCATTTTAATTCAATTCATTACTAATTATTTATTACGAACATTTAAGCCATATAAAACCTAAATATCTACAATACTATGATTTTTGTAAGGATTATTATTTATTCTATTTATTTAAAAAAAATATAGAATATAAGCTTCTTCAGAAATTACTCATCTATATTCTTCCGGATAGTTCTAGTTGTGTACGTGTTTTTCCTTCCAGTAAACTGTCAGAAACTTTAATGGGCTCATGTTATAAGTATGAAGTCGTGGGATTGTATGGTAGTTTAACCTTTTAAGGACGCTTGTCCAACTGGATTTACCACGGCATATGCTAGTTTCAAAGCTTTTTGAAAAAAAAATTTCTATAGATCACTTTTTTCCATTTGTATTAGTTGTTTGCTGTGTGCGGTTTGTAATACTGGCAGTGCAAAAACAGTACTATTTACACATTATTATATATTACACATCTGATAAAAATTAACTTATAATTTTTTTTTTTGTTTTATTATTAATAAAAAGTACAATTTTAAGAATGATTTTTTAGTTTGTTGGTGGTCTTAGCTTATTTTTATTATGTCAGGTAATAAAGAAGTAACTGTATATTATTCGTAGGTTTTATTTCACAACACCTATTTATAATATAGATTTCAATATACAAATAATCGAAGTTACATAGAATGACTAAAAAATAATTGAATTGTTATATTGTACTTTAGGGTACAGTATCTTAGGTACAACTTAGAATTTTATTAATATAGTTGAATTTGTAAGAAAAATGTCTATAGCAAATTTAGATAATCGATGCAAATTATGTTTAAATATAAGATGAGCTTCGTTTAGAGTAACTTCAGTAATTTTTATAATTCTTCAAATTTATTTCGTTAATTTTATTTTAAATAAATATATTACTTCTGTCGCTTCAAATAAATATAAAACCGTTTAAATGATATGAGATAACAAGTATTATTAAGTTACCCCAGGTATGTAAACATCATGTTAATTATGTGAAATTCAATCTTATCAATTGATGGAACTATTTGTTAAATAAAGCTATGAAAATAATTTGGTGCTATTTTTATTGAAGTCGGAGAGTTTCTGGATAAATAAATACTTTTAATATGACAAACACATATCTAATTATAGAAATGTACAAAATTAAATGGGATTTGTTATCATACCTTTTATAATCAATTTATTTATGTGATCAATAATAATAAACCTGTCTTTAATTTGGATAACTGTAATTTTTAGTAAGTATTGTTACATTTTATTATTTATTTTAAAAATCATTATATTATTTTGTTATGACGAAAATTTGACTGTTCATTTGATTTAATTGTATTGATGAGTTCTATAATCAATGTAAACATTGTACATTTATGTATGAAAAAATATTTTTTTAATGTTATTGGGAAGAGTAAAATCATTAAAATTTATTAGCCTATGGTTCACTGAAATACCATTATATTTAAAAATATATATACAATACATAATACGTTATTATTATTATTACATTTAATACATTATTTTATTATTTTAAATTTAAAAGTTATTAATTAATAGCAAAATGTGTTTGAAGTTTCCAAAATTGACATTTTAGTGAGCAATGTATTCATATGTACCCCTCTCAAACCAATAGAATTTTTTAGCATCAGCTATGAGAAAAATCTATTATAAATGGTTTATATTGGCTCTTTTTTTAAATATTTAGTCTTTTTATTTTCTTGATTGTTTTACAGTTGTATTTTGATTATGTATAGGCTGTCATGATGTTCTTATGTAATTTATGTATAACATAAGATTAAAATGAGATTTTCATGACCAAGTTTACTTATTAAAACATTTACTACGCCCATAAAATATCTTGATTCAACTCGTCAACACGGGTTTTTTCACGGATGGATGGTTTGTGTTGCAAACAATGAAGTTATTTAGCACTGGGCACAAAATGCATGGTAAGCTAATACATGAAACTGTATAAAATATGGTTGAAACTTTTTTCTATATAGTTTAATGATTGGTTTAAATAATATACCAACCTACATAGGCGTAAACCCACAAGGTGTTCGTCACATTACACAAATAGAACAATCTTTAGACATAAAAGACTGATGTAAAAAGTTTAAATTTATGGTAGTAACTTTTACAGGTTTGTTAAGTACAAAATATTTATATTAAGCATAAATATTTATATAAGTACCTTGACCTTCACTTCTATCAATTTTCAAAGTAAATTGATAGTATCCGGGAAATTCAATGGTCGCCACGGTTTCCGGTTTGCGCCGTTTTTTACCACCTAGTGGTCCTTCATCATGGATTACTATTGTAAACTGATCGCTTGCTACTGCTTCTTCAATTGCTCTCGTTGTCTCTGAAAGTAATATACTTTTTTAAAGAAAAATTCTTTCTCAGGTGAAAATAATATGTCCTGTTGTTTAATATAAAAACAACAAAATATATATAATTATTTAAATTAATAATAATGCCTTTGTTATTATTAAAATGTAAAATATAAAAATAAATCAAACTAAAGTAATTCTTATATTGTTTCATTACAACTTTTTATATATTAAATTTATACTACCAAAAAAAAAAACAATTTTTTTTTAAATTATTGTTTTTTTTTTAATATTTTACATTAACAAATAGCTTTATTTATCGTAGAAAGTCTTAATTTTTTTTTTCGATACATTATTTATTTTACTAATTTTTTTCATGACCATTTAGGAAATGATTTTAAGGTTAGTTTTAAACATGATAATTTATTTATAATATCTTGATTAGTTTTGTCTCATATTTTGAGCTGAAGCTAAATAAAGATGCTTAATTGAAACCAAAAAAAACTGAATATTTTGTAACTACTGTCAAGTTACAAAATATTATGCAGTATACTAGTGATGGAAAGATTGACACTCTACCTACGTATTTTTGTAGTAAAATAAATATCGTTTTTTCTATCATGACACAATATGTGTAAAAATTTGATTTTACGTTTTATTGTGAATAGAAACTTAACGTTTTCGTAACAGTGGAACATAGAAACTTATTTTATGACATCAGCTAAATTAAACCGAAAAACAAGTTTTCACAAAATGTTTATGTAAAACTATATGGAGTGGGTCATGTGCATTGTAATTTTATTATCTTCCATAAAAAGCGATTTATGTTAAATGAAACATTTGTATGCTTACACTATCAAATATAATAATGTAAATCGATGTTAGTAATAGATATTTTATTACCTCAAATTAAATGGGCTTGGCATAGCTGTTACTATTCATATTATTGTTGGTAAGAATGAAATGTGTTTGGGCCGGTTTATTTTCATAAATTCAATTTGATAAACATATTATTTGTGTAATATATTTGTAGAAAATAGTATTATAAACTAAAATTATTTAATAAAAGTCTTGTGTTCAAGTGGGTCAATGAAAACGGTTAACGATATTAGTGTTTATTTTGTATAATTGCTATCACATTTTATTCATTTACTCCGTTATTAACAAAATACATATATAACGAAGAAGTATTTTTATAAAAATAATATTTGTTAAATATTTTACATTGGAAATAATTTTTATAATATTCACTAAAAACCTCTTAAAATCTTTATTCAATTAAAGCTGATACAATGTACTTTAAGATGAAAAGAGAAAAAATATCCGAAATTATTGTATTATTTTTTTTAGTTTTAAGTAAATATTAATAAATAATTCATCTTTATTATGAATAATTTAAAGGGTTTAATATAAATGTTTTATAAAGTAACAAGAATTAGAAATTGTAATAAATATCCCACGATACAGGATATTTGTATTATATTATAATACAAATAAAATAATAATGTAAGATTAATATCTACAATTTTTCCGAACAAAAATATAGCTGATAATTTTTTTTAAGTCAATCATATTATTGTTTGTTTGGTGAATTTTTTATTCTCCTAACAAAAAAAATCTTATATTAATAATAAATTTATTTATTATAAATAAACATCGAATAGCTATGGATTTCAAAATAATTTTAACTTTATATCGGTCTATTCCTAATAACATTATCTTTAAAAATTTGTTATCTGAGATATATCACAAAAAAAATATATTACATTTTTTTTTTTATGAAAAAACAATTATTTTTGCAGTCCACAAACGAACTATTATTTGCATAAAAATAAATTAATACAATAATAATTATTGTTATATTATTACTATTACTATTAGTATTTAATTATTGTGTGTTTAATTACTTTACAATTAAATGTATTTTGTTTTTCTTTTAGTTGATTTGAATACTATTTGTTTTCATTATTTTAATATTTTTATAAATCATTTAAATTTGTTTTATAATGATGATTTATAACCAATAATATATTATATGTTCATTGTGATTTCATATATTTTTATCTTTCTTAAATTAATTTAAATGGTAACATAAAATAATAATAACTAAAATTAACTGTAAGTATTTTTAAAGGCCACATTAAATATCATTTAAATCATCTTTGGCTATTAATTAATTGTAATTTATTTATTAGTTTATATTATTTTAGCTTCATTTGTAGTTGAAGAGTTATTGGTTTTAATATATTGTGCTTTTTTATTATTTTATTTTTCAGTAGTCCCAAATTTCTAAATTTTAATTTCAATTTTTAGTTGTCCGCTAAAATCATATAACTTTTGATAATGCTGACCGATTTTGTAAGTTATTGCTAGAAACGGAATATCTACACCATCTAGAACTAAAAAAATTTAAGGTTTTTATATGTACTATACAATTGAAAAAGTAAAGACGATCCTACGACTTGTCTTCTAGGAGTATTCGAGCTATAAAATCAATAACCATGTAATTTTTGATAAATATTATTTTTTTAAAACTCTCTATTTATTTGAATGATGCATGGATCAAAATAAAATAATTGTTTAGAATATTTAAGACATGTGTCTAGGTGCGTTTTTAGGGGGTGGTTCTGAAGGGAAATAGCGTCCAAAAATTCTTAGGAGTGAATCTCAATATTAAAGAGCAAACCTACAAATATTGACAACATACGATAAAAAATATTGTTTATTGTAATATTGATAGTTATGATTTATTTGATATTTTATGTTGTTCGGATTTATTTTAAATTTGAAGAAGCTTGGGAAAAAAGAGGACAACATTTTGTTTTTGTTCATCATTTTTATTTAATTAAATTCATTTCGAAAATTCATCTGGCTACCTTACACCAAAATATATATAGAGTTCCGCATATACTATCAATATATATTTTTTTGAAAAACTCTTTTATTTACAAAAGTACTAGAAATGGGCAAAATTATTATAATTTTTTTTTCTTTTAATTTTTTATAATATTCCAAAAACCCTTACTTTTTTAATCCTACATAAAATTGAATATAATGTAATACACTTTAAGAAGAAAAAATCAAAACTAACCGAAAACTTTATTTATATAAATTATCAACTATTTTAACAAAAATGTATGATTTTTAGCTATAATGATTGATACGAAGTGTTTTGTATAGCAACAGAATATCTAAATCATTCAAAACTAAATTAATTTTAAGTTTATTTAATAAACTATACCGTTAAAAAATGAAAGACTTGTCTACTAGAAGTAATCGACTTTAAGTGTTGAAATCATGTAATTTTTAGTAGTTATGATAAATTTTGTTTCAAATACGTATTTTACCACTGTTAAACATCAATCAATAGTAATAAAAAAAAATGATTCTACTACGCTGTATCCCGTCTGTACTTAAATTTCTATTATTTAATATAAATTTTAGAAATAAAATTATTTTAATGTTTATAATTGTATCGATATTAGTTCTGTAATATATTAATAGTAAAAATTATTTAGAACAATCTCGAATCGTTAAAGTCTATGTTTTAGAATTAAATAAGTACTATTTTTCTTTTATTGTCGGATTATTGTAAATTTGATCGAAATGCCTCATAGATTCACCACAAATAAAATTATTACAACTCAACCCTAAAGTTTTACACGAGGCGAACAAAGATATAAAATTACTTTTATGACTTTAAATACTTTTCATGAAATAATTTTTAGATTTTATATTAAACAAAATCTGTTAACCATATACTCGAAAAAATTTTCAAATTCATAGTATAATATTAATTTTTATAAACATGTTTGACTTCACATGTTTCTACTGGAAATTTATTTGAAACTAAAACCGTTTAGTAAAATTGTTTTTATTTGTTTAAGATTATTTAGCGAGTCGTTGTTACAATTGTTTGTGGATGTTAAAGAAGTGCGATGAAAATAATTTGTACACGTTAGCTCAGAATGAAGAACTCGCAATGCTTATAGATTTCAATATTATACTTTTATAGTAATCAGTTAGATGTCTACTTACCATTGTCGACAGACGCTGCGTTAAGGGCGAGCAGCGCGCCGATTAGGGCTACGAATATTGTCGTTGCCCGAATCATATCGTCGGATGGCCGTCTTCACAGTGACCGTTGGTGCGTTATTGTGTGAATCGTATTCTGCGCGTGAAACATACTCGGCTAGAGAACAGTAGTTCGCTTAGCTGTCCTCCTACTCAAACCGGTCGGCTGCTGGTCGACCGCAGTCATCAATGCATTACAGAAGGCGCCTACGCGCGAATCCATCCGACGCATATGGTCATCGTTTTCACAACCATTTATTTGTATGTGTTCGTTTTATATAATTCACAACAGCCTCTTGACTGTTTTCTCGCACCTTTAAAAAGCACCGACAAGTGTCACGATATTTTGATGCACTGTCTACATATGCGTACAATAAATCCTATTTAACTGTATGCGCATTTCGTTTCAACATGTATATATTACTCGCACCGATATGGATATGATTTGGGTTTCTAATCATATTCAACATTGCCGTCCGTTTCCTTATGTGGCACTGCAGTCAAAAAATTAATATATTCCAAAACGTTGCACGTGTCCCCTGTATTTATGAAAATTTGACTTCAAAGAATTTTCTTTTAAACATTTTCACTTAATATTTTAAGTGCTAACATATAACTATCTCAACGGATATATTTTTATAAATGACTTCAGTAATTTTTTTTAATGTTTTTATAATGTTATCGAAAAACTATAATTATTACTCATCTTTCATTGTGATAAATCAAAATATTTCAATTTACACACTTTTAAAATAATTAAGTGAAAGGATTTTTGCTGTCCTGGCCATAATTTATAATATTTTTATGTTCCTAAAAAAGTTAAATTATCAGATTTTAATTTATAAAAATACCTTATTTTTTCTAAAAAAAAAAGGTTATTTACCCCTTTTGCCTCCCCCTAATTACGTTATTGTATAAAGTGCTGAAATTATAATGTAACCATTATAAATTCTTGTTATTTAATAAAACATCAAATATTATTACCTCTACTAATTAGATTTCAGAGAAAATTTAAGATTTTTAAAAAAGGTTGTGAGATCACAAAGTTTTACTATATATATAGATATAACACTACGTGTAAAATTCCCAGAAAAAATTTAAATGGAACATATTTTGTAGTGAGATAGATTTTCATTAATAAAAGTATGATATTAATAAAATATAATATAAAATTTATTATGATGATGTTCAAATATTTTAATTGCATTAAATACTAAAACATCTATATTAAAAAATATTTACATTCCTTTGTATTGCAAATATATTAAATTTCATTTCGCCTTATTAACTAAAAGTAGGCAATTAAATTTACATTTAAGATATATATTTTAACTCTAAATTATAAAATTTCTTAAGTTTTAAAATATTAAGTTATACATTAAAGCATTTAAAATAATTTTAACCAAAAAGCCATATACAATCAATTTTTATTTATAAAACATATAAACAATAACAAATATAGTAAAATAAACAAATCAAGGCAATATAAAATATAATAGTGTAAATGATTTTAAAAATATAACATAACAAGTAAAAATAATAAAATAATTAATGGAAATGTAATTAATACTGATATTTTCCCTACAATACCTTTGTTACTTAAATTTGCATTGTCTTTAGTTAACAAATAATTTAAAACTTCATCGTTTAATACCAAGTTATATTTTTTTTTCAGAGCTTTCATTTTTTGCTTTTCCTGTAATTAAATAACTATTATCAGCAATAGCATCTTTAAAATGTGTAACAAAGTTAGAAATATCTGAGGAAAAAAAAATTGGGATTTTTATTTTATATAAAAATTTGTATTTTTTTTTATTACTGAAACTTTTAGTGATGGTTTTAATAATTCATAGTTGCAAGTAGAGGAATTCTTTATCTACTTGACGCCACAAATTTTTTTTTTTAATTACCTTTTTTGATTATATGAAAATATTTTTAAAAGCTACAAATTATACTTAGCATCTTGAATTTTTTTTTAGTATTCGTACCTATAAGGGAAAATTATCACATACTATAGAATTGAAAAAATTCTTTTTTGAGTTAACTATCATATCAATTTAGTCATTATAAAATCATTGGAAACAAATACCTTTTTGGCCAATTGCATTTCTTCTTTTTCGAGTGAAAACGCATCTTTATTCATTTCCATCTGAAATTAAAATATGGATTATTATTATTATTATTTTAGAGTAAATTAATTTAAATTAAAAACTTAATACATAAAAAAAGTTGTTTGGTTATAGAAAACTTTTTTTTTATTTCTAATTTACTAAGTAATGACAATTTACAAGCAATACATACGACTATGTAAATCAATTATTTTCTAGCTTATAAAATTGGATTGAATATTTCAGAAAAAATTTTTGGTTGTAGTATCTTTTTATTATTACTTACAATTCTAAAATTTCCATGAAACTTAGACCAAATAAATTTTAATAGTTTCATTATGTAGTATAAAATTTTATATTTACACCTGAACAATTACTGGAAAATTAACTTAGCTATATTTCAAAAGGTTTGTTCACTCTATTTCACGTTCAAGTAGTACAGTTGACCTGTTAATACTATATCTCAAATATCTTTGACCTTTGGACAATGTTTTTACTTTAATCAACAAACAATGTAGATATCTGGTTTATATGTGTCTTATCAACATTTAATTTATACCTTAATGTACTATTAATTTAAAAATCTTTTTTTATTTATATTAACTTCAGTTTTACCTTAAAGAATTTATTTGCACAAAATGGTATCACAAACTAAAATAACAAATACTTAGATGTGACTTATTAACAAAAACTTTTTTTTCTACGATTTGATCAGATGTATAAATTATGGGAACTGTGTGCCTCACTGACCACCATCGCAAATAATTAAATACGTGTTTTATTATTCTCACCTAATCCCAAAAATAATAAAAAAATTTTAACCATTAAAATATATGTTATCTATACTGAAATCATGTCTGATTATATCAGGTTTTAAAGTTCAAAGCAATATAATGGATAAATTCACAAAAACACATTCATTGAGCTAAAGTAGTTTGACTCATCTCTTTCTTTATAAACATCTTTGAAGATGTACACTATAATATTGGAAAATTCAGTGCTTGAATCAAAATAAAAACAAGTCCAAAGTATAAAATATATTTTTTTACGCTTTACTTCATATAATATAAACAATAGTATTGTTAACCATCTATCTTGTTTATACGGATAAACGTTTTCCCGTTGTGTTCCTATGTTATTCTTTGCTTCTTTTGAATTATATAACAATTTCCTTCAATGTGCTTATTTATTTGATAAATTTAATGATTTTAAATTGAGTGTTGATTTTATTACTATTATTTATTTTTGTGTAACAATATATATTTTTTTCAATACAATAAAAAAATAGTAATTTTTATTTCGTTTTTTTGGTTTAATACATTTTTAAAATTACAATAATATATGAAAAAACAGATAAAAGTAATTAGTTTTTTTTAAGTTAGTATATTTTGTACTAAAGCCATGACAAGATTCAAAATAGAAATTGGCAAATTTAAGGAACAAATGCAACTCAAGAATATGTATATATATCAATGACATTAATAAATATAATCAGTTAAAATATGGCGTGTGAAATAATTTAATTCGATTATAAAAAAATTAGTTTTTTTTAAAATATTAAAGTTGTACATTAAATGTAAAGTGACGCATAATTTAAGATACAATGAATATCAGATCACCTCGAAAAAAAAATATTAGAAGTGTAGTTTGTTATTATAAAGCAAGGTATAGACATATTTAGACTTTTTTCGCTCTAATAAAGAAAAAGACACTACTCTCCCTGATCAATTTTTAATAGAACATAGATATTTTCTGAACAAAATGAACATATTATGTAAAATAATGGATGTATCATAAAATATTATGAAAATCACAGTGTCCCTAGTTAATATTTTTATATTATTTATGGCGTCAATTTATACACAAGGAGAATAAACATTTATTTAAGCATTTTTTAATTTATAATTAAAATAGTTTAATTTTAATTAATTTATTTATTCACTTACTTTTCAAATTATTTAAAATTTCACTAAAAATTCTTTTAACAAGTGCCGGAAAAATATTTGCGAAACTATATTTTTTATGGCTTATTATAGTGTTAAATAACTATTCTTACATAGTTGAATGATGTAAAGTAAAAATGATACTGATTCATTTTTTTATCAATAATTTGTTTTTGGTTATGCAGCTCTTTCGGCTTGAATTTGTAATTATCATGTAATCTTGAACCACGAATAAGATTTCGATTAACCTTGTCATTCCACACTATTCATAAACGTCATTGCTACTCGAAAAAAAATGTAATAAAGACGTTAATTAAAAAATTATTTTCAACAATCGGATTATAAATAATTAAGTGATATTCAGTTTACATAGACCATTTTATATTTTAACATATGATATGTTCATTTATCATAATTTTACATTACTATAAAGTTATCATTGTATTTAAACGATGACCGTATGTCGCTGGTGTGATGCTACATTAACATATTTCACATGAAAAACAGTGATTATTCTTTTATTTATGCTTAATCGTTAGTTTTAAAATATTGTTTAGTTTTGAACTGAAGGAATAAATTCAATTATATTATGCGAGCTTAGCTGTTATTTTTATGAGAAATTAACACTGCAGTCACAACAGTAAAATTTAATATTTATACATGTTAAAAAAAAAAACTTTTTTTCTTAACGGACTAGCCACCCGTTCTGGAGTACCAATGGTTAAGAAACCTCTTCTTTGGGAGAGGCCGCTGTGGCCCTTAATGGGCATATAAAGCGATAAAAAAAAAAACTTTTAGTTGAATATTTTAAAGGTGTTATGTTCCAAACTGTTTATTTATATTGCTGTAATACCAACCAACCATATCATTGAGTATTTATGGATATCGGTAAGAAAAATTTATTGTTGGTGTTTATATGATGAAATTAATAAATAGATAAGTAAAATAAAAATAAACAATTATTTAAAACCTATAATATCAAAAAACTTTGTATTCAAATCATTTTGTAGGGTCTACCCTAAGTAGTTGGGATTAAGGCGAGGAAGAAGAAGAAGATTCAAATCATTTTGTAGGGAAATTTTGGTAAAAAAATTACAATGAAAGAATTAAATGAAAAACTTTATTCAGTTCGTCATTTATTTTCTTTTTAAAAAATACACTGAAAATGTCTTGGAAGTAAACGATTTGTACGACTTAATTAGTTAGATATATTTTTATAATAGATTTTACATACAAATGCGATTCTTTTAACGTTAACCACTCGATTTCTCTTAAAATAATTATATTGATACAACTATCTTTAAATTATGAGTTTCATATATTTCTCGATTTCTCGATTTATAATTTATTAGTTATTTTTTTAATTTATCCATTATCCCTTATAAGGGTGTCAAATTTATTTTTTTTAAAGGAAGCATATATATTTGACTATCATAGAAAATGAAAAATAATCTAATTTAAAAAACATCTGATCGATAACAACTTTTGACCCATTATTTCAAAGTTATTACTATTTCTAGGCCGCAGCTTTCCACCCACCAAGGTATAAAAATGTTAATAGTAAAAGTACTGGTTCAAAAGTTGTTAACGGCCAGTCATTTTCTTAATTAGATAATTTTCTATTTGATAAGTTAGTTAAATATGTATGTTGCAATTAAACAAATTAAGTTGACACTCATAGGTATAAAAAACCCAGCACAGGGGGGTCGCGGCACAGTGGTGACGTGGCATAGTTGGATCAAGTAAATGATATCTGACAGTGATTAAAATCACTATCAAAAATAAACGCTTCGATGCAAATCTTTAGATAGTGTTTAATTTTAAAAAAATTGGTGTTTTATTCCAAAAGCTACTTGATCTGCTGGTTCCTTATTAATATCCTGATTAAGGTAAAGTATGTCGAATGAAAAAGGGTTTATTAAAAAATATTATTTCTCATAAAAAAATTGTGTGGATCCATAAACTTTTCAATAAGTTATAGCATTATAAAGTTAAATATAATATAAATAATAAAATCGAGAATTTTCACACGAAAAAAGCATTCGGTAGCCATTTTCGCCATGAAGACAAGTCCAGAGGTCAAATTTTTTTTTTTCAAATTAAAGTATATTACATTAGCTTTAATTTAAGATATATATAAAAGTGTCAGACCTTCCGGAACATTTTCAAAAGTTATGTTGAAAAAGTAAATTTTTTGTGAAAAAGTTGTCATTTTAAATCCCCCCCTGTGGGCAGGTTAAGTGTCAGATTTACAAAAAAAATATACCAAATGATAAGTAAAGACATCAAGCATCTATATAAAAAAAAATTATATTGATATGTTCATTTTTGAAAAAGTTAGAGCATTATTAAGTTAAAAATATAAAAAAAAATTATTTTACAAAAATAGTAATTTTTTATTAACTTTGATGTCAACTTTCACGCAACTCATTTTTTCTAAACCTTAAAATATTAAAATTTTATTTTGAAGGGTTTAATAAGTTTTACAGTTTATTTTATCAAAAAGTTCATTTTCATTTATAAGGATTTTTATTTAAATATTTACCAAAGTTCTGGGAATACTTTAAACAGTATTTCGTAAAATTTTAAGTTTTCTGTAAAAAAAAAAAACAATAATTGATCTCACATACAATTTTAAAGGCATTGAACAAGAGACTGCAAAAAATGTCGCTCATTGTGTGCTATGCACCGGCAACCAGATAGCGATGAAGGTCAGTAAGTGGCATTCTGCGGATGGTAACCGTTGGCTTTCAGTTGTGCTTTGCGTGCAACCGTCGTCTGTTGTGTTTTGTAATGCATTAATAATTTAATAATGTCTTTATATTCATTGAATAGTATAAAAATCGAACAAATGTTCTCTTAACCATTTTTAATAATTATCAATTTTTTTAACTATAAAGCAAATGGAGAAATCTACGGAGACCACCAACACCATGAAACCAAAAAAGTTTCCATCTATTCTTAAGAAGATGATGATTTCGAGTTAGTTCATTTTTTCTTGTGTAATTCTATTTTAATTAAAAATTCCTTACTCTCATATTTACATAGTTGGATTTGATAATGTCGAAGCTTTACTTAGGTTTCTCTTCATTGTAGGTAAATAATAAGGTTTTTTTGTTTTCATTACAAACGTTTGAATTATTAAAAGTTCTGTGTTTTAAATATAATATTAAATCAAACAACATTTAAGAGGTTGGTAGTATAATATAAATAAAGAAATTAGTTTAGTAAGGAAAGAAATTTTTTTTTGCAGAAATGTCTTTTCTAATAAAAAATTATTATTGTAACGAAATTAGTACAACTAAAATTACTAATAAGTTCATATTTCTATGTTTTATGACAACATATTTTATATCATTTATACTTACATACATTTTATGAGAAATAATTTATCACTTTAAATTTCTTAAAATTTAATGAAAGAGTTGTAGTATAAAAAAAATTTCATGATAGTACTATAATAAATGGGTTCTTTACTTGGTTTGCTTTTTATTTTGATTTGGTTATGTTGTTCGCCCAGAATTTAAGTTATGCCATTACATAACCTTTGTGTTATTTTAAACATTTATATATGGAAAATCAAGATAAATACAAATATTAATAGTAATTTGAATTTTGATTCTTAAAATATAATTAATTTTAAACTTATATTTTATCATAGTTTTCTGCATGTAACATTTTTTTAATGGGAAATAAAAAAATGTATCACAATTGAGTAATTCTTCTTGAGATGTCAAGCGCTGACCCGCCAAAACTTGAAATATTTGAAATTACAAAATTATTCTAGAAAATTCAATGTTATCTTAATGCATTGTTTTTTTATGTTGTTAATTTAGTGCACAAAATTATAGAAATTTAACTAATTATGAGTAATTTTCGTGTTTAAATTTAATTGAAATATATTTATTGATTTTTACCTATCAACAAACCAATCGTCGTCTATAGCAACTAGTTTATATGTATGTACATATTTTTTAGGGTTACCAATCATAATTATTAGATGAGGTTATTTTATTTTTCGGTACTAGGTCAATACGCCGTAACATCTAGTAGATACGAAGTATCTACCAGGGGAACCATTGGGTCCGGACCCCCTTGGATATAAAATCATAGTAGTGGGAGGTAGTAGAAGAATGATTCTCCCTGCTACTCTATATTCTAAAAGTTATCTGAACCACCCCCTCCCATAAAAATTTCTAAATACGCCATTGCTGTCTACACTTGTATTATTTTTCAGATGTGACAGAAAAATGATTATTATTTTCCAACTATTACTTATAACTCATTATTACTATTAAGTTATAACGTTAACTTATTGACCCAACTATGACGCGATCCCACTGAGCTGAATAGATTTTTACATAAATAAGTGAAAGGATATATAAAAAAAAATTTATGAATTTTGAATATTATTTTCCTATCTATTATCTAATACTTGGCTCCGCCACAGACTTATGCGCCTTCATTATACATATATAATTCATTATATATATACGTATGAGGTAATTAATGTATATGGAAATATATATGCATGTAAAATTATCATAAGTATTCAATCAAAAATTGCTTAGAAACAAAATTAATTTTAATTAAAAAATGTTAATTAATAATATATTATTTAGTATTAATAAATTTTAACAACATAAATTAATTTTCAAACTATAAGAGGTATTATCACAAATGTAAGGCGATGTTGTTGCATCATTTACATAGATAAAATTAAATTAATAAAGGATTTACGACTTGAATTCTCTATTACCCTCCAATGTTACAGTTTTATATTTTAAGTAATCAAAATTCATTTTGTATTAAAATGTGTATTAATTTTCTCAAACAATATTCAAAATTCTGACGTAACTATACAACTGTATAGAAGTAAAAACTGAGCACAGTAGGATCGTGGCATAGTTGGAACAAGTGTACTTATCACTGTCAGATATCATTTATGTATAAATGACACTAATAGTCATTTTTAAAACGCTTCGACCCAAATCTGTTAAATTTCAAAAAAATTATCATTTTTCCAACTATCGTGGGATGGTTTTTTTTAAATTTTATAGTATACTTTAATAGAATTAAGATGAAAAAAAAATTTACATTCGTGGGTCTCATTCAAACCATTACTGTACTTATGATTTTCATTAAATTTCATAAAAATTATACTATAGAAAAGCTTTTTGTCTCTTGTATAATCTATTGGAATCAGAGTTTTTTTTTTAAATTAAAGAAGAAAAAGATACTGAAAATGTCATTTTTTACAGTAGAATAATTTTGAGATATTTTTTCATAAAATTGATGGTTTTTCAAATTTTGCTGACGATAGGTTCAACTAGATTAAAATCAGTCTCAAGTGAGCTCTGAAAATTTTTGTAAATAAACATAAAAAAAATACATCATGTTAAAACTTTCTTATCTTCGTATCGAAGCTAAAAGATTTAATTAGATACACAATTTTACTGTTTATTATGTTATATTTTAACTTATGCTAGAATTATATTAATCACAGTTTAGATTGGCAGTAACTAAAATAATGTTTTACCTGTACGATTATTTAGATATATTTTTAAAAATCACGTTAAACTTAATTTGTAATGCAAATCGAATGGTAATCATTATTTAACGGTTTGGCCGTTTACCCATATGGTTTAAGTATTTGTTTTTTTTTCATAGGGCTGAAGAGTATTTCGAAAGATGCTAATTCGGCCGTGAAGGCACCAACAAAAAAAGTGTCAACAAACAATAAACCACAGCTAACATCGCCGCTTATTGCATCTACCAAGCACGAAAGTGTTAAAAAAATTGAACGGCCGAGTACAGCTGTACTGGACAAACCGCTAGTGTTAAATAAATTAATTGAACTGGATAAACCGTTGGAATTGGAAAGTAATCTGCAGCCTCCAGTCATAAGAAGGACAAATGTTATAAAACAACAACAATTAAACAATAGAACTTATCGAATAAAGACTAAAGATAGGAAAAGTGTATTAAGTTTACCAGAAGTGCAAGCTAAAGTACAACAGGCGGCTAAAAAAAAGAGTAACCTGCCGGTCAAGGTCAAGTCTAGTACTGTAAAAAAACAGGCACCACAACCGCCACCGCGCGCTCAACCCATTTCTGTTCCCACGCAAGACGAGGCAGAATACCAACTTGATAAATGGACACCGATGACTGTAGGCTCAGCTAGAAGAAAAAGACTGGTCCTTTGCTACCTATGCGGCAAGGAATTTGGTACGGCTTCACTGCCATTTCACGAGCCTCAATGTCTTAAGGTAAAGTAAAGAACACATTAATTTTTACCAATAAAAAGACGTTTAATTTTTTTATAGAGCATTTATAATTATAGCATATAAATACCTATATTATTAATGATATCAAAGGATTAAGGCATAGATATAGATTATTTATAGAAAGGTAAGCTTGATTATAAATTCTCTACCCATTATCTTTAATATTATTTATTTATATATTGATATTTATTTGATAACAAGAACAAATTTTTTGTAATGAGGATGTGAAATTTTCCTTACCCTATGCCCCTATTAAAGACAAAATATATTTATAAAATTTAATTTTGTTTTCGTTATTATTCTGGTGAGAAAATTCAAAAATTTAATTCATATCTAAATATTGTTTTTAGTAAAATTTTAAGTATCTAATATTTTTTTAAACAAAATACAATGCTTTTTTCCTCTCAAAATATTTTAAGTTTGTAGTATTTAATTGAGGTTTAAAAGATTGTATGTTTTAGTGGCCTTATATGACGTGAAATCATTGTGATGTTTATGAAAATGTCTATTTTTATTTTATTTGAAATATATAAATAATTTTTAGTAATATTTAATCTTTAATTTTTAAATAAAGTGCATTGGATTTATGTTTAGTATACCCATAGTTAATAATATATAATATAATATGACATTAAATTAACTTCTTTAAATGTTCATTTAATTTGTCTTAATTTTATAAACAATTTTTTTATCAACAGAATTTACTAAATTATCCGTACTTGTTTTAAACAAGTAGTCAATTTGAGCAATTCTATCTCTTTTTATATATGTGACATAAATCCACCTACTTAAATTGTGTCCTTGGACTTGAATTTATATTTATCGATTAGTTTAGGTTTTAGTATTGTTATTATTGTCATTGCATAAATACCTCAAATTTCTATCGATACAACCCTTTCAATTGATTATTCTGTAATAATATGTTACAATTGCGTTGTAATTCAATATCCTTTGTCTGTAAAACAAGGATTGATATGTGTATGTACATAGGCTTATTACTATAGATCTGAGTACAATAGTATTGTGTTATTTACTATGTCTTTAGAGTCAAAACATATCCAGGTCAATTTAAGTTAGAAATATCGGTAAAATAATAAATCTTAGGATAAAAAAATTTACAAATAGTTCAACTTCTTCATGTTAAGTATTGTTATATTTATGAACTATTACGGCCCACGATTTGCGGGTATGGATGAGTATGAGCTATGCCCACATATTATGAATAAAAATCACTTTAATTTTAAATTTAATAGGCACATGATGTGTATCAAAAATAGTGTTTTGTTTCTATCTCTGAAATAGGTTAAACGTGGGAGACGTAAACAACAATTATTAATATCGTTTATTTTCGCCCCTTTCGTCCATGTTAATTTGTGAGAATCTTATTTTATTTTTGTTTGACAATGTGTATTTTATATCATGGATAAAATATAATTACTTCAGCGAAATAGTAAAAAAAATAATGATAATGGGCGTGTGCTCACCTGGTACAGGATTTCCTTCATCCAGGAAGTCCGTAATAAATTTATAATACGGTTTTCGGAGCGGTACTATAGTCCTATTGTTCATAAAAGGATGTCATATACAACTAGTGGTTGGTTTTAGTTTTTGCAATCGTAGCCTATGGTCTAATATATAGAATCAAAATTAATTCAATGTATAATTTAGTAAAATTATGTATTTAGAGTAATTAAAAAAAATTCAATGTGAATCTGCTTTTATAGTTGACTTTTTTTCAACAAATAAAACTAACTGCCTAAAAATATTTCACAAAACCATATAATTAATTACAAAATCATCAAAATACTATAATGGACTTATACTTCCTTGTTGGAAAAATAAGATAAGATCTATCTTTGAAATATCTTTTTTAATGAAAAAATCCATTTTATTGCCGAGACTTCTAAAAATTTAGGAAAAATTTAAAACCATCAGTATTGAACATTTTATTAACCTTTTAAACATATGATTATTATAAATTGCCACAATGTGTCTTTAAAGAACACATAATACCAATTTGCATTTAATTTTAAAATGGACAGTTTTGTGGAAAGAATTAACTTACATAAAATAAAAATAAACTTAAATCATTTATTAAACAAAATTGCTATTGTCTAATTTCTTAATTTTATTAATATAAATGTATTTTAACTAGTTAGTTTTAAAAAATGTAAGTTACGGTGAACTAAAAAATATATATTGGGAGAATTTTTTATTAAATAATATATTTTAAGTTGAGCAAACCACAATGTAAGAATATTTAATCTTAGTCGTGGTTAAAATATTACATCATTGTATAATTAAAATTAAGCAACTCGTATCTTATTTAGTAATTACCAGATTCAATAACAACCCACAATCGTGGGTGCTAATTTTAAAATTGATTAATTTTAATGGGTTGATAAAAATGTCAATAATTATTATATCAAAACTATGAAATGTAAAATTTCTTTTTTTTGAAGAAGACTTAATTAATTGGATTTTTTAAAATAAGTAAATTCTCTTAAATTTATCTTTTGTGTATGATTTTCTTCATTTTCAAAATATTAATACAAACTATTTTGTTAAACAATCTAAAATTCTTTAATTCGTATTTAATGTGAAAATTAATATAATGTTTGATTAGTAAAAATTCTTTATACTTTTATAACTTTAATTTAAAACAAAATGAAATAATTGTTATTTATTAATTATTTTATATAATAATACATAAATTTATATAATTCATATTTTCTATCTGATGATATTAACAATTGTAAATATTGCGAAATCCGTTGTTATTACAGTCCGAAAATAAATTAAAAAGTAATAAGAACACTAACGTCTGAGGTTTTTTTCTGGGAATATTTTTTTACCTATCTCGTTTTATATAATTGTTGATATACTCGTATCTATTAAAAATGGCATGAGTAAGTCATAACTGTTTAGTCAACTTAGCGAAAAAACAGAAGTACTAATTTTATTTTAATAGACATCTAAATGGATTTAAGCAATGTCCAAAAGACTATCTAGACTATTTTATTAATGACCAAACTCTATATTTTTTTTAGAAATGGATCGTGGAAAATTCTCAGCTGCCAGAACATTTACAAAGAGCAATCCCACAGAAACCAAAAGAAAATCAAATAGGTTCATCTGATGATTGGAATCGGCTTGCATGGGAAACTACTCAGGTATATTTAATATATGACAACCAAAGTTATGAATAAAATTCAACATGCTTAAGTTCAATAAACCGAAAGCAGCATCGAATTTGGGTGGGTAGAATGCATGACTCATGACGTGGTTTATTCATTTATGGAATAATCAACTATTATAAATGGTTGTGTACATATTATTCTATAGAATGCATTCCTACTCCTCGCAATATTCTACTAATACGCCTAAACTTTAATTTAACGTATTTAATACATAACAAGTATCCCTCAATAAACAATGACTTAACTTATTTTTTAATACGAGTCTACGATGACTACAAGATATTTTTTCTCTGTATAAAATCTCAACACCCTATTATCAACTCGCATAATTGATTAAATAAATTTAAATACAAATATAATGTCTAATAGTTTACTCAATTATTTTAGTCAAATTTAGTGCCATGTAATTTTTGCCAACGTAAGTTCCTAGCAAATAGACTGGATGCTCATACCAGAGTTTGTATTGAAGCCAAGAAAAAATATATGTCTCCAACAGTAAGTAAAAAGTAAATAAATATATTTTATTTTATTAAGTTATACAGTCTAATTAGAGTGGGACGTAAAGTCATTTAGTCAAGTATTTAAGTAAAGAAGCTATAATAGGATTCATGAATATATTATGGTATTAATATATATAGTATGTTCAGAAAGTGAGGAAACAAGACAATTGTTATACAACAATGAGAACAATAGAAACCCGTTTTCTTACTTACTGAACTCTCTTTATAAACATTTATTCCAATATTTAGATTTATGAAACTCTTTGAAAAATACCAGGGTAGAACTTTGACACTTTAATTTATTTCATTTCAAATAGTTCAATAATTATAGAAAATGTGTTTCTACTTAACTATAACAATTTTTTAATCATTACAAAAAAGAAGTTACCTAGATATGTTTTATATTTCTATGCTATTAATTTTTTTTTCGTAAATTTTAAGAAAAAAAATTATTATTTCTTATTGAACTAATTTTTTGGACTGTAATACGTAATTTATTTTTAATTAAATGTTTTGAATAAGTAAATTTATTTAAAGTTAATAATAATAACTACTGCAAACCCATATCATTTTTAATAAGTTATACTCATTCCAAGTCTTATTAATTATAAAGTTAAAAAACAATAATAGGGCTTATGTCTACGTAGCTTTTAAATGAGTAAATTCATTGCGGTTAAGTTTTAAACTGCATTTATATAAATGAGTCGCATCAACAATACAATTACCAGTAAATTATAAAAAAGAAGTATTTATTGTCTTATAAATAAAGTTGGCTGGCGATTATGAACTATAAAAGGCATGGGTAAAAATCAATGTCGTCATATGCTAACATTGTATTTCAAACAATTGTAACAATTCATCTGAATTGATATTACTATACTGGTTTTAATAAAAGATTTTTTAAGTATAGTCGGTAGGTACCCTCGAAGTTTACTCATCAATCAAAATAGTTTTTTTTACTATACTCCTTGACATGAATCGTAGAACTAAATATTATTCTATAAAATGTATTTTATTTCGTTTATAAAACTCGTTACATACGACGTATTAGATTTGTATAAAAGTGCATGTTTAAAAAAAAAAAAAGCTCTTTCTATTGTAATTCACAGCCATAAAATATTGCATAAAGACACACTGTGAATTGATTGTTTTTACGACTATGATTTAGCTCAATATATCGTCAGCTATGGATAAGAAACCCAAAAAGAAACCACAGCCTTGTTATGTTTGTGGTCGACTATTTGGTTCTGCATCAATTGGAATACACGAACCACAGTGTTTAATCAAGTGGATTCGAGAAAATGATAATTTGCCATCACATTTAAGGAGACCAGTACCTATTAAACCAGAAGTTGTTGTTAATTCAGGTATCTAAACAATATATTATTAGGACTAGGGTCTAGTAGGGACCGGCGGAAATACAATGGTACCAATATTCTTAATAACGAATCAAATTTATTTAAAGTTATAATTTATCCTATTTGGGTACAATAGAATATAACTTTTACTTGATTCAAATGGAAATTTCTTCAATTATTAGAATTTTCTATAAAAAAAAGTTTTCATAGTAAATTGATAATAGTTCACCCGTAGTATTATTTGAAGTGTACAGAGTAAAAACGGTAATAGTCTAATTTAATATAATATACATTAAAAATCATGAAATAAGTTATTCAAATTAAAAAAATGTGTTAAATATATTTATTTATAGCTTAAATATGCTTTTATTCATTTATATCAAAATAAAGGTACTTTAAATAGATTCCATTAAAGAAAATATAAATAGGGTAACTTGTCTAATCATCCAACAATTAAATATTTATTAAACCTAAAATTAAATAACACATTTTTCATTGCAAATAAAATTCTAATTTTAAACATAAAATTAATAATTTCATAATATCTAAAATTATAATACTTTTAGCGATATAAAATAAAAACAAATCAACTAGATTAAATCTTAGTTAAAGCAAATTGTAAATACCCTATAAATGAACGGTATTTGAATTGCTTATAGCATATTTAAATATCAAAATCAATAGGGTATGTATTTTAAGTATGTGAAGGATGTTTTATTAATATACACAAACACAAGTTGTATCCACATGTGCTACATACTCACTGTATGTATTAAAATGATTGTAACTCAACACGAATTTACTGAAAAATTGTTATCAATTCATCAAATTTTTTTATAATAAAAGCTCTAAATAATTGTAAAATTAAAAAAAAACATTTTATTTATTATTAAAAACAAATAAAAGAATGCTTTTCACGTAGTTTAAGAATCCAAAAATTGTTAAAAAAAAAAAAAATACAATGAAATTTACTATAAAGTTATAAGTTGTTATATCTATTCCGCCTGTATATGAAATAATCCATAACTTTATCAAATTAAATTTAGAGCTGATTAAAAAAAGAATTTAGTAAAATAAAAGCTTTTAAATGAAAATGTTCAACTTTTCAGAAGGTTGTGAATTCTCTAGTATTAAATTTTTGGAAATTTTACAGCTCTAGTTATATACTAGATACTATCTAATATTTATCTTATATAGATACTAGTAACTTATATAAATTAGTTATATCATACTGTTAATGTGTCATATCTATGTGCTTCAAGGTTATTCTATGAAATTTATTTTTACAGAAACGGGTAGTGTGGATCAAGAAGCAACAAGAGAAGAGTATTGGAAGACATATTTATCTCAGTTGGTTCCATGTGACAGATGTCAGAGGACTTTTGATCCAAATCGTCTAGAAGTGCACCAACGAAGCTGCAAAGGTTCAACTATAAAATGAAAAATAATACTTAAACTATAATTTTATTTAATCCCGTTAAAATATAACGGCGGTTCCAAGATAGTCATGGATACTATTCATAAGCGTTGGGTAGTGTAATGTCTTTTTAGCGAATACATTTTTTTATTACCCTCTCTATAAATACATATTTGTGTAAATTTGATTTTTTAATTTTTAAAGGTTAAGCATTTTATTATATGTGTTAAGAACTTTTACCATCAAACGTATATGAACCTACTATAATTAGTTTTTAAAGAGTTGTAATATTAAAAAATGTATTTATTTAAAAAATGAGTATTGGTAAGGAAAATTTTGACATAGTCATTCGAATTTTTTTCGATAAAAATAAAAAATATGATCAATGATCGAAAAAATTTTCAAGAAGTTAACAAAGCTAAATAAATTATTATACAAGATATTTTAACAATTGCATTATTTATTTTTATTCAAATGGTTGTATAATTAAGCTTATTTAATTATTTTGTATTTAAAAGTGTACAAAATAATTTTAAAAATAATGAATATAGTAAATAAGACTTAGTCCATTACCCAGGAGCGTAGGTTCAGAATATTTATGAGGAAAATTTTAAATAGAGTTGGAGGTATTCAATATATCGAAAAATACTGGTATAAGAAAATTTAGAAATTAAAAAATGATCGACCTTTCAATTACTTGAATCATCATGATTCGATATTTATCATTAATAACGGTAATTAAAATTTATGTTTTTAGTAAAAATACACGATTTATTCGATTATTTGATGTTTATTAAGAATAATTATTAGTTAGATGAAATCTTATCTACAGTATTGTTATGAAATTGATGGTAATGATTTAAAACGGCGTTTTTATCAGTTACTAGGGTTTCCATAGTGACCCTCCGTATTGCATCGTTTACTCGCGCGGAGTATATTCTTACCAAGTTTTGTTTTTTCCATAAATTGTAAAAGTAAATCATTATAACGTCTTTTAAAGACATCCGTGATGGACTTAAATTGTTGTTTATAGAACAAGTCTAATTTATACATACTCATACTAGATAACTAAAAAATTAAAATCAGTATAATTAGTTCAATTTTTTTTAATTTGTAGTAAATTGTATGAACTAAAGTTACAATGACTTTAATTTAATATATGTTTAAAATATGAAGTATTTCCTAAACATTATCAAAAGTCAGCTTCTTATGCAAAATATATTATTTTGATTCACCTTTGTAGAATGGTAAAGGGTCGAATTTTCAAAAAAATAAGCTCTATTAAGGGGGTATATTTAAGATGTCCTTTAAAAAGAAATTTAAATTTCAAAAAGTTACAATAATTTATGTAAAAAAAAAACTAAGTTTTAAGACTTTTAAAATCATAATTTATTTAGGATTTCCCTCATTTACTGGGAATAAGAAAATATTATTTAAATTTCAATAGTAATGTTACTTTAATCTTAATAGAAATTGTGATCTTTTGACGTATCTTTAAGTGAAATCAGTCCTGTAAGAGCTGAGAAAAAGTATTCATGGACACAAAAAAGTAAATAAACACATAGTAAAAATACCCTATGATACCCCTATAAGTTATAAGGGACGATTATAAAAAGTAATTAATAGCTAATAAATAGAAAAATATATAACTAAAAAAAAAAACTTATAATCTTGTATACATAAAACATTTTTTTGTTTGATTTTTATAGCTCTTTTAAAGAAAAGTTCGTGATGTGAATTATGTTTTGAACTACTCAAATAAATTATTGAACTTAATCAATATTTCAAATATTATATATTTTGATGTATAATACTCTTGTAATCATAGTGCAATATATAGATCAAGTTTTATCCAGAAAAACAGAATTAAGCAAATTAGTTTTTTGACTTTGAAACGAACTTGCAAGTCATTGATTTTACTGTTTGTTTTTTTAAGTCTGTGGCCACCATTTCTTTGTTCTCACTGGATTGATTTTCCTCGACTATTTTTAAGTTATAAACGTTATTATACTTAGATTAAAAGAGAAGCAAGATCGTGAAACGTTCAACGATATATTCAGATGGAATAGTATTAACGGACAACTTTAAAATACAATTTTTCTTTTCAACTATCATATCCATGTAACGTAAATGTTATAATATAATTTTTGTAATAATCTCTAGATTATGCGTATTACTTTTAGTAAAGCAAAGAATTCTTATTTGCCATTTTTAAAATTGAATGAACTTATGTGTAGTTATTTATAACATATTATTAAAACAATGTAGTAAAAAAATCTCAACTGTCCAGTTTTGGTATTTATGCTATTGTATATTGCTGCTGCAACTTATCATGTACTATACAGAACCTAAAGTATCAATATTTATATTGCATTTGATAATATAAATTAAAAGTAAGAAATAAAAAAAATAGTTTTAGACAAATGTATTAGGTACATTAGTGTCACGCACATTATACCAGACTTTATTCTTTCATGTTGCACATAATATTAGCTCAATGAATGTTATGGAGCAATGTTGTTGTTAAGATAATATTAACTTAAATATGATAACTAATTCAAATTTATAACATACATAACTATTGAATATTTTAGAAAGAGAAAATATAAATCAATCATACTGATTTCTTCATACAAAAGATAAATTTTGTTTTAACAGTCATAACAAGTGTTGTTCAAATTTAAGACCAAAAATAATATTTATAAACGGAAATAAATAAATACATCAAATTCTCGGTACTATTGTGTGTAACAATAAAATAATCATAAAAAAAAAAAAAATGTAGTAATTGTTGAGTTAACATCATGTTTACATTTTGTCCAAGTATGAATTGATGTCTGGTAATCCTTCTTTGAGACCCTTACGTTTACGCGTATCCTAATTAACAAAGAGTAGTATTAATAAAATAATAATATGGGCTATGTATTATGTTATTTCTTGTAAATTGCTGTTAAATAAATAAATTACCATAACAACAACATATGGTTTAGATCCAGCTTCACATGGGTCACCAGGGAAAACTTGCCAATGGTCGAACACACATTGAGGGAAAGCTTGTCCACCAGTATTACTACGTAAATCGGCAGTGAATCCTAAAAATAGTTAATCACTTTAAGTTACTAGTCTGACTAATTCAAATCTTGATAAATAATGTTTGATTTAGTAAATTTTAAATTTTACATGAATAGCCTCTTTTAAAAATTATTATTTTTGTCAGAGAATGGAAAAATCTACATAACCTACACAGTGTAATAGAATTGAACTTCAATATCAATGCATTACTAACTAAGCTAGGTAGGTCACCAATATAAACGTTGAAATTTTCACTTCAAGTAATAGGTTGTTCCAGCTTATCAAAACATATTGCTACTGGACATAAAGATAGAGGTCCTACAACAGCGTACTGAAAAGCTCGGTAAAATTTAATTTTCTTCCATATGCACTTTCAACACTGTCTCTATTCACAAGTGAATAAAAATTCACTTATAAACTACAGAGTGATTCATTTATGCTGGAAGGATATAAAAATAAAAAGATATCTAGATAATACTGATATGGTAATATGTGTGTATTGTACCAAATAAAAACTTGATAAACATAGCGACATATACCTTTTATTTAATATTACCACTGAGGGAAAGTCTTTCACTTTATTAAATGAATGTAAAAGAGGCAAATAGTGGTTTGGAAAAAAGTATATATAAATATTTACTTTTATAAAAGAGTATATTTATCATGGAAACTGTAATAGTATGAGTGTATTGTATCAGATAAAAATCTGATAAATATAGCGACATATATCTTCAGTTTTCTTTGACCACACAAGGAAATCTATCACTTCAGTTTGACGAAGTAAAAGAGGCAAATAGTGGTTTTTTATAATATTTAAAATTGACCTACCGAAAGATTCATTGACAGGCAAATAGGCTTTAACAACAAACATGGGTGTACCAACAACTTGACTTTCTTCAAATACATGTCCTCTACGTCTGTTTAAAACACTATAAATTCCACCAACTGCAACTTCAGGACACTACACAAATAATAATAAATATATATGATTAAACTACACATTGAAAGTTATGATATAATTACTGACCTGAATTTCACAAAGATATACAGGTTCCATGATCCTAGGGCAAGCAGATAAAATACAAGCATACATGCAACGGCGTGCTGTTGGAATGATTTGACCACCTCCTCTGTGAATAGCATCAGCGTGCAATGTGACATCATGAATATTGAATCTGACACCACGCATGTTTTCTTCAGCCAAAACTCCCTAAAAAATAATAATTTTAAGATAAATTCAAAAACTCCAAACAAAACTTACTTAATATCAAATAAAATCAAAGAAAATTTATGAGAAATAAAATTTAATTATGGATTAATTAATTAATTCGAGATTTTTCAGACACTTCCAGCCATCACTGGTAGTACCATCTGGTGGAAACCGCGAAAGATATGACAATGTATCATCATGATAAATAAGTTACTAATAATGTTATTAAATAATAAAATCAGACACTTTCAGCCATCATGAGGCCAACAAAGGCCATCTGGTGGAAACCGCGAAAGATATGACAATGTATCATATCATGATCATTTAGTTACTAATAATGGGTTATTAAATAATAAAATCAGACACTTTCAGCCATCATAAGACCAACAAAGGCCATCTGGTGGAAACCGCGAAAGATATGACAATATATCATCATGATCATTTAGTTACTAATAATGGGTTATTAAATAATAAAATCAGACACTTTCAACCATCATAAGACCAACTAAGGCCATCTGGTGGAAACCGCGAAAGATATGACAATGTATCATCATGATCATTTAGTTACTAATAATGGGTTATTAAATAATAAAATCAGACACTTTCAGCCATCATAAGACCAACAAAGGCCATCTGGTGGAAACCGCGAAAGATATGACAATGTATCATCATGATCATTTAGTTACTAATAATGGGTTATTAAATAATAAAATCAGACACTTTCAGCCATCATGAGGCCAACAAAGGCCATCTGGTGGAAACCGCGAAAGATATGACAATGTATCATCATGATAAATTAGTTACTAATAATATGTTATTAAATAATAAAATCAGACACTTTCAGCCATCATGAGGCCAACAAAGGCCATCTGGTGGAAACCGCGAAAGATATGACAATGTATCATCATGATAAATTAGTTACTAATAATATGTTATTAAATAATAAAATCAGACACTTTCAGCCATCATGAGGCCAACAAAGGCCATCTGGTGGAAACCGCGAAAGATATAATTAAGTATCATCATAGTAAAAAAAATATTTTATTAAAAACTAAAATATATACTTCTTTAGTTGCCCATTGGAAACCAGCAACAACTGAATCTTTGATTTCATTCAAATACTGAACTCCTTTGGTGCAATCTATCAACAAATTGGGACCAGTTCCATCAGGTCCAAAAGCCCAAATTTTACGAGCTTCAGTGACATCGTATTCGTATTTTTCACCTAAGTATCTAGCACGAGCTTTAAATTCATCTCTTGGGTTAACTTGTCCCTAAAATCAAGCACAAATTTTAAGAATAAAATCTTAAATTGGATTTAATAACACTTACGCCTTCTATGTCTTCAGCTAAACCATCAGGGAATGGTTGACATCTCATGAACAGTCTGTTATGTTTATTAGGCGATTTTGATAAGCATGTAATATTAGATTCTTCACTGACAGTTTCTCGGTAGGAAACCACAGGATCAGATTTTTTGATAGGGATGCAAGCATGATCTTCTTCTAAATCTTTAAGACAAATTTCCAAATGAAGTTCTCCTGCACCAGCAACTATATGTTCACCAGATTCTTCAATAATACACTGAACCATAGGATCAGATTTGGCCAAACGCTTAAGTCCTTCAACCAATTTTGGAAGATCAGCAGGATTTTTAGGTTCAACAGCAACACGTACTACAGGTGATACACTGAATTTCATAACTTTCATGTTGTGAGCATCTTTAAAGGTAGTGATAGTCCCAGTTTTTACCAAAAACTGATCAACTCCAACCAATCCACAAATGTTTCCACTGGGAACATCTTCAATAGCTTCAGTATAACGACCCATCATCAAAATAGTTCTTTGAATAGCTTTCTCATATAGATCTTCTTTCTTTCCTGGAGTGTAATTAGGCCCCATGATACGAGCTTTCATACCAGTAGCTACCTTAAACATAAATTCTTAAATTAACATTATTTTAATGTTATCTAGAAGTATTTTTTTTTAATGAAAATTTAATTGAGAAATTATGAATACTTAATAATTAAAATTATCTCATAAATATTAATTATAGTATAATGATATAGATTAGAACTAAATATTATCAAAATTAAATGTAATTATTACATTTAATTTCAAGTTGTACATTAAATTTCCATAAATAATATAAATACTAACTTTGCCAGAAAATACACGACCAAAAGCATAGAAACGTCCTTTGTCAGATGTCGGTACCATTTTAGAAATGTACATCATGAGTGGTGCATCAGGATCACAGTTCTAAGAAATTATCATATAATTACATTAAAATTTAATAATACACACAATGTATATATGGTCTCACCTTAACACCAAGAGCTGCTTCATCATCATGAGGTCCTTCATACAACATTTCCATACGATATTTTTGAGCAACAACAGGAGATGGTAAGTGAATGGCTATCATTTGAAGTAAAGCTTCTCCAGCTGGTAACCAAGTACGCATAACTACCTACAAATAAATAAAAAGGCTAAGAAAAAATAAAAAAATAATAATAGCTTTAATTATATCTAGCATAACTCAGATGGAGAAGGGTTAAAAATAATATCAACATGGATATATTTCCTGAGTAATATTGCATCATCATTGTAATATGAAAATATAATTGAAATTAAAATAGAATTATTATAGTTCGAAATTATAATAACCTTTAATAAAGCTTTTCCATCCTTATCTTGATCTTCATGTTTTAATTCAATTCCAAGTTTTTTCAAAAGATCCGTAGCCTCTTCTTTTTTGTAGTTCATAATAGAGTTGAATACCTGTCAAAATTTTTTTTAGTAAAAATATTAAAAAATAACAGTAGTATATATACTATAGTAATTTAAAAAAAGTATAGTAATTTTATTTATTTTAGAGTATGTTGAGAGTATCATATACAATTTTTTTTTGTATATGGTACAAATATAATTTGTTGTTATTTAACTTTAAACCATCAGATTATTTAAAAGGATTGCTTCAAAATATAATCAGAACAGGTCTGTGATTAAATTCATCATAGGTTTGTGATACTAATTATAGAAATATTTACTTGGTGTTTATATTGTGAAACATCAAAAAAAGTATCAGTCATAAGGTTGGAGGGTATAATTTCTAAATCATCAAATCCAAATATGATCTCAGTTCCCCTGTATCAGAAAAATTTCAAGATCATACAAAGTTTGCATATCATATCATAAATATAATTTCAAATATTCCCAAACTAAATACAATAGAGAAAAATGACCAATCAACCTTACAATTGACAATTTTTTTTCTGCAGTATCATTGAAAAATATATTAATATAAACAAATTTTTTTATCATAGAAGGTTTATTTTCAGACGGCCGTTCTTAAGATATCTTCATAAAATATCTCAGGTGCTTTGGTGTGCAAGAACATCATCATTAACATAAAAAAATTAATTTTTGTAACACTTATAAGATAAGAATATTCAATTTATTGTAAAACCATAGACTCAGACGGCCGTTCTTAAAAATTTCATCAATAATTTATCAGGAGCATTGGTGTGCTAGAAAATCATCACTGTCTATGTAATATATATATTTACAATAAAATATTCTCATATACTTAAGCAAATTTAACTGACAAGATAAATAATAAATATAGTAATAGACAATTCAAGTTTAAAAGAAATAACCAAATATTTTTTAAACTATTTAAAACACATAAGTAGAGGGAAAAAAATATACAGTTATCACATTATAATTGACCACTATATTAAAATTAAGAAATTTTTTTTTGGATCATACCTTTTGTCTTATAGGGGTGATGTCAATTTCAATTTTTAAAATTGCAACACTTATGAAACGAAAATGCCAAATATTCCATGTTCAAAATAAATAATAATAATAGGTAACATAATTTAAAATGACCATTAAAATAGATGTGTGTATTTAAAAAAAAAAAGTTATTCTTCTCGTAAAATATTTAAAGCAATCAAATCTTTGTAACTAACATATACAGAATTGAAGCTATAATCACCACATAAAATATAAATCAAGAATTTTCTTTTTGGCACACGGAACAGACACTTTTGACATTTAATTAGTAAGCTTATTTATATTTATATTAAGAAAATGACAGGTCAATAACAATTTTTAAACCAAAATTTACTTAAACAATTATTAACATTTAAATACATAGACGTAGAATGAATGTCTTAAAATAAAATTTACAAAACCTAACTTCACTTTCAGCTATTACTTTAAATTAGCATCAAATTCTGAAATAGTGGTTTAATGAGTTAACAATTAGTCATTTTCTCTTAATTAAGATGTTATCTAATAACTAAGTTATATGCAGTAAGATCAGTTTATTATAAACTACTTGATTACTTACAAAATAAATATAATATTGAAAAAAAGTTTGGGGTTTTTTTTTTTTTTTTAATTACATATATATATTTTATATTTATATAGCAACACATATATTAAATTAGTTTATAAAATAGAAAATGATATAATTAAGAAAATAATGATAACATCTTTTGGACCAGTACTTTAGAAAATTTTCACATTTTTATACCTAAACAAGAGAAAAGGGCCAAGAAATAGAAAGTAAAAAAATATATATATATGTCTGGCCATAATTATAAACAGGTAATAACTTACAAAATAATAATCCAAAAATTGATATTGAATAGTCATTTTCTAAATCGCCATCTATTAAATAAGCTAGTTAATTTTGTTTCCATTTGAAAAAATAAAGTTGAAATCACAACAAATTATAAGTGATAATTCTAAAAAGTTAAATCGAAATTATTTATAATTAAAAAGAATCAAACATTTTTCAATATCTTATTCATTTTGAGAGTAATAAAGTGGTTTAAATTAAACTAATCACTTTGTATGTATATAATACCATTTAAAAACTACTTTAATAATTAAAAATTAGAAAAAAACATGTAGCTAAAAACCTCCTAAAATAAAATCAATCATTATTTTGATACATCAAATAATTAAGAAGTGAATAATAAAAGAATCACTGTGTATATAATTTTTTTAATGGAAATATTTGATAACACATAATTTTTACATTTCACATGTTATCAAAATCTGGATAAACAAAATACAAATTCATATGTATTTACTAATAAAATCAAAACAGTCTAGATGGTACTCACTTTGTAAATTGGATCCAAAATATACATACAAAATGAACGTTGGTTAGCATCATCCTTTTGTTTGGCCCACTTCTTTGTTTTTGGGTTAAAGAAGTTTTCACCCCACAATCTTGGTTAAGGAATAAAAAAAAATTATTTTAATACTCTCTTTAATGCTATAAATTTATTTCACATAAAAGTTGAATAACTAACCTGTTCATGAGTTTCACTACATCAATTTTGAATTTTTCAGCATACATTTCAGCAAACTGTTTCAATGTAAATGCCCATCCATGTAAACCAGATCCAAAACCAACACTTCCTTTGCTAGGATCTACCTAAATTTTTTTTATTAATATTTTATAAATAATATTACAAGGTTTAGTAGGAAATCATTAAATAATTCAATCTTTCAGACGTGGAGAAGGGAGATAATATATATCATAGAAATATCAGTAATGAAAACTTTGTCCATCATTAAGACTGAATTTGTAAATGATAAAAATTCATAGATTTTGAAATAGTGGAAATTACCTGTACTTCACCCATGGGACCACTGTCATCAGAATAAGTAGCAATGATAATATTGACATTTTCAACAATACGTTGGAAAGTTTGGTATAAATCTTCAGATTCCAACTGCAGTTCTAAAAGTGCACGGTCCATCTTGTTCATGAATAAGATGGGCTTAATTCTTTCTGCAATAGCTTGACGTAATACAGTTTCAGTTTGTACACATACACCTAAACGTAATAAATGATATTAACATTTCAACTTGCATGTTTAAATGTAATATCTTAGAACTCACCAGATACACAATCAACAACAACTAATGCTCCATCCGTAACTCGGAGAGCAGCAGTAACTTCACTGGAAAAGTCAACGTGTCCAGGAGAATCAATTAAGTTGATTAAGAATCCTTTTTCTGATGGATCACGTTGGTCAGGATTTTTAATGAAAACTAAATCTTTTTCTCCTAATTCAAAGTACATTGAAATGGCAGTTGACTTGATAGTAATACAACGATCTTGTTCATCTTTACGAGTATCAGTAAAACGCATGTCACCTGCTTTAGCACTAGCAATAATACCAGCTTTGGATACCAAAGAATCAGTTAAAGTTGACTTTCCATGATCTACATGAGCAATGACAGACATGTTACGGATATTCCGTTTCTTGTCCATCATGCCACGAATTTCATCTACAGTGAAGTTCACCTTAATACCAAAAAAATGTATTAACAAATCAATTTATGATTAATAATTCTTAAAATGTACATATTAATAATTTCTTGGATGTAATGTTAATTGTCAGACTCATTAAATCAGTTTTTACCTCCACAATTGTGTCAGGTAATTGCAGATATCATCATACAAAAAAATTTATAGTAAAACCACTATAATTAAAATTTAAAAAATTCTTATAAATGAATAAGTACATTCCAAATTTAGCGTTTTGCAAGATTTGGAAAAATAAGCATACAAACATTTCATAAAAAAACGCCAACACATCAATTTCCTTACTACATTATTTTTAATTATAGGTTGACTGTTAATATACACAATGAAATAATAATTAAAATTAAATAATTATTAATTACACATAAGAAGTAAAAGAGAACGATTAATTTTTTCAAATATGTTATTCTTCAACTAGAAAAGAACATGCCTTATAATTTTTTTTATAGAATTTAACAGAAACCACATCATTTTAATATTACAAATCCTACAATCTCCGTTGCATATGATTACAATACCATAGAGATGCTATTTGGAAAACCCTTAAAGTTTTAGCCNCCACATCATTTTAATATTACAAATCCTACAATCTCCGTTGCATATGATTACAATACCATAGAGATGCTATTTGGAAAACCCTTTTTAGCAGCGAAAAAACAAAATTATAGTACTTTATCGTCATAATTAATAATATAATAACATTGAAATTCTTGCAAAAAACAAGGAAAATCGAAACTATGAAGTCTATTAATTTTACATTTATTCATCAGGAACACAATAGAATGCAATCGCATTTACTTAACGAAACTTGTTTTTCATCAATGTATTGAGGTAAAAAGAGTAAACTTAGGTAAAATTGAAGACGCTAAACATGAATAGTTAAATAAAAACAATATTGATACTCACCATTTTTGGATGTTTTCGGATAAAATTCTAGTTGAAAAAAATTGATGTTGCACGAGTGTCGTAAAGCCGACGTTGCAACAGAAAGGACCAACGTTCCGTTGAGTTCGTGGGCCTCTCAAACACCGCTCCTCTAACAACTCCACCCCACCGCTACACCCGGTCGCCATGACACGTTGCAGTCATGATAATTCCATCCCCACCACAAACAATATCATATTCAAATACTAAACTTCAACCAATATATAACATATTTAGGTTATGTTATTTAAAAATAATTAAAAAATTAAGTAAAAACACAAATGACAGTATATTAATATTGAAAATTTTAACAAAAGATTAAAATTATGGGTAATAAAAATTTAAGAATAGCTTATTTTTAATATCAATGAAATTTTTTAATTTGCTGTTTATTCCATGATTTATAGCAGTTATCGTGATTGATAAGATCATATAGTTAATAATGATATAGTTATTAATTTTAATCATAAAAATTTGAAAAAAGAAATTACAATGTAAGTCTAATTGTTTTTATTAAATTTAAGTTCTTTCTTTGAGCAATTGAGAAAAACTTTAATTCAATTTTTAATGGAATATTATTTTGTTTTTAAATATAATTAAATTTTCTAGGTCATCATCGTCCAAATTATTTAAATGGGAATCAAGATCTAAAGATAGAAATAATACTGATGACAGTAAAAATATACGTCATAAATTGAAAAAACACAAGCATTCATCTAAAAAAAAATCAAAACATAAGAAAAAAACAAGGTAAAAATAAAATGTTTAAACATTCTTTGAGTAAGTTTTATAAATTACTTTTAATCTTTTAAAAAATATTTAAATTTTACTTAACTAGGGGTTATTTCAAAAATCAAGCTTGAAGATTTCTAATTTGATTACAAATCTGTAATCAATGTAAAAATTCTGTGTAGATTATTTTGTAACTTTATATAAAATAATAGTTTTTATAAATAGTATTATTAATATTTAAATAAAACAATGGTATTTAAAAACCAAATATGTTATGAAGCATTTAAGTATTTCAGAATCAACAAATTGTATATACAATACCATAGTACTCAACTTACTTCTTTAATTCTTAAAAATTAAAAAATTAAATAGACTCCATAATTTTTAAAGTTTTATGTATTTTACTTTAAATTGCATCCATACTGGTTTTTAATGAATAATAGTGTAGACGATTGTTGAACTGATCTATTCATTTTTGGAATATTTGGACTTTTTGGAATATTTAAGTATTAATATTTCATTTTGGCCAGAACTGTTTCTTCAGCTCTTTTACCTATTAAGGTTCAATTTATCCATGTAATAAATATATAGGCTATTCAATAAGTAAGGAGAAAAATGTCTAATGTTCTCATTCAAAAAAATTGACCTCTTTCTTTACTTTTTAAACAGCTTTTATAATATATCTTTTAGCAATATTATGCTAAAATTGAAATAGCAAATAATTTAATGTTATAATAAATAGTAAATAATTTATTTGTTATTAATTTAACCACTTTTTTTTATATTCAGGTCATCTTCAAGTGAATCATCATCATCTGACTCGACTTCCAATGAGGCTAAATTATTACAACGTTTAAAGCAAGAAAGAATGAAGTTATTAGAAGAAAGAAACCAGCAAAAAGAATTGTTAAAAGCAATGGAAACACCGGAAGAAAAAAGGTATAGACGTTTAAGGAAAAAAGAAGCTAAAGAAAGGAAAAGAAAAGAGTTAATGGGATGGGACAATGATTATTTACACTATACAAATGCAGATAATCCTTTTGGAGATGGAAATTTGCTATCTACATTTGTATGGGATAAAAAACTAGCCAAGGATGGATTATTAGGTGTTAGTCAAGAAGAATTAGAGGCAAGAAATAGAATAAAAATGGAAGAAAATAAACGGGAATTAGAAAAAGTAAAAAAATCACGAATGGAAAGAGAAATGGAAAGACAACAAAGGGAAGAAGAAATGGCTTTATTGCAAAGAAGTAAAGAAGCAGCCCAATTCAAAGAATGGGAAAAAAATGAAGATCAGTTTCATTTAGAACAAGCTCGTTTACGATCTACAATTCGAATTCAAGATGGTAGAGGTGTGTATACAGAGTGATTCTTTTAGCATTAAAAGAATCGCCTTTTATGACACATTATTACTTTAATGGAGAAAGTTCATTAGAAATAAGTCAATTTATCATTAATTTTTAAAAATTATTAATTTAAAAATACTATTTTTATTTCAGCTAAACCTATTGATCTCCTTGCTAAATATGTGAGTAATGAAGATGATATAGATACTGCAGAAATGTATGAACCATATTTTTATTTAAATGGATTGAGACTTAAAGATCTAGAAGATCTTGTGGAAGATATTAAAGTTTATATGGAACTTGAAAAAGGAAAAAATTTTGAATATTGGAATGATATTACTGTTATAGTTGAAGATGAATTACACAAAATGAGAAAAAAACAAACAGAATCCGCTTATACTGGTGTGTATTTAAAATTAAATTATTTGTATACAGATTTTTTTAAATTATTAAACTATAAAATGATAAATATCTTATCAAAGCAAGTACACACAAGTAATGTAACTAATAGCTATATTTGTAATTAATATTAATTAATTTAAACCTATTATATTAAGAGGTACATTAATATAATAGAGGATATGTTTGATGTCACTTGTACTAGGGTAAAAAGTGTGGGAGGAGTAACAGAAGGTTTTCGGGTAAGAGTAGGAGTGCGAGATGTATGTAGAGTACGAGTTTGACAAAGGAAAACACGAGGTAGGTGAAATGAGGAGGTCAGTAACAATAGGCGAGGACGTAATTGAAGAGGTGGAGAGTTTTAAGTATTTAGGGTTAGTTGTACAAAAGAGTGGTGGTATTGACGAGGATGTAAGATACAGAATTAAGTGCGAGTGGTTGAAGTTGAGAGAAGTGTCTGGAGTCTTATGCGATAAAAGAATTCTAATGAGGTTGAAAGATAAATTCTATAAGACTGTAATAAGGCCAGCTATGATGTATGGTTCAGAGTATTGGGCGGTTGATAAGAAAGTAGAGCAGAGAATGAGTGTAGCAGAGATGAGAATGCTTAGATGGATAAGTGAAGTGACTAAAAAAGATAAAATAAGAAACGAGCATATAAGAGGGAGTATAGGTGAAGCGTCAATCGTGGATAAGATGAGAGAAAATAGACTTAGATGGTTTGGTCATGTTATGAGGAGAGAAGAATCGGAAGCTGTAAGAACAGTTATAGAAATGAATGTTGAAGGAAAAAAAGATAGAGGAAGACCAAAAAAGAGATCTAATTGAATGCAATATGAGGACAGCTGATGAGAGCGTAGATGATGTGGGAGATCGTGTCAAGTGGAAGTTTGTGATAAGGGTGGCCGACCCCAAGTAGTTGGGATTAAGGCGAGGAAGAAGAAGAAGATAAAAAAAAGAATATGTCATTTATTGATTGAGTTATATTCTTTATGTTATACAATAAATGTTGAATCTTTAATATAAATTCAGTTTTGTGGTTAGTTTTAGTTATTAGAAGGGTGGGTATAAACATTATACATGTACTTAGACCTTATGGTCCATTGTGCGCACCCCACATTAAATTTTATAATAAATATTGTTATTTCACTTAAATGTAATGTTTTATTCCAGTTGGTTATTTAACTCCTAATCTAACAGTTGAAAATGCATATACCATGATCTAATTGACAATTCACCATAAAATATTTCATAGTTAGTGTGGTTTAATTATTAATATTTCATTATTGTCATGGTACATCAACAATAACAGTTAGTCTTATGACTCCTGTGTTCTGCTTATTGAATTATCTTTCATAATTTTGCTAATTTATAATTTAGTATGAAGTGTTCCACTGTTAGTGTGATTCATCATTAGTGTCCTACTACTACAATGATGTCTTACTTCTCAAGCATAGAAATTTTTTTTTTGGAAGAGGGAGCATTTTACTATTTTTGTTAAAGTAAGAGTTATTTTTTAAAAAGAAGACCTCTTTAGAAAATAATTCTATTTTTGGAAGCTATTGCTCCCATGCCTTTCCCTTGTATCTATGCCTATCATTCCTAGCATTAAGATTTTATTTATCTCATGATTTTCTATGAAGCCTCACTGTTTTTAATGTTGTTCTAATAGGTTTTCCTTAAATATATCCCTGATTTTCATAAGATTATCCCTTATGATGTTTCAATTTGAAAAAATCTAAAAAGATCCAATACAGCAGTGCTTTGTACTGTGGTAAAGCTATTTACTCTATGATGTATACATTGCCATTGGTTAAAAAGCTGGTTTGTTTACCAGTTCCAAGGTTGGCAATAATTGACTATATAGTCAATGGTACATGTTTCTGAGTGACTAGGATCCATGATGTTGTCATACTCGTGATTCTTGAGGATCTCTTACTGGGCAATTTAGTGGTTAAAAAATTAAATATATGTTTAAAAAAAAATATTCAATGGGTTTATTTCTTTGGTTACAATATTTACAAAGGAATAATTAAAGAATTTTTTTCATTAATATATCATCTTAATAAAAAGAATCATTTATACTACAATTATTATTACTAGAAGAAATTTTTAGCCTTTTTTGAATCAATTTTTAAAATTTCAGTTGTTGGACGCAGGGAAGGAATACATCAATCAGTTTCAAATGAAGTAGCCCAGATTTTTAAGGGAAAAAATGCAGAACAACTTGATCAATTAAAAACACAAATAGAAAATAAAATTAACAGTAAAGCAGAAGGTGTTGATATAGGATATTGGGAAACTTTACTGTCACAACTTAAAGGTAAATAATGTAACAATAAAAGTAAATTTAAAACTTAAAGTACCTATTATTGTGATTGTAACACTGATTTCATAATAAGAATTTTCATCTTTAACTATTTTAATATATTAGAAATTGTAAATTGCTTTGAATCAATCATCATTTTAAATGGTTTTATTAATAAATATATATCAAGACTGGAGTAGGAATCTTAGAATATTGGTAGTTAACAAATCAGCTCCTCTTCAGTGGTTTATTTAAAAAGCTTCATCCTTCCACTCTCTCTTCTCTACCATAATTTTGTATCAACAGGGTTTTAGACCCAGTGCCTTTTAGTAAATACACCACTTCTATATTTTATTAAAAATATATATATTTACTATAATAATTTTTATTATTTAAAAAAATATTTCACATTTTGAAAAAAGAATTGCTAGATAAGGCATTAAGATAGCCTCTAAAATTTTGGTCCCTAGACATCTGCTTTGTTTGTCTAGACAGTAATACAGTACTGATTTACTATAAATTTTAAAAATTTTAAGATAGTTTAAATTAAAAAATTTCATAAAAAAATTTTTCTCTTATTAAAAGAAATAAAAATAGAACATATTTTATAATATATACTAAATGATTTTTTTTATCGTTGATCCCTTAATAAATTTTAATTTAAAAATACTATTGTGATTTGTTTGAGTTTCTTTTAGTTTCATATTTTTCTCAATTTATCAATAATGAAGTAATGTTCATTCCTTAAGTCTAATAAGGATATCAATTTTTTTTTTTTTAGGAAACATGCATATTTAAATAACTTATGAATTAGATAATGATTTAATTAAGGAAATGACTAGTTGATAATAACTTTTGGACTAGAACTTTGGAAGCTATTAACTATTTAAAGTAATAGATGGTGATAAGGATTGTATTTAGTTATTTTTATCATTAGACATTTTTTTTGGCACCACTCCTCCTCTTGTTTAGATGTATAAATATTAACTTCTAAAATATTGGTCCAAAGGTGTTTATCAGGGTTGCAAAATATTTTAAACGAAATGTTTATAACATGGGTTTTAAATGTTTTAAAGAGGTAGTTGATTTTTAAATAATTTATAAAAAGTTTTAAATAAGAATAAAAAACATAACTTAAATAATATTATAATCATATTTATATTATTATATGACATCATTATTTATTTATTAGTATTTAATCAGGTAAACACTCTTTGACATTTAGAGTTTTATAAATCTGTTTTAAAAATTATTAAACTCAATTTTTTTTTGAGTTTATAACCATGTTATGTTATCATAATAATCAATAGACTAATGTGTTTAAATTATAAAATAAGCTAATTTTATGTTAAGACTCTAAGCGACCTGCTCCTTTAGTTACCATGAAATTATTATATTATTAATACAATGTATTAATAATATAGTAAAACGAAATTAATCATATAAAATTTAATATAATATAAATAATTAGTTTTACTTAGAAATTTTTTGTTATTGTTTACTTTTAAAGATATTTTAACGGTTAATGTGTAAAAAAAAATTTAATTAGAACATTTTAAACCATATAATATATTGTTACTGAAAATACAGTTAAAATTAATCAGATTGTATTGACTACAAAGTTTATTGCTATAATTGCTACTGTTATTTCTACAAAAGTTGTTAAACAAGAATACATTTGTAAACAATAAAAACACTAAGTTATAACTGAAAATTTAGTTACTACAATATTTTTATAATTATGACAACTAATCAACTTTTAACAAAATATTTTGGTTACAATATTCAAAGCAAATTTTTTTTCAGTGTAAATAAACAACAAATTAACAATAGATTACAATGCAAAACATTAGATTGTCCAATCGAGACACTTTCAAAAATTATCCATAAAAATCTCGGACAAAATGATATTTAATGTATCTATACATTAATTACCTATAATAAGAAATTAATTAAAAATATATAGTCAATGCTAGAACTTTCATAATGCCATAATTACCAATAAATCTACTAGATGTTTATGAAAGCCACTGATAAATTTTATAAATTGCAAATTAACATTTCATAATGATTATTATGTATTGTTTAAAAAATAAAACATTTATTACTCCTTTACTTTTAATATATTTTAGGATATTAGAATAGATGTAACATTTATCCTGTTAATACACTATTATTTAGTATATAATTTTAAAAAAATTGTTAAAAACTTTAGCAAGCCTGGTTGTTATTGATCATTAATTTTCTTCAAATAAGGTAGTTATATATTTATTTTCTCATTATAAGTAGTGAAGTTGATATCCTTATAATGAATGAACATAAAAGTTATTTCATGGTTGATAAATTGAAAAATATATATAATTAAAATAAAACAAAAAATTTGTTGCAATACTGTTTTTATTTTTGGAATAATTAAATGTTCAATGATAAAAAAATTACTATGTGTAGTGAATAGCATATCACCACCTTGTGGATAATAGATGCATCTCATTTACTAGTAAAATAAAACTGATCGGTGCCTCCAAAGAATTCTTATTAAGGTTAGTGTCATAACAATTCTTTTCGACTTCTGATTAGAAAACTAGCTTATCATAATTTTTATTGTTATATATTTATTTATAAATGATGAAATAAGTAAAAAATAACTGTAAGTTTACAATTTTTTAAATTCTGTAGGATTGAAAAGTCATACTTTAGTGATAGCATTGTATTTCTGAGAAAATTGAATCCTAATTTACACTGTAACTTATCTCTATAAATGTCACCCAGAAAAAATTCCTAATAATATTTCCTGAATTGATATTAAACAAAAGATATTTATTATTATAATTTTTAATAGTAAAAACTTATTTAACATATTATAAATTTTAATGAAAGTGTATCATAAATTAAATGAAAAATATGTGTAAATCAAATTTATATAGAGGGTGATTAATTAAAAATAAAACACTCATCTTTTTGGAAACTATTAAAAATTAAAAATTTTTATAAATGAAAATATTGTTTAATTTAAATTACTCTACATTAATATGTAGATAATATTTTTTTTATTACTTGGGATATAAAAAACCATAATATTAATTTTCTTTGATAGGTATACATATTTTTACTTTGATGATATGATAGCAAAAATATTTTCAAACATTTTTGTTCTTATTATTTTTTTTTTACTGATCAACCGTTTGCGTTTCAATTATAATAAGTTTTAGATTTTAAATAAAAATTCATCATTAATTTGGTTTTCATAATACCGGAAGCAACAGTAATCTGTTTTACTTGGCCATAAATTATATTATTATATGCGACATCATGTATATTAATATAGATGTATTGTTTTAATTAATCCAGACTTATAAACTAAGAAAAAGTATTAAAAACTTTTGTATATTTTGTAATGTCATAATAATCTTAAACATTTTTCTTTTAGCTCATGTTGCTCGGGCAAGACTTAGAGATCGACATAATGAAACATTGAAACGTAAATTAGAGGTTCTAAAAGCTCAACAAAAAATGGATGAATCAGAAATTTCAGTTGATAAAGAAGAGTGTAATAAAAGAAATATACTTCAACAACAGTCAGTCTCAAAATCTCAAAATCCTATTGAGCCATCAACATCAAAAGAAAAAACTTTTACTAAAGAAGAGTCAACTCAAGATTCCTTAGAAGAAATGAGGTAGGACACTAAAATTAGTTTTAAAATTCAATAACAAGACTAAATTAATACATTGTCTATTAAATACCAGTAATTCTGAGTAGTGAATTTTATATTATTTAATAAATAAATATCATATGCTAATTTTGTTTATTTAAAAATATGATGTATCAGATACTCAATTGTTATATTCAATCATATATTTTAGCTTCGATGCGAAGCGAAGAAGGTATTTTACTATGATTTTTTTTTTTTTTTTTATGTCTGTTGCCACTTTTTCTCAGCTCTCACTGGACCGATTTCTTTCAACAATACGTCAAAAGATCACAAATCGTATCTAGTTGAAGACATTACCCTTAAAAATTGAAAAAAATTCCCTCGTTCCCCGCAAATGGGGGAAATATCCAAAAAAATTACAAATTTAAAAATCGCTAATTTTCGAAATTTTTTCACTTTTTTTTCTTAAAACTTCCATAACTTTTTGAAAAATCAACAAATCAACATAATTTTTTTTTATACTAAAACCTTAGATATTTACCTTTCATTTGATATCATTTTTTTGAAAATCTATCACTTAACCTGCTCATTGGGGGGGATTTAAAATGGCAACTTTTTTACAAAAATTAATTTTTTCAACTTAATTTTTGAAAATGTTCCGGAAATACTGCGTCCTTTAAACATATATCAAATTAAAGCTTATTTTATGTACTATAAAATGAAAAAAAAAAATTTGTCCCGACACTTTTTTTTCTACATTTAAACGGCTGCCGTAGTTAAAAAAACACTATTTTTGTGTTAAAATTTTCGATTTTCGATTTTAAATTTTCAACTTAAAAATGCTATAACTTTTTGAAAAATGTATATATCAGCACAAATTTTTTTTTTCTAAATACATTATAAGTACATCTTTCATTTGACATACTTTTTATTAAAATTGGACAATTTCCGCTTATATAGGGGTCGTTCAAAACTTGAAATATTGTAAAAAACATAGATCTATTTCAACTGAACTTTTAAAAATGTTTCGGAAATACTGCGTCCTTTAAACATATATCAAATCAAAGGTTATGTTATATACTATCAAATGAAAAAAAAAAATTTGTCCCGACATCTTATCTTCTATGTGCAAATGGCTGTCGAAAATTTAAAAAAAAATGTAATGTTTGCGATAAAAATTACATTTTATCGGGATGTTTTTTGTACTTAAAACTGCCATAACTTTTTCAAAAATGAACAAATAAAAATAATATTTTTTTGTATTGAAACCTTAGATATTTCCCTTTCATTTGATATAATTTTTTTTGAAAATCTAACACTTATTCTGCTCACTGGGAGGATTTAAAATAGTAACTTTTTTACAAAAAATAACTTTTTCAACTTAATTTTTGAAAATGTTCCGGAAATACTGCGTCCTTTAAACATATATCAAATTAAAGCTTATTTTATGTACTACAAAATGAAAAAAAAAAATTTGTCCCGACACTTTTTTTTCTACATTTAAACGGCTGCCGTAGTTAAAAAAACACTATTTTTGTGTTAAAATTTTCGATTTTCGATTTTAAATTTTCAACTTAAAAATGCTATAACTTTTTGAAAAATGTATATATCAGCACAAATTTTTTTTTTCTAAATACATTATAAGTACATCTTTCATTTGACATACTTTTTATTAAAATTGGACAATTTCCGCTTATATAGGGGTCGTTCAAAACTTGAAATATTGTAAAAAACATAGATCTTTTTCAACTGAACTTTTAAAAATGTTTCGGAAATACTGCGTCCTTTAAACATATATCAAATCAAAGGTTATGTTATATACTATCAAATGAAAAAAAAAAATTTGTCCCGACATCTTATCTTCTATGTGCAAATGGCTGTCGAAAATTAAAAAAAAATGTAATGTTTGCGATAAAAATTACCTTTTATCGAGATGTTTTTTGTGCTTAAAACTGCCATAACTTTTTCAAAAATTAACAAATAAAAATAATATTTTTGTATTGAAACCTTAGATATTTCCCTTTCATTTGATATAATTTTTTTGAAAATCTAACACTTATTCTGCTCACTTGGGAGGATTTAAAATAGTAACTTTTTTACAAAAAATAACTTTTTCAACTTAATTTTTGAAAATGTTCCGGAAATACTGCGTCCTTTAAACATATTCAAATTAAAGCTTATTTTATGTACTATAAAATGAAAAAAAAAAATTTGTCCCGACGATCTATCTTCTATGCGCAAATGACTACCATATTCAAAAATATGCTATTTTAACAAATTTTTTTTTAGCTTCGATGCGAAGCGGAGAAGGTATTAATTTTTTTAATTTAACACTATCTACAGATTTGCATCGAAGCGTTTTTTATGATAGTGATTTTAATCACTGTCAGATATCATCTATACTGGACACAACTATGCCACGACCCCACTGTTTTTTTATATAAATTAATTATTATTAATTATTCTATAATGTCTTTAAGACTTAAAGACATTTATTTTTTGGGGTTTGGTGTAATGCAGTGGATTATTCAGTCGCCACATTAGCGCTGATGATCAACTGCAGTGTTTGCTGTTGGTTCCAAGATGAGGACTTTAACAGTAAGACACACCTTGCCCCTTAATGGCTCTCTCAGTCATAATCAGATTGCATTGGGTTGATAGCCAGTATAAAAATCTTGTCAAATCATTGAAAGTTAGAGCTGATCATCATCATCTCTTAATCCTTTATACCAGCTATTTGGATAAAGGATAAAAAGATGATGATGATAATTTACAGACATTTATATAACTTTACATTCTTTTGGATAAAAATAAATATTAATATAATACAGTTAATATTATCTTGTTCCTAAGTTTATGTTTTATTTATTTTTTAATTCTTTATAATTTTACTTTGTATTTAAATTATTCTCAAGTTTTTTTCTTCTATAAATGAATCCAAAATCTATCCCATCTTATGTTTATGTACAAAGCAAAAAATTACTCTTTTTTTTTTTCTTTTTGACCTCAAATTGTTATTTGTCATATTTTTAGTAATTTATGGTGTAAATTGTATTATTTGTATATATAGTTGTATTAGTAACTGTATCAACCAGTACAGTACTACTGGTATTTTAAATTATTAAGTTTGTTTCATACCATATTTTCTTATTTTTTCAGTGATGCTGAGCAAGAAGTTCGAAATATCTTAGAAGAATGTGTAGCTGATTATGAAGTAAATAGATATAGTCCTGTTTATGTATCTCCTAATAGCCTTGAACTTGGTACTTTAATTGTATCCGAAGAAGATGACAATAAAAGATTGACCTTTGCCAGATTGCAAGTTCAGGGTACTGGAACGAGAATTGAAGTAAGTTTTTCAAAGTAATATATTATAAGTAGCATCATGTTCAAAAATTGTTTGTGTGATATTATAAAATAAATTGACTTTGAAGAATTTATTGTAACAACCATCATAAATAATGATATATTTGTTTGCAAATGTGACAGTCATATGAAACTAGAGATATTTGAGACCAATTTATTATGTGCATTTGGGTTGTTTGTTAGTTTTTTTATCAGTTAACCTTGATCAAAGAGTAAAGTTTATAAAATACAATTATCATAAAATAAAGCTTTTAATAATAGAAAACAAACAATTGTTAAGCTCTAAAAAATTTTTTTTTTTAATTTATGATTCTAAATATTTTAAGTCAGGTATAATAAAGAAAAAATAATAAAAAACTAACTATTAATATTATTTTAAAGAATGTTATGGCAGCTGAAGAAATGGCTTTACAGAAAGAAGCTAGAAAAGGAATGACAAATGATGAAGCAGAATTTTCAGTTGAATCAGAATTGGATCATCAAGTATACTTGTGGTCCGATAAATATAGACCTCGTAAACCTAGATATTTTAATAGGTAAATTATAATAATTATTATAAGTAGGGTTACGAATTATATGCATTTATATTTTTTTTTTGCTTTATTCTGAACACACCATAAGTCATTACAAATTATTTTTAATTGACTTGAAACTTAGTAAAGTGTTATTACCGAGATTATAGTTTTTTTTTTGTGGGTTGGCAGAAGGTTTATATCCCCTACAAAACAAAATATTTTTACATTACTATATAATTATATGACAAAGTCACCCAAACTTGGGATCATTCTAAATAGCTCAAACAAATCTATAAATGCACATAACTCTTAGTCCTTATTACAAATAAGAATAAAATTATTGTAATTTCTATATTTGATATAAATCAATTTTTGTTTCATTAGGGTACATACTGGTTTTGAATGGAATAAATATAATCAAACTCATTATGATATGGATAATCCACCTCCAAAAATAGTACAAGGATATAAATTTAATATATTTTACCCAGATTTAATAAATAAGGGTTCAACTCCTCAATATTTTTTGGTGAGTTATTATAAATCAAAATTAGAAATTTATAATGGTTTACAATTTTATATTTAACAAAATTATATAAATTTTTTAGACTGCTTGTGCAGACAATCCAGAATTTGCAGTTTTACGGTTTCATGCAGGACCTCCTTATGAAGATATTGCATTCAAAATAGTAAATAGAGAATGGGAATATTCTTATAAACGTGGTTTTCGTTGTCAATTTCATAATAATATTTTTCAACTATGGTTTCATTTCAAACGATATCGGTATAGAAGATAGTTTGATACAACAATCCATTTTTTTACCTGTGTATTCTAATCTATTAATAAAGACAACATTTTGTTTTATGATTATATAATTTATATTATAAGAATTATGATATATATATATATATTACTAATTATAGTCATTCTTTAAAAATAAAAATACTTAGTTTTTTAAAAAATCAACTACAAATTAGCAGTTCTAATTTGTTTCCTATTATAATTTCTAATACTAATTTTAATATTTATAAATATTAGATTTTCTAATATTTTCATTAGTCACTATTTATACAGTTTTATCAAGTCATATTTATTGAGAAACAAAATGAGTAATAAAAAATCTAACATAGTATATTTACTGTCATATTTTAAAAAGACATTGAGACATTTGTACAGGACTCACAAGAAAGAAGACGCCCAACATCACAATTTGTGATAGTTGATGACCTTTTTTTAGCTTAATGGAGTTATATCACTGAATATAAGGGGCCTTATATTTGAATTTGTGATGTACTCACGAATTGGTAAATTATGGCCTAAATATAATTATACTCTATGTTAGTTAAGATTATTTAAATGTTAATTAAATAGGCCATCGAAAATATTAATTAAAAATCTAATTTTTATTTGAAATTTTTGTTTTTTTTAACATTTAAGGTAAAGAATTTTTTTTTCTTACTACAATATTGATTATTATGAACAGAAAGGCTAAATTAAAATAGGTCTCGTTCTAGGATTTAATTAATATTTAACTTAAAAGACTAATAAGTCTAACACTCCAATGTAAGTAATGTATATAATAAAATCTTTCTAGTAAATCTCAAAATAAAAATCAAAGTTATAAGTGTTTACCAAAATGTTTTTATTGATTGATTGTTTTCTAAGATTTATCAATTTTATTTTACAGATAAAAATAAAAAGTTGTATTCTTATCTATATATTTTAATATAGATATGGACGTGGTGCGGTACGGTGGTCACACTAGTTGTTGACAAATCTCTAGTGTTAAGCTGTGCCTACTGCCGTAGGTGAACGGATGGGTGACCATGCGTGCGCTTCTACGGTGGCGAAAATGCACAATGTTCCCAGTGCAGAAGGCAACGGGAAACCACTGCACTTAAATTTCCCCAGGACATAACAATCCAGTTGGTATTAACTAACCTAACGGTTGTAAAACAAAAAAAAATATATGTATATTTTTAATATTTTATTAATTTTATCTAATTTACCAAACACCAAGGGATACAATTAGAAAAAATATTCTGCTTAATAGGCTAAATGTGATTCCATCTAAATGCATTTTATGTTAATTTAACTTCGCACTTTTTTTACGTATTCCAATTTATAATAATAAAACCATAATGTTATTTATATTATTATGAAATAGTTAAAATATAAATGGACATTTATTGTAAAAAAACTTTAAGCAAACAGCAAAAATCTTTTTGATTTTTTCTGATATCAGAAAATTAAAAATTACTATTTACATATGAATAATCGAAAAATAAGGTAGTGAATATCGAAACAAACTCATATTGTTGTTCACACATGTTTAAAGCGTATTTAAGTAGTCATTTCTACAAGATCAAGTATTTCTAACCTTTTAAAATGATATTTAATCAAAGTATATCTACTATTGTATGCATATACAGAATGATTCTGTTATCTTGAACGACTTAATTATTAGAAAAATTTTACTATGATGTTGAGATTTTTTTTTTTTTTTTTACAGTTTTTCTTAACTTATCAATCATGTAGTAGTTAGATAACGATTCAATTTAGAAAATGACAAGTCAATAACTACTTTAGTTGTTCAAGTGAGCGTTATAAACCTCCAACACTCCATTAAATACGCTACTGCCTCCAATTTTAAATTATTGAAGACTACCTAAATATTGTACCGATATTTGTTATCAACTAGTAATAACGTCATAATGGCTAATATTATATTATATCATCAAGATAAAGATACATACACTGGAGCGCGTACATCCTACCACCGTACAAGAAATGTATTACGTTCACAGAAAACGTACGACTGATTCATTACCCTAAAACTGTAAAGATGATTTTGTCACTTACCAGACTTTTTTGGAAGTAATATGAAATAAAAACAATATTTATATGTTTATTTATAGTATATTTAATATATATTTAGTATATATTTAATTATAGTACATATTAATACAAATTCATACAAACTAAAATAGGTTCACTTCACTTCTTAGACTATAAGTAACTTAAAATTATTAGTACAAATATATGTGTTATAAAAAAAAAAACTTTTATCTATACAATATAACTTTTTGTGTACTTATGAAAAGTGTGAATACAAATTAAAACAATAAAACTAAACATAATGTTCTACATAAAAAATTGTTTGAAAAATGAAAGTCATTTGTTATTCTAATTGAATACATTTAACAATTAATATAATGTATATGTTAGGTATTATATATATTTATATATAATTTATAGCCTAATGTTATAGGATATAGGTTTATTAATTAATACTAATATTAATTTCAAATTTTTAAATTATATTACAAACATAAAACTCAATGTCTGAGATAATGAACTTGGAGTATAACAATTATTATCATTTTTTAAATTAATATATTTTTAAACAAGATAACCTTTGTAAGTTTCTGTCTAAGAGAAGATTGATTTTTAAAAGTTTCTCGCATATTAAATTGCTTCTCATGATGTCTCAATTTAATATTAATACATTTTTGATAAATTAATGTAAATAAAGAGTATTCATGACTAGGTGCACCAAAATTAACATCGGTAGGATGTAAATTTGGAAAAAAAATTGCTTTTATTTAATATACTTTTCCTTGTACTTTAAATAATAAACAATTTTACATTCATGTGAAGATTTTTTTATCTGAATTATCAATGAAATAGCTTTAGAAGTGATAATTAATTTACCTAGGTTTACAACTCTTGTAAAATTTAAATTGTTAGACTCATGTTCTAACTGATTTTCTATAAGTAAATTAATACAATTTAAACATGATTTTCTGATATATTTTCTAATATAATCTAATATATCTTTCACTTAGTAACTTAAATTTACATTATCAAAAAAAAATTTAATATTTTTTAAGTTCGTTATCATTTGAATTAGATAAATTGCATTTTTCTGATCGAAATTCTAAAATATTACTTTCAGGGGGATCTAGGTTCAACCAGTTCACACGATTAACAGATATATTTTTAGTAAATAAAAATTGTCTTTATAAACTTCAATTTTAATTTATTACCTATAAAACACAGTCTCAAATATATAATTAAAAAAATACTAATAATTGGCAAGAGCAATTCTAAAAAAACCGCAGTTTAATGTCCGTAACACTTGCTATTTTTAACATATTAGATTGATCTTTTTGCTGTCGGTAATGTGGATAGTCATTATCACGGCGTTTCATTTTTTGTTTGCGAGTGCGTGCTCCAGTGTATTTTTTTATCTCGATGTATTAAATAATATTATAATATAAATCATCTAATCAATAAGCAAGTGAATTATGTATATTGTCATTTAATAATATAAAGTTGACACCCTCATAAGGTATAAGGGCTGAACATTAAAAATATTTCATGATTGATAAATTAAAAAAAAAACATGTATCTAAAGAAAAAAATATCAATACTATTTTTAATTTTTGATTAAAAAAATGTTTCGTGATAAAATAATCACTCTGTATACATAACAAAGATGATTAATTGGTTAAACATTTTTAGTTCTTACCTGAAAATTAACTATGATATTTATAAAAATAACATTTCAAAATATGCATAATTTTAAATTAAAGTAAAAATTACATAAATTTATTAACAACAAATCATATTAAATCTTATAATAATAATACCATTAAAATATTATTTTTTTACATAAATTTATGCAATTATAAAATGAAAAAATTACTTTTTGTTTATAATAAAAATGTCAGTTAATTAAATTTTAAAACCAAAGAAAAAATGATGCAACAATTGTTGATGAAGTAAGGCTTTTAATGGAATTTAAACTATGCTCTATTTTATTTTATACTTGTATATTAACACCCACAAAAGATCAAAGTATCATAATAATTCTTTTATATATATAATAAAAAGTCTTCCTCTCTATCAGTAATTATGTAAAATATTTCACATCTAATTTAAAATAAAAGGATCATATAACTAAGATTATTTTATTTAATTTTACAATTTTACCAAACCATAGGCGCAATTATTTGAAGGGCTTATTATATTTAATTCTCCTCTACTTAAAATTATAATTGTATAATATTATACAATATTATGTAATATATAAACTATATGTATTATATAATACATATAGTTTTACTGTCATTTAGGAGGGGCTAAGCTCTTTCAATTTGCGCCTATATCTATTAGTGATTGTTAAATTCTACAAGATCAATTGAATGTTTTCATGAAGTGGGCAAATAATTTAGGTTTATTTCAACCTTGCTAAATGTCAAGGTATATCCTTTTACAGGTTTTACTTTCCTTTCATGATTTTTTTATATTTTAAATGAAACTCCTCTACAACGCGTCTTATCATTTAAGATCTCAGATTCTACTACTTTTCTTATCGCTGTTTTGATCACCACAATGACATAACTGTATGTAAGCCTTAAAAGTTTTAAAAAACATCAAACGCAGCATACTACTTTTTACCTCCGTCAGCTGTCTTTGTATCCCCTACAATTCCTAAATGCATTAAATTTTTGAGTATAGGACTGTCATTTAGCACCTATATCCAAAGATGGGCAAGTTAATAGAAATAATTATCTCAAGTTAAGTTAAGTATGAACAATGTCTATAAATTTATAGTTAAAAGTTATCAAATTATAAATTTAACTAGCTAAGTTAAATTTTTTTTTTACTTAACTAGTATAAACAAAGTTTTTTTCATCTAAAGTTCATTTTTTTTGTTAAAATTTCTTAAAATCATTTCTTATTGGTAGGTGATACTATGGAAAATTAACCGATTTTTAACTGAATAGGAAGAAAATATTAATGATAACAAAATTTTTTTGATTAGTTTTGTACATTTTGATGTTGGTTGCACTGTTTTATCTTTAAAATAAGTTATTAAAAAAAAATCATTTAAAATCACATATGTTTTTTTTCTGGTTTTTATATTTATAATGAACAACACTGGTACAACTAGCCTTCAAGTTCATAGAATCCCCTGAAAAAATTTAGGAATTATATTCTCTTTTATATAAATAATATTTTTAGGATAGGGGAAAATTGGATTTTTTTTTTAATTAATCCAGCATATAGCCATTTATTTTTTTAATGAAATTTTAAATTTAGCTTAATTGTTATTTAACTAATTAACTGGAAAAGTTGTTATTTAAACGGAAAATTAAAAAGTTTATTAGAAAAATAATTAACCAGTTAAGTTGATAAGTTAAGAAAAAAAATTAATTTTTTAACTAGTTAATGCACACTATTGCCCTTATCTATCCAAGGATGTAGTCTGTATTGAGTATGTACAAAATAAATTTTTATTCTTTATATTTTTTAATTTAAAATTTTAGTTATTTATTATGATTATAGGAGTACAATAATGAGAAATAATTGGATAATTAGATATTGTAATATTTTCTTCATACCGGATGCTAGCCGATAAAATTTTCATTCATTTTCTACTGTCTAATATTATTGAAGTTTTTAAACTCAAACCTTTTTGAGTTCTTTATAATTTTTTTCATAACCTCATTTCCTATTAATATAATCATCCACTTCACCAAACCCTTCGTTAATGTTACCTTTAATATAAAGACAATCCGTTAAGTACTTATGCATCTTTCTTTACTTACTATGATTATTATCATGTGTTACTTATAGTATGATTTTATCATTATTTTTGTAAAATTTTCACTGTTATTAATTTTGTCTTATATTTTATACCACTTATGTATGTAAGTTATAATTTTTGTAAATTTCCGTTTTTGCGATTGGCATTTTAAATAAATAATTTAAATTACCTAATCGTATAGCGTAGTAATTATTTTAGTATAATGCTATTTAAAGGGTTGAAAATTTTAAAGTTATTTTTTATACAATTACAAATGAAATCTTCAATCTGAAGTCATAAAAATGATCTTAATTCAAGTGACTAGCTTCCATCATCGCCAATTTTATTTATAATTGTCTTTTCAGTAAGTACTGCATTATTCTAAGATTAATAAGAAAATTTGATTACTAATTGTTCTTAAATCATTAATTTAACACAACTACTAGTTATAATAATTTATTATTACTAAAACTTTAATCATTAAATATTTATTTTTTGATATAAACAGTAATTACGTTAACATTTAGTGATCACCTCTAGAAATTTAGTATTTAATCAGTGGTGTTCTCGGGGATTTTTCTTGAAGAGGTATGCATAAAATATGTTTTATTACTCTCTAAAAAATATATTTTTTTTCGTCATAGGAGGAGTTCTATCCTTCTTGCGAAAACGCCCATGCATTTAATTATTGTTCCACCTTATTTTTACCTAATAATTATTGCACCTTTGTCATCCTTAAATATCACTGAGTTAAGTCCACATACTAGTTAAAAGTATCGAATAACAAATATAGTGAGATAAATCTCGACGTATAGTATACATTTTTCTGATTACAATACAAAATTTATATTGTAATACAAAAATAAAAAATTCACATATTAGCAAGACAACAAAGAGAAATGATTTGACAATTCATAAAAAAGGAGCTAGTAAATTTTATTCAAAATTGAAATTAGATACAGGAATCAGTAATACAGATAAAAAAGTTCCTGCTAACGTGTTTGATTTCATGGAAAATCACACTTTACTTAGAATCTCTACATAAGATACTATTTTTAGATATTAAGATTTATCTTCGATAAATAAAAATCAATGTTTCGCGGTGACTAATGTAAAATAGAATACTGCAAAATTTTACGTATATCAGAAAGGAAATTGAAATTAAGGTTCGTGTAATGTATATTTATTTTTGCTAAATCAATAATGAAATTCTTGAAACTGTAAAGACTTTGCACCTATTTAGTGATAATTGCACTGAGCAAAACAAAAATCATGCATTAATGGAAATGTTATTTGCTCTAATTACGATGAAAATATTTGATAAAATAGAACAATATTTCACCATACAAAGACATTAGTATTTTGCCATGCGATTGTAATTTTAGCCAAGTAAAAAGACGTTTGAGAAAATTTGACAGAATTTTTTTTTTTCGTGTAACAATTATTACAAATTATTTTGAGCAGCAGTCCATAAAAGCTGTCAAAAATTTACGGAAAAATCGGTGGAAACTGATGAAATTCTATATTTTATGGAATATTGTTTGACATATTTTAAAAGAAATCCTATATCAGTTTAAACAAGTAGTAGAAAAGAAAAAAAGAAGATAATATATATTTTGGTATCAGCAGTTTTGATCACTTCAATCACAATAAACAGATCCTGGAGTGTTGAAAGCGTACCCTTACATCGATGGTAAGTTTTTTTCATAGATTCAACATGAGTATATATGTTATTTAAAAATTTTCAAATATATAAGCTTAGTCCACGAAAAGTCCCTTTAAAGAAAGGTAAGATAGATGATTGATATTGTTAAGCTACAACCATGCATTCTGGAAAAATATGTGCATTCTTTCAAGTCTCTCATTAATTGGACAATCATTACTTACGAAGAAAATGAAAATGTAGATTAAATTGTTAAAAGTGATCATTATTAATCAATTATTACAATATTCAATTGTAATTTACGTTTTTCATTTGAGAATTACATTATTTTAGTAAAAATTATATAAATGTTTGTCACACTGTTGATTTATGCAAAAAGGGCCTTAGTCCAATACAAGAGATAAAATCAACAGAATTGTTGATATTTACATATATATATATATATATATATATTCAATAACAACGTAAAAAAAATCTTAAATTATCTAGGATCATGAAATTTTTTAACATTTTCTCAAAATGAAATAAAAATTTTAAGAACCCTTTTTGCATGAATCACTTCACATTTATTATTAAGTTTAAAAGTACTGATAGTAAATCTTTAAATTCTACTTGGTCTTCTTTTGATTATAGAAAAAGTAAGCGAAGATGTTATATATAAAAACCATGTCTAATAAAAACAATAATGTGTTTACTTAGTGATAAAAAAAATAGTGTAGGTTTTATATTGTAGTACGGTTTGTTCCCATGCAAACTGACTTGCTTGCGTTGTAATTATTTCATCACTTGTCGGTATCTTAATTTGGCTGTAAAATACTTTTGACGTGTCCATGAAAATATTCTCCAAATGTGTTGGGTGTAGTTAAAAATAACCAAATAAAATTTAATCTAAAAAAATGTATGGCGAAAATTTTCCTTATCAAATTTGTTTTAAAATTTCTCCGATACTTATTTTTTAATCTATTAACTTTAAAATATACAAAATCGTTTCTTTAATAACAGTCAACTGATTTTTATATATTTTCATAGACTTCATATTTTGGTTTATTTCCAAAAAAAATAGCGTTTTCTCTGTTTTGGCCAACGTGGCTTTACTCAACAACAGTGTATTATATTGCACATCATATTTCTTTATGGTTCTATATTCATCCTTAAGTAATAATAGTTTTGATTTTTACCTGGTTTTTTTAGCTCGAGATTTTTGAATAAAAAAAATACTTATAAACATATTCAAATTAGTTTTTTATGAATAGTTTGACTATGCAAAAAAATCAATATCAATGGCATTAATCCTCGTTGTAATCAGCTGGGTGTTTCACATTTTTCTCCCACCGAACATGTGACGTACCTTATAATAGCCTAGTAGTCATAATGAAAATAAAACTCAAACCGGTGACGATCCGTCATAACAACTGAGACGTTTCCTACTACCTACTGTAATGCGTGTTTGTTATTGTACACCATATCGACTACACTTTGATTGCATTGTGTGTGTCTATGTGTTTTTTACTTATTTCTATCTCTTTCTCAATCTATTAAAAAAGATATATGTATACATAAATAAAATATGTTTATACATATAGCCGCGATATCGGTTGACCCGAACTCGGTTCGACCTCTAAACGAGGTGGCGGCGGCGGCCGAGCGCCGGAAGATTGATATTTAAATAATATTTTTCATGTGGTCAGTTTCCCGACCGTCGTTGCGCGTGAACGCGTATATACCGTACGGATTAGCAAATAATAAACATATATTTTATAATCCGCCACGAGTTATTCCTCCACCCCCGTTGCTGGCACGGATCTACTAGAAACGTTCAAGTGCGTGTGTTTTTACTTTGTGTAATTCTAAGCGCAGATTTTTTACCTGCAGTGGGTCTTTGGCCTAAGCAAAAATACTTCCCGTTCTTTGTCGTCGTCTCTGTTGCTGACCTAGGACCAAACAACAGGTAGGTGAATCTCCCACTATTAATCAAACCGAACAATTGAAATATTTTCTTTCTTAACGTAGCAAGTTTGTGTCCCATAACAGACGTATCAATAATCTAAAGAAACTGACACCTTTCATGTTGAGATGCACTATAAATTGATTTTCCATTTCTTTATTTTATTCTGAACATTTTCCAGTAAACGGAAACAGACAAAACGTAACTTTTTCCGGTTAATACTATAGCAAATTTTTATATCAAAAAATAGTATTCATGCTTTAAAGTATTATAATCAGTAATATTTTAGTACTTTTTGGCTTAGAGGTTGCAATATTAATTATTTAAATCTCCTTAAGCCTTTATTTTTAGCGACTGTTGGGCTAATAGATTACATAATTTTATAAAAATATTGTGATGTTTTGAGATAGATAGCTTTCATAATTAATAAATTGTGTACGCACGTATATTTATTGAAGAATAATTCGATTAAAAATTTAAAATCGTTTTACTAAGACAAAAAGTACATTTAAATATAAAATATGATGGATTGTAAATCTGAAGATCAGATAACAAATAAAGTTCACTTACTTAACTTAAGTAGATAAAATTGATAAATGCAATTTAATTTATTTTTGAATATTCATTTGATACTGTAACATCAATGAACATGGGGAATATTTAGAAATATACAATAGGAAGATGCACAAATGAAAATTTTCAATTGATAAGCTTTAATGAAATATTTTTACTTATATTGAGTATATTATGAGAAAAAAAATAAGTCAATGGACATTTTTATATCAGTATTTCACAGTCTCCTAAATATGCCACTGCAATTAACGTATATACATTTTTTTAAGCATTTACTATACAGATAGCTCTGCCTTTTCCGAAAAGAAGGTTTCTAAATCCTTTTATACTGCGAGACGATTGATTAGTTGATTGCTCTGTTCAAGAAATAGTTACAGTTAATAGTTATAGTTAATATTTACTTAATAAAAATATTCAATAAATATTATTCGTATATCCAAAAACCACATTATAAAAAATGTTTGAATAAAAATAATGAGATTCACTATATATTTTATTATTTCAAGGATTTTTATAAAATATATAGGTTCATTTTAGATAAAAAATTATCATACTACAAATAATAATAGTAATTAATTTTAACTCGTGGTTTAGACACGGCAATATTTAATTAATTACTTATTATGAACTAGGTTTATTTCCTTTCTCAGATTTAAAGTATGATTTTATTTAATTTCTATTGCGCAAACTTTCATATCTTCTAATCGACATTTAAATATAATTATAATTATCAACTAAAATTTAAAAATTTTATACTAAAAATGCTGTATGATATGCAAGTTAGGTATATATATATAATAGGTGGTTTCCACTGATTTTTAGTTCATTTTATTATTATTAAAAAAATGTATAAGGCATCAGTTTCTTCAGGGAATACTGATATTTATACAATTTTTGCTCCTTTTTTTCTTTTTCCTCTTAAAATAATATTTAGAAACTATTTTGGTACATAAAATTTAGATAACACTGTAATAGTATTGAAAATTTATTAAACAATTTTCACAATTATATAATGTATTAATGATTAATAGTCAACAATTATCTCCTACACTCTGCATTAAATTAATGATAATTGAGGCCAAGACCACCTAAATGAATTGCTAACAAGGTTTTTAATTGTAATTTACCTTTTTTTTCACTTCACCAAAAAGGGGAATTTTTTTTTTTCAAACGATAAATTTTATTTTTGGCCTCACTTCTCCGAAAATCATAAAATTTCCGCCCATGATATAAATATTTGTCTTTTATCCATAAATTTCTGCACTTTTGCTGTAAATTAAGACAAATTATTAATATTGTAAAATATAATAAATTACATATATTCCATTTTATTATATTAAGTGGTATATAAAAGTAATAAATATAATAAGTATAATTTGGCTACTTCTACAAATTATAAACGAATCAGGCGATAACGGTTCGACAATTTAATACCTATGTTATATGACATTATGCTGATTTCGAAGAAATCGTTTCATTTTAGTATATATGAATCAATTTCAATGATGCTAATAATAATGCTAGAGAAATTAGAATAGAGTCATATTCAAATTCGTTCCAAATTATAATTATAATTGAAAGTTAAAAATAGTTAAAGTCATGATTTTAAACTATAAAATACTTTTAAAATATTCATAATTGAATTCTTAAGTAGAAAAAAAAAACAAAATTTAACATCTAAAATGATACCATCTGGAATAAATACTCTTTTATATTTACCAGGGATGATCAAAAAATAAATTACATTATGCCATAACTTTTCGTAAAGGAGGATTTTTTAAAAACATTTATTATAAATTATAATAGCACTTTTCACAGTCAAATATGAAAATCCGTTCTACTTTTAAATTTTTATAGTTTGAAAGTAATAAAATAGTCAAAATTTTGAGTAAAATATGCAAAGGTAAGAAGGTGATCTTAAGATAATCTATTGATAATTAATGCAATATGCTCAAAAAACAGCCGTATGAATAACAATGACGAGCGATGAGCAGAAAGCCCCTATGTGTTAAAACACTTGACCAACTTAACTTTGTAAAAAAGTTAATAAAATTCGTCATCGAGAGACTCTTAAATATGTAAAAAATATAAATTAATAAAATAAAATTAATATATATATATAATAATCGAGGTCTGGTAAAAATTTGTATTGAATTTTGCTAATCCATGACAGTAAAAATGACCAAAGATAAGACATATAAGACCAAATAAAAGTAGTAGGAGAATTTACCTTACAGCCTAATTAATTACCTTTGATTTTAGGTTTTTTTTTTGGACTGAATGGTCAAATAGAGTTACTTTCATAGTGTTGTAGTAAACGCGGTCACTCTAAACATATACACTAATTTGTATGGATATTTTTAAGATATATTTTAACATACATCATTACAAAAAATGCTATACATTTCTTGACAATTATTGAAAAATATAGCATTTAATGTCTACTTTCAAATTAAACAAATTTCGTGTTAAAATAGTTTTAATTTTATGGCAAAATGAAACTTACTTTTTAATCGCCTTTTTTAGTTTAATTAAGTCTTAATATTTTAACAAAATATATCAAGATTATTATTCATAATATGAATAATAATTAATGTGACATATTTTATGTTAATGAAGATGCTAGAAGAGATAGTCGTAAATGATTTGATGTATATTAAAAATATATAGACATTATTTTTGTTTTACTAATTTTTAATAAAAATAATTTAATGTAAGTTTTAATGAAATTTCAATCGCTTAACGTCCTATCAAATGTTAATGTTTTTGTTTTAGAAGTTCTTACAACTAATTTTTAAAATCAAAAGTTCTGCGTATTTCTGTTTTGTGTTTTGAATAGAAGGGATTGAAGGCCCTGAAATAAAAGTTATGCGTGGCACGTGGGTCGCCGACACTGCAATTTTGATATATCACACCATTATTAGCTGTATATCATGGTTTTAAATTTATACTTGTCAATTATGAATAACTTTGTTATTTATTATTAACACGCATGTAATGCATAAAACCATTGCAACGTATCTATTTTGATGATAAACCGCTGAAATATGCACTATAATACGTAAGTTGCTTATTTTGTAATTTATTACGAAATAGCCAAATTTCCAAACTAATTTGCTAAATTATAGAAGAATTATGTCTCTCTGTGTAATGGGTTAAACTTCTTAAACTAATTAAGTATCAATTTGTGTGTAACTACAATTGTCTAAAATTATACTGAAGCATTTCAATCATAATTGCATGGCTTATAAGATTAAGCATTAAAAATTATGTACTTAAATATGCGCTATTAAATATGTTATTTGATGAATTTATGTGTAAATTGTCATTATATTTACTTAGTACAACAGTTATATGCAATTTGCATACATTCAATATTTTTAGCAGTTGATAAATATCATATTAAAAATATATATTCTTATATATTTCGATTGTTCGTTATCGATTGTTACATATGAATATGTATTTAATTAGTTAAAATTGAGTTAAATAAATGGAATAGGACATGTATCATATACGGATGTAAAATTCAGTATCCAAACTATGCATGTCAATTTCATATTCATCTTTACTAATATAATTTCTCTACTATTAAAAACTTAAGGTTAACTTAATCAGGCTATTACGTATAACGTAAAATAAAAACAAACATTTATTAAAGTATAAATCGATACGTGCAGAACACTACATTAAAAAAAATGTCTGATGTGTATGATACAAAGCTAAAATTGGTCATTTGTGTTTTCTAATACCGCTACATTTTTTCATTATGTTGTCAATTTTTCATTTATTTTAACTATAAAAAAAATCTCTATGCTATAGAAATTCAAAGTATCAATAATGAAAAAATTAATTAAAAACAAGTTAAATGATTAAAATAGAATTTTAATTTTATCAGCCATCATAGTTCAACTATTGGTATTAATTGATATAAATCGTAAAAAAATTCGAAGTTATAATTATACTTTCGCTATACTCATTACTCAACATTCGTAAATTATTATCTTGACTCAAAGTTTTTGAAATGTTATCGAAAAATTACTAATCAAATTTTACTTTGTTTTATTTAGTAACACGTGTAGGTTACAGTTCGTCTGTTACATAACCACACTAAGTGTGAACTTAGTATTTTTAATGCTTCTGTAATTACTAGTGTCTCACAATGTGTTGAGAGAATTGCAAACATTTATTATATATACTGTATCAAGTTTTGTCATTATAGAGAAATTTAGTTTTAAAATAAGCATTCACGCAATTAAGGGGCTCACTCTCCAAACGATTAATTAATCCTCCAAAAATTGAGAAAATTATATAGGGTGCTTAGTAAGTAAGAAAAAGGTTTTCTATTGTTCTCATTATTTGTTTACTTTTTAAATATCTGTTACTTAAACATTTTGGGTAAGGAAAAAATCAATTTAGCAATCCCAAATTTTTTTTATAGTTATACCTTTAATTGTAAGTCATTAATTTGCTTACAAATATATTACCATATATTATCCATATTAAGTTTACTTAATATTGTTAATCATATTAAATGTTCTCTAATAAGTGCTTATTTATTTAAATAATTAAAAATTTTTTTATAAAAAAAATACAGTCATTTTCAGAACTTTCAGTATTCCCTGTGATTTTTTTAGTAAATAATTAGTTGGATATATCTTTTGACTTAACCTAGTTGGTATTGTTTTTATATATTTACAATATATTTTACAGATTGTTCACTACCCTGACCTAGTTGTAAAATGTGTCAATTTATTATGTTTCAAAATAATCAATGAAATAGTTTTAAGTGTGATATGGAAAACGTAATTAGGTTGTTAATGTTAAATAAATTTTATTGCTTTACTTATATTAAGAATAGTTGTAATTTTGTTGAAAAAGTTTTTATTTTCATAACTTTAAATTAAATTAATTTTCATTTTCACTCATAAGTGGTCACCAAGGAGGTTTTAGTCCCCCTAGAATTGAAGCATTATTTCAAATGTTATAGAAACTGTACTTATTTTGATGATAAATATTTATAACAATTCGCGTCTTAAATCATTTAGCGATGATGCTATTGATAAATCATTCAATACTATTGATTTATATTAAGTTGATAATATTTATTTTTTGTTTATGTTTCATACTTGTTCGTTAAATTACCTTTGTTAGATCTGTATTTAACAATGAATGATTGAATAACATAATAAGTAAAACACCCAGCACAGGGGGGTCGCGGCACAGTGGTGACGTGGCATAGTTGGATCAAGTATAATGATATTTGACAGTGATTAAAATCACTATAAAAAAAAACGCATCGATGCAAATCTTTAGATAGTGTTCAATTTTAAAAATTTGGTGGATTATTCCAAAAGCTACACGATCTGCTAGTTCCTTATTAATATCCTGATTAAAATAAACTATATCGAATGAAAAAGGGATTATTAAAAAATATTATTTCTCGTAAATAAATTATGTTGATCCATACACTTTTCCATATGTTATAGCATTATAAAGTTAAAAATGTAAAAAATAAAATCGAGAATTTTCACACAATAATAGCATTCGGTAGACATTTTCACCGTGAAGACAAAATAAAGTCCGACATTTTTTTTTCGCATAATAAAGTAAATTATATTAACTTTAATTTAAGATATATATNAATTACATTAACTTTAATTTAAGATATATATAAAAGTGTCAGACTTTCCGGAACACTTTCAAAAGTTAAGTTGAAAAAGTTCTACTTTCTACATGCATTTTTTAGATTTGAACCTCCCTCGTATATAAGGAAATGATCCGATTTAAAAAAACAGTATGTCGAATGAAAGATGTATATAAATACTACTTCTCATGAAAAAATTGTATTGATCCATACACTTTTCAAAAAGTTATAGCATAATAAAGTTAAAAGTGTAAAATACAAAATCGAAAATTTTAACACAAAAATAGCATTCGGTAGCCATTTTCATCATGAAGATAAGATAAAGTCCGAAATTTTTTTTTTTCATAATAAAGTATATTACATTAGCTTTAATTTAATATATATATAAAAGTGTCAGACTTTCCGGAACATTTTCAAAATTTAAGTTAAAAAAATTAATTTTTTGTGATAAAGTTGTCATTTTAAATCCCCCCCTGTGGGCAGGTAAAGGGTCAGATATAAACAAAATATATACCAAATGATAGATAAAGACATCATGCATCTATAAAAAAATAATTATGTTGATTTGGTTATTTTTAAAAAAGTTATGGCTCTTTTAAGTAAAAAAAATTTAAAAAATTTCGAAAATTAGCGATTTTTAAATTTGTAATTTTTTTGGAGGTTTCTCCTATTTACGGAGAATGAGGGAATTTTTTTCAATTTTTGAGGGTAATGTCTTCGACTAGATACGATTTGTGATATTTTGACGTATCATTGAAAGAAATCGGTTCGGTGAGAGCTGAGAAAAAGTGGTAACAGACACAAAAAAAAAACACCTTAGTAAAACCAATACCTTCTCAGCTTCGCATCGAAGCTAAAATAGGGATTTCAATTATTGTGATGGTTTTTACATGATTTTTTTTTTATAAATTTATTTTATTGAAATAAAAATATTATTAAGATATATTATAAATGAAAATGAAAATATCGATCTATAAATTTTAGAGGTGATGCCTCTTTTGATAAGAATTTTTTTAGCAAATTTTTTTAATAATCAAGTCTAATAGTATATGATAGTTATAATTCAAAACATAAGAATAATACATGGTTAAAGTCATAATTTAACCATGCTAATTTTCCTTTATTAGTTAATTTATTAAATGATGTAGATTGGTATCTAACTCAGCATTAAGTAAGTTTTATAAAATAATCTCTAGAGTGTTAGATGCTAATGTGCCTAAAATCTACTCTTATAAATCTTCTTTTCCACTATGGTTTTCAAAAGAATTAAAGTCCCTTATACACAAAAAAAAATATTTGCATAAAAAATTTAAAAAATACGGATTACAGTCAATCTATAATGAATTTTCATCTACCTGTGCAACTTGTAAATTTTTATCTAAGCAATGCTATTCTGATTATTTAAATAAAGTTCAAAACAATTTAATAAATAATCCTAAATACTTTTGGAAGTATATAAAGAATTGTAAAAATGTAAACCGACTACCTAATGTAATGAAGTACGAGAATTCGCGCTTTGATAATATGAGAGACATTGCTAATATTTTTGGTGAATATTTTGGTTCAGTATTCACAGCACATAATACTGATCCGTTGTCTTTGGATAATTACGAAGGTGATAAAATTTATTTTTCCAAGTGTGATTTATCTTTATCAGATATTTATGAAGGTCTTTCTCATCTTAAAAATAGCATTTCAACTGGACCGGATTTAATTTCTGAAATATTTCTTAATAATTGTCGTTGTGCTCTTGCCCGGCCGATTCACTTCCTTTATTCCCTTTCTTTATTATCTGATTGTTTTCCAGATCTTTGGAAATTTAGCTTTATATATCCTATTTTTAAAGCTGGTGATAGAAGTGAGGTAACTAATTATCGCCCCATATCTAAGATTAATGTCTTACCAAAGTTATTTGAAAAATTATTACTACCTAAGCTTGCATATACATTTCAACCTATTTTAGTTAATAATCAACATGGCTTCCGTTCATCAAAATCAACTATAACAAATCTTCTTATTAAATTTTTTATTAAATCTTCTTATAACATTTTTACACTACTTTAATATCCGATATAAGCTCTGGAGGCCGCGTAGACGCTGTGTATACTGATCTCAAAAAAGCTTTCGATAAAGTTGATCATTCAATTTTGTTAAAAAAGCTAAGACTTTTGGGTGTAGGTAATCCAATGCTTGCGTGGTTTTCTTCCTTTCTCAAAAATAGAAATCAACAAATCAAAATAGGTAATTTTACTTCGAATATAATTAATGTTACTTCAGGTGTACCACAAGGTGGCCATTTGTCTCTTTTATTTTTTATCGTTTTTATTAATGATTTATGTCAAAATTTTCAACACTGCAACTATCTGCTTTTTGCGGATGATCTTAAGTTATTTATGACCATTCAATCAATTGATGATTGCGGTAAATTACAATCAGATTTAGATAAATTCAGTTTATGGTGTAAAAAAAAATGGATTAGTAATTAATACAAATAAATGTCATCAGATAACATTTACTCGTTCTAAAAATGTAAATATTAATCAGTATACGATTGATGGTTGTAATTTGCTTAATGTTTATAGTATTAAAGATTTAGGAGTTATATTATCCAGCGATTTATCTTTTTCTAACCATATAGATTATATTTACAATAAAGCGTCACGAACACTTGGCTTTTTGAGAAGAAATTGTAATGAATTCAATAATATTTTGTGTATCAAAACCTTGTACATTTTTTTTGTAAGATCAATTTTAGAATATGCATCTATTATTTGGTGTCCATATAAAATAGTTAAAATTAATAGAATAGAATCTATACAAAGACGTTTTTTACATTTCATTTCTTTTAAGTCTAGGGATTATAATGTGTCCATCGATGAAATTAGAATCTCTCTTGGTTTAACTTTCCTTGCTTACAGAAGAAAATGCAATGACGTTTTTTGAATTTATAATCTCATTAATAATAATGTAGATTGTCCAGAAATTTTAAGTCTAATTTCTTTTAATGTTCCTAATTTTCATCTCCGATCTAATAATTTATTTTATGTTAACTCATATCGTCAGAATTATAGTTATTATTCACCGGTCAATAGAATGCTACATTTTTGCAATTTAATTAAAAATTTTGATATCTTTAATGTCCATTTAACCAAGTTAAAATCTATGTGTAGCGATGTATTTTAATTATTAATTTTGTATGTTAATAATTTAAACTTCTATGTATGCTGTACTTATTTAATTATTTGGATATTTTGTATTTATATTCTGTACTCATTGCCGTCTGTGGCGTACTCAATATTTATTTGTTTTTTTTCTGTTTGATTATGTTGTGTCTTGTATATTACAAAAATAAATAAATATTGAAATAAATAAATAAATATTTATAAGGCTAGTTTAATAGACCAGTTTTGGTGATATTTAGTCATTTTTTTCATCAGAGCCTAAGTTTATTGTTATTACAAGGCATTCTCGAAGTTATATATTACGATATAATTGTCTGGTATTTTAAAATTCTAACGAAAGTGATAAATAATTTAAACTGTTAAAAAATTGGGTATCATTGGTTACCAATTTAGAATGCATGTTAATCATTCATGAAAGTTTATATTGAATATTTTAGTATTCATATGACATAATTTTTGTTTTGTTTTGTAATAAATAAATACAAATTTTATTTTATGAATTGATTTGACAGATGGTTTTAAGGAAATGTGCTTTGTGACATTTATATTGGGATATCAATTGCCAAAAAGAAAATTTATCCTCTTTTTATATTTTAATGATCATTGTGATTCATATTTGAAATTAGGGTTCTTAGCTAACTTTTAAATAATAATTTTTCTAAAAAGAGCAGATGTTTGATCTTCTATTATAAAATTAAAATTAATTAGACTCTCAATATCATCATATAAATTATCTATAACACTATGCAATCACCTTAAAATTCTTAAGGGCTGTCTAAAATCGATTATGTACTTCAATAAATTTTTTTAACCTATGACTGAAATCTAAAATAAAAATCTAAAAAAATAATATTTTACAAAGTTGTGTACTTAGTAAATATATAAAACTGTTAAAAAATATCTAACTAAAAAAATGACTGTGAGATAACAACTTTTGAACGAGTATATTGGCTTTTATTAGCATTTTTATATCTAGGCGACCGAGGAATGTCATATAATGTTATGATAAAAAAAAATTGTCTTACACGAACACTAATATACTAAAGTAACAAATTGAAAACTACAGAACAAATTGGCAATAAATTCATTGATTATTTCTAATTCGATGGAAAGATATTTGAGAAAATAAATACTGTCAATCGAGTTAAGAAATAAAAGCGACAAATTCAAACAACCGGTCGAACAAATTCAAAGTATTATATATGTATAAAACAGTTAATTTACTGTAAAGAATGCAATTCGACAGGCAAATAGTAAGATAGAAGGCTTCTATCTCATTTAATAGTCATTCAGTGGCTTGGTCTGTGGTATAGCAATAAGTTCATAAGCAAACTTTTATTTGAATTTTTCGATCTTACTACCTGACTCAATCAACTTCAGTTTTTATTTTCTTAAACATCTGACCATCGATTTAAAAATAATCATTGAATTTGTTGTCGTTTTTTAAATATTTCTTTCACCGCTGAAAACTGTTGTTTGAATTTGTCGCTTAAATGTACTAAAACTATTGTTATTATTAGACATCGTTGTCTAATTTTTCTATGTGTTATTTATCGCACTTAGTATTGTAAATAAATTAAGTTTATCAAATTTATGTTGTTCATAATGTCAGTTTAGTCAATTTTTGGTAGACATTATTCTCATTATACTTTTACTACATTAATATTATTTTTTTATGTTCTATTTTTAGCAGAAATTGTTATGTATGTATAATAGTTTAAAATTTTCCTTTAAAATTATATTTGAAAATGAATGTAAGTTGTATTTTACATTAATGGAATTATAGTTGAATAGTAATTTACATAAAACAATCAATCCTCATGTATAAATTCAACAAATCTGAAACATCATGGTAGATAATTTTACTAGTATTAATATCTTTTAACTAAAGTCAAATTAAAATATAAATCATAATTTATATTATTGCATTCAATTTACATGAAACATTATAATAATAATATTAAGATTAAAAAAAAATGAATCGAGATTTGCCCTAAAGAACACAATAAAGAAGTAATAATACACCAAAAAAAAATAGAACCAAAAAAATGGTAGATATCAAATTCATCCAAGCTTTCATTTAAAACTTTATCTTAATTACCTTACTTTTAACATACTACTTGTTTTAGTATACGTTATAGATATACGAGTTCAACACAATGAAAAAAAGTGGGGGATCGCCTAGCCAAGTTGGAAGAGAGTCGCCACACCAACAGCCCGTCTGACTCACCGCATTGATTGTTTCACATCAAAAGAAGTGCGTAGCTTAAAAAAAATTCCTTGCGATGATCATCTAAAAACTAAATTCTTGATTTGATATATTATTGTTATATATTTATTTACTGTTCCATAAATATTAAACATTTTTATGACGATCAATAAAAATCTTACTTATGATAATATATTAAAAATATTCGATTAGTTTTTATCACTAGGTTTTACTCAGTAGATAAAATATCAAATGATTTTCATTTGTTAAATTTATGCCATTTCGAATAATGTACCACGAATCTTACAATAAATTAATTTACCAAACATAATATAATTTATCATTGTTTTAATAATGTTGACCCAACCAGAACTTACATTCTAAATTTTTGACAATGTTTCTAATTTTTTTCCTTTTACTTATGGTAGACCATTTCAATAGAGGAACTCTCAAATCCCCAATTGATTAGTCCATTTCTGATAGCAAATATCTATAAATTTAAAAAATGTTATTAAAAATATTTATTTTAATTATCCTAAGTAATTCAAAATTATTTTCTTATTTTTTAAGACTTGTTTGATTCAGTAAATTTTAAAAATCGCTTTAAAACTCAACAAGTAATTTTAAGAAACGTAAAATAGGTGTACACACATGAGCAGAAAAAGGATACTTTTGTAACTTTTAGTCAGCCGAGTCTTGTTTCATTAAAATTTTACTAA
>NW_026099575.1:32139822-32637603 GCF_025091365.1 Daktulosphaira vitifoliae
AAACTTATACCTTTGATCATTTGATGATTCAAAGAATAATAAATGTTGAAAGTGTTAAAAATAGTCTTTTAGAGACATAAAGTTAAATAAAAAATAGTAATATAATAATAAAAGTTAAAAATTAAAAAAAAAAAGTGAAAAAAAAATGCAAAAAATTCATGTCTCGTTCAGAGATTCGAACTCGGAACCCCATAATCGGACTGTCACGCGCTATCCATTAGACAATAGTACGACCTTATCCCAATTGAAAAATTAACTCTATTAAAGTTAAACAACAATTTTCAAAGTCGATTTTCTCGACTTAGGGGGGGCATTGGCAACAAATTCGAAATAAAGGTGATTAAATAGTCAATATAGAATAGATCTATATACATTTTATGAAAATCGGTGGGTACCACACCGTGACCTCCCCTTGTAAGCCTGTACAATTGATGCATAATAAAAAAAAAATTAATTACAAAAAAAATTAAATAGAATTGTCTTGCTTATTTAACATTTCTTATCTGGGTTTGTATAGTGGTTTCTTTAAATGCCCTTATATTTGTATAAATTTGAACCATTTAGAAAAATAAGATAGTCTTTACTGTGTCATATTTAAATCTCTGCGACCAAAGTAATTCAACAATGAAGTAATTTTCCTTTCAAAAATAAATAGAATGGCATTAATTTATTTAAAAACTCTTATAACTATAATGAAAGTGTAATTTTAAGCATCAAATTTAATGCCAAACTATTATATGAGATATAATTTGTCTTTTTGAATATTAAAGATTTTTAAAATATTATACTTAGAAAGTGATACTTATGTTAATGTTTATTATGAATAGCAACAACTTTTATTTCACGTTGATTTGTTTATGTGTATAGTTAAAAAATGCATGTGTAATGTGTAAAATTAACAAAGAACTACATAAAGATATTTAATGCATAAACCTGAAAAATGAACAGGAAATTAATAGCTATTATTATTATTTCACCAAACGAGTTTTATTTCATCATAAATTTATATTTTGTTGGTTTGGAATTATTAGGACCAACTGAATTTAACACAATGTTGATAAATTCATTTTTATTTTAACTTGGGGCTGTTCTCTCTAGAAATTAAAATGTTGCTCTTGTACTTAGATATCAAATTAAATATATAATATAAATACATGATTTTAATTTGACAATTTTCGTAATTGTTAAATTTTGTTCAATAGTTTGTTATTCAAGTTAGTTATTCATTATATATGTCGTTAAACTTGTTAAAGTTAATGTTGTTCTATTAGTTTATATCCTTGAAATTATTTTATTTATTGAATGAATAAAACAAAAGAATATTAAATTCTATCATAGTATCAATTTAAACCGTTTACTAGTGTGTGTTTATTTAAATATATTTTTTGTTTGTATTTGTGTATGGTAATGATTAACATCAAAGCATGTCTATTTTTTATGGTAATTGATTGTATTGTATGAAATAGCTTAAGACGATAAAATTAATTAAGCCGTTTTAATTTAAAAATATTTATTATTAGAAATCTGTTTTATTTTTTGAATATCATTAGATTTGTGATTTCCATACATTGCAATGTAACACAATCCCTTACAAAACTTTAAAACTTTTGTAATAAACTATGTGATAGGAATGTGTTGTGAGTTCATAATGCGGTAAATTGCTGTTTAACATTTAATGTTGTCAACTAATACTTAGCTTAGTCGGATAATTTATTTGGGGATTATCTCAATAGGCCAATTACATATGAGGTATAAAAAATAAGAAATTACAACATTAATAAAGTAGCTGAGTTTTACCTATATGAATCATGATTTTAGATAAATTAAAAAATATAAATTATCGTCATAAAAAGTAGGCGTTGATTTATATATTAGTAGTTTATTAATTCGAAACAATATTATGTATTTTATATAAAATAAAAAATTCAATATGATATAAAAATTTAAAGCTTAGTTTTTAATTGTGGTGTATTGTCAGGTAATATCGATAAAAAATTAATTGAATATTATTCCACATAATTACATTATCACATTTATTACTCATAAATTTTATTTTTTTAAATAAATAATTTCTAAAGGTAAAATAAATCGATTATTGATATTAAGATTATTTTTTTCATAGTATCTTATGTATTGATCATTGAACTTTGGATGGCTTTAATTATTTATCGATAATAATTATATACATTTTTATCACTCACAATTTTATTTTACTTAATTTTATAGTGTTCATCACGTGATCAAATTTTTAATGAAATCCTCCCTATTTGTTGTAATATTATTCATAATATGTCCAATTTAACGGTAACTTAATCAACGATTATTTTGTATAATTTTAAGGGTAAATTCTCGTTGCGAAATTTACTTTAAAATCCAATATACTTTTTAAGCAAACAATTATTATTTCAGAAATCTATTGAGTGATAAATGTCTATTGAGTAAAATCTACATTCTCTTTTATTTGTTGAAAATAATATTATTTTTAATATTGATAGTTTAAAATAAAGTAATTCTTAAAATTATGAATTTTAAGAATTTCATTTCAATAAAGATAGAAAAAAAGACCATAATTTTTGTTTCTACCCTATTTAAATTTTAATGACAATAAATATAAAAAATGAGGAATAATTATACTTTCCTTGAATTTAAATAGCAAAGGTGAATTTATAAATTTAATTGTACTATTTTTTGTGTGATTATATGACTTTTTTATTTATAAAATGTTGGTGTAAACATTTTTAATTACCAGTAGTTAGTTACATAATAAACCTTGGGCGTTTGTTTATACGATAGGATAATTGTTATTGATCACCTAAAATGCGTTACCTATTAATTAATTATACTTTAATAATTTTGCATCAAACTCTATTAAATATAATAATATCTATTCATAGGTGCAATTTAAACAAAATATTTAGTGGATTTAACTTAATTTTTCCCACCCTTTAAAAGAATTCTATATAAATTTAAAAGTAGTTTTCATAATTTTTGGGAATCTGCGACAAAATTAGGGGGGTTAAGCCCCTCCTAGACCCTCAGATTGCGCCTATGTATCTTTTAATAATAGATAAATACATTGTACAAATCCTAGAAATGTGCAAAATTGATTTTACTCTCACATAAAAAAATACTTAGTGACATCGAATTTTAATTTATGTAATGATTAGTATTTATATTTTTTTAAAAGATTCAAGGAAAAATTTTTTAGTATAAAAGGTCTATTACTTTAAAATGAAATTTAGTAAAAACAAAAATAAAATTCCTGAATTTTCTCTTTACATTTGTAAAATGTTCAAGTATATTAAAACTAATGAAACAGTTATTTGTTTGACTCCTAAAACCACAATGAAAAAAAAACTTTTTTAATTGGCTAAATAATATTTGATTGTCCTAATTGGTTTTAAAATAAAAAAAATATTTTCCTCCGCACTCTTCATCTACATATTACATATAAGTACAAGTGTTTGATAACAAAGTATTAATTTTCAAATATAAGGTAGTTTAAGTAAGGTGTAAAATATTACCTATATGCATAATAGCTAATTAATTGAAAAAAATCAAACAGAAAAAATAATTAAGGCTAAAAGGTCAATGAGCATAAAAGTATAGTAAAGATACGTTCACGCTTAGACTACCTGTCATATGTTTTTTGTACCCACAAATAAGTGTAGTTTTAAAGTAAAGTATTTTCAATAATAATTGTAAAAAACAAATACGTATTGTCAGATTGGGAGGCCAATGAGCACAAAACTGTGGGAGCCTGGATAGATCCAAAAAATATTTGTACCGCTTCATAACAAGAAATGAAAAAAAAAAGTTCAAAAATAAATTTTACAAACAGAATTATGTTTATTATAGTGTCGCAGGGGTCAATCGCTCCTATGCTTCTATGACAATCTCGCCCCTGTTGTATTATATTAAAAAACCCTTGCATTAAATGTTTTTTGTAGAGCAATAAATTTATTTTAAAGTGCATTTAATGTCATCTCTCAAACTGTTAAACTCTCATTTCTTGCAATTAAAAAAAGCTGAGTTGTTGTTTTAACAGTAATTAGTATAGTAGTAGCTTTAAAAGTACTTAAATAGCTTTTGCTAAATTCACTTCAAAGTATAATCTTATTTTGAATATTTAGAATAACACTCCAATAGGAATATTATTTTTGATTATGCTATATATTATAGATATAATAATACTGTTGAGACCACCAATAGATAAATTTATAAAATGTATTTACGGTTATAAAAGATCATAATAAATTGATAAACTTAATTTTTTTGTCTCATTTTTTTTTTAGTAATAAATTAAATACTTGTTAAGACTTTTCTTTTACAATATCAAATTTAAGTATAATTATCAATATCAATTTTGTGTCTTGATATTTTTACTGTTAACTATGAAATATTGAGCCTTTTTTAATCTAGGTGTAGTTTATAAGTTAAGTTGTTTTTATTAAGATTTTTTTAGGATATCGATTAATTTATATTTTCCTAAATTTTATTTTTTAAGAACACTAACTATTTTTTAAAATTATTTAATGAATTTTTTCTTGGTACAATTATTATTAATACAATAAATTATTATTAGTTGTATGTATATTAATATAATCTTTATCATTTTACTATTTTATTAATAAAAACGGTAGAACAGTGGGGTCGAGGTACAGTGTAGACAAGGCATAGATGGGACAAGTATAGATGATATTTGACAGTGTTTAAAATCACTATCATAAGAAACGCTTTGATGCAAATCTGTAGATAGTGTTTCATTTAGAGAAATTGTTGGATTATTCCAAAAGTAACATCAGCTCTTATTTCTTTGATTATATCCTAATTAGTAGTTCTTTGATTTTAAAATATAATATATGAATAAATATTAATTATAATTATTAAATTTAGTATGAAAATAAAAAAGTAAAAAAAATTTAATAAGTTTAATTTCTTATGTCTTATGACCTTTATTCTATGTCAATTAGCATATTTTTGAATACGGTAGCCATTTGCGTATAGAAGATAGGTCGTTGGGACAATTTTTTTTTTTCATTTTATAGTACATAAAATAAACTTTAATTTGATATATGTTTAAAGGACGCAGTATTTCTGGAACATTTTAAAAAATTAAGTTGAAAAAGTTAGTTTTTGTAAAAAAGTTGCTATTTTAAATCCCCCCCAATGAGCAGAATAAGTGTTAGATTTTCAAAAAAATGATATCAAACAAAAGGAAATTACCTAAGGTATTAGTATAAAAAAAAATTATGTTGATTTGTTTATATTTGAAAAAGTTATGGAAGTTTTAAGAAAAAAAGTGAAAAAAATGACAAAATTTACCGATTTTTAAATTTGTAATTTTTTTGGATATGTCCCCCATTTGCGGGGAACGAGGGAAAATGTTTCAATTTTTAAGGGTAATGTCTTCAACTAGATACAATTTGTGATCTTTTGACGTATTGTTGAAAGAAATCGGTCCTGTGAGAGCTGAGAAAAAGTGGCAACAGACATAAAAAAAAAAAAAAAACACATCATAGTAAAATTAATACCTTCTCAGCTTCGCATCGAAGCTAAAAATGTTATTGATATTTTATTTTCCAATATATTTTCGTGTCAACTGGTATTTTTGTCAAGGCCTTAAACTCGAATTTTATCTGTGGCTATTGATATTTAATTTTGAGAATTTATAAATTTTATTTTTTGGGGATTTTTTAATACTGGATTTGAAATTTTTTTAGCTTCCTTGTAAAGCTGAAAGGTTTTATCACAATGTATTTTTTTGGTTGTCTGACTATTATAGACTCGGCTCTTATTACACCAAAATTATTGATTTATATGTCAATAATAGAGTTATATCAAAATGATGACATCATCTTCCAAATTTGGAAATTTTATATTATGGTAATATTTAAAAAATGTCCAGAGATGAAATCGAATAATTTTGACTTTTTTTGTCTTTTAACTGCAACTTTCTTAAAAGTTATTAAATCAAAATTAAATTTTTAAAAGTTAAATAAAGTTTTATGGTTTAAAATTTAAGTTTTTACTGGTGTCAAGTGTGCATGGCCTCCCCACTATTCTAATTTGGGTTTTTTTTATTTGAATTTTTATTTTTATATTGTATGGTATTGGTCATCGGGTTGATTTGGATTTAAAGGCCTGGTTCTGAATAATTAATTTTATTTGTGTTCATCCGATTTAAAAATGGCTAATTCTTTAATTTATTTATGTATTTTTAAATATTGTGTTTGTATGTGTTTATTGTGACTTTGAATTCGATCTTATTTTTGTGTTGTTTATCAACCTAGTATAGTTTAAACAACACATGCGTGTTAATTTAATCGTATCAAATCTTAGAACATTTTATGTAGTGCGGCTTTTAAGTATTTTTTTATTACTATTTAATCTAGTTTAGTATATTTGAAAAAATGTATCTTGATTGAATCATAAGATAAATTTTCATTTATACGCTAATTTTAAGGAAATTACATATAATGTACTTTATGTACTTAAGATATCACATATTTAGTAAATAAACTAACCCAAAAGTTCCTAGAGGATTATAATGTGTTAAATTATATTGGTATATTATCTATTATATTTTATTTTTATTTTAATACTTTTAATCGTTATGTATAATTCTTTTTTATTAAGAAAGAATTATGCATAAAGATCTTAAGTTATAATTGAGATTTTTGTTATGATTAATCTGTAGATATAGATTCAGATTAAAATAAGAAAAATAATAAGAAATTAAAAATACAATTATCACGTATAAAACAGTTTTATGTGACAACTTTAAATCTACTTTAAATCTACTTAAAATTTTATTTTTTTTAATTCAATTTTATATACTTGGAATACATTATGAATTTATTACTAATTTTTTTTAGCTTCGTTGCGAAGCTAAGAAGGTATACATTTTACTATAATGAATCTTTTTTTTTTTTTTATGTCTGTTGCCACTTTTTCTCAGCTCTCACTGGACCGATTTCTTTCAACAATACGTCAAAAGATTAAAAATCGTATCTAAACATTACCCTCAAAAATTGAAAAAATTTTCCTCGTTCCCCGTAAATGGGGGAAAGCTCCAAAAAAATTACAAATTTAAAAATCGCTAAATAAAGTTCAAGGTATTTATTTTTTATAACTTTAATAGTATTAATATTAATAATATAATTTTTTTATGATGAAATATAATTAAACATATTAAGTGGATATTTTTTAAAAATTTGAATAATATAAAAAAAACCTAATAGTTTTTATGTTAGTTGGGTAGAACCCTTGGAGTAGGTTAAAGCAAAATTTAGACTGAAAAATTTAATCTTAGTTTTAGTTTAGTATAAAAACTTGAGTCTAACCCTAAATCCTTATCTTTAGTATAAGTTAACATAAATAATTTCAATAAGTTAATTTGACTCAAAATTAATTTTTATACGTTTTCATGTGTTTTTTTTTACTTTTTACTGGGATTTACTTTGATTATTTAATTTATTTATCCATGTCTTCACGTCATCTTGGTGCCTAGGGGTCGCTGACTTTGAAAGATTCGTCCCTAAAAATCGCTTCGATAGGTTGACCAAGCCGAGATATGGTTGTAGGGTGGGGTAACAAATCTCTAATATCAGTTTTACCAAATTTTGTACTAACATCTAAAAAAAACTGACCAAAACTGGTAAAAAACCTTCACCTTCTATAGCAGACATAGGTCTTATATCTATGCAACAATATTTAACGAATTTTTCAATCGCTTCGTCTTTCAAAAGTTTTGATATAACTTTTTTGACTTTATTTGTCGACACGGAAAACTCATTGATAGATTTTTGATTACTTATTACCATATTACATTTATGACTTGCAAGAGTAGCAGTTCCCGTTTTTATACCATAAACCTATTTGCAGTGAATACGAGCTACAAATTCTGTTAACACATGCTCGGGACTATCAGGGTCAGTATAATTGGAAGTCACACTCATAACACTTTTAAATTTCTTCCATACACAACTTTTCCCCTCGTGAGGAGACAAAGTATAATCACCAGAATCACTCAATAATTTTCTTTTAACAGTATTTTTAGAGACAGTAAATGCTGGATTCTTTCTAAATTTATTGTTGGTTGAGTTGTATTCTCTAAGTCGGAAGGAATAATAGAATTATTTGAAAAGTCATCATCAATAGAGCTCACCGAAGTTGAGTTCAAGAACTCGCGAATTTCTTGAGAATTATTCATGATTCTAAAAAAAACAAGACTAAAATGTTTTTTTTTAACTATAATTATTTTTATTTTGTGTGTAATTGAGTTAATGATTTATGATAAATGAATCACTCTGTATAGGCTATAAACAAAATTCAATAACTCAAAAATATTCTTGAGTAAACTAATAATTTCAAATTCGTGTTGTACAGAATTTAACATATTTAGTATACAGAATGATTTCTTAACTATGCCTCACGAAATAACTTTGAAATTATTATTGTTAATCATTTTTTTTTTTTACATTAACGATTCATTGTTGAGCAATTTAAACGAAAAATTAATTTTGTGCTACCATTTCGAATGTCAAATGGCAACCCCAATTTTTTTCATACCATCAAATTTATTTAATCGAAAAAAATATTGTCTTACATATGGGGTAATTAAATCATGACTGATTGTTAATTATTACGATATATTTGGATAAAATTTCACTTAAAGCCATTAGTTTATTTAGCCTAAGTGAAATTTTTGGTTCAACAAGTTATTATTAGCATATTATTTTACATCGATAAATATTTTAAGACTCACGTTTAATTTTATAACAAAAAATTAACACCTATCAATATAAAGTTGTACAAAACAAAATAACTTTCCATTTTTCCTAAAAAGTATATGTGCTTTTATACTACTATTTATTAAATAATTAAAAATTTATTTTATAAGAAAAAATACTTACAGGCAGATTGAAAATAACTGACGTCTTTCGTTGATGATAAAGAAATAAAGATAGATGATTATGTTGGTTGATATATCCCAACTTTATTTTATCCAACATAATGTACAAAAACTCATAAATGTAATATTGTTATATTAATAACAATTTGTATTAACAAGGGTAATTCTTTAAAAACACGGTTTTAAGTCTTAATTGAATTAAAATAATATTGTATGTTAGATGGGCAGTAATAGCCTTTCTATGTCTAGACATAATTATAGTCAATAAAAACGATCAGTTTATTCCAAAATGTGCAGAAAAACTATAAAATAATATAATACACTTGACGATTGACAGTGTAAGAAAGCAATACACTATGCACTATGATTTTAAATCACATTACAGGATCCTGGAAATTCTATTGGCACGTGGGTCATTATTTGAAAGAATTCAGGACCGGACCAATTTATTATTTGAAGTATAAGACCGAACCATGCAGAGCTCTATTGTAAAGTCAGTCTTCCGCGGTACTCTGCTGAATTGGCATTCGTTCAATAGAACGACCAAAGTGTTTGGCGCGGGTTGGCGTCGGGTGAGTACCGTCCCCCCTACGACACGGGAGCCTCTTCGTCTCCCAGGCTTGGATCCCTTAGGCCCAAGCCACAAACCCTTTGCCTCTTTCCATAATCATGCTTGTCCGGGTCTAGGTTATTTAATGATGTGTAGCCTCGGCTTATCCCACTCATCCACCTGGCTTCCACGGAGTAGAAGTCGCTCCATCTAAGGCGGCCCGCGTAACTATGAAGTACGTGGGTCGTTAGGGTGACTTATGAAAATGGTCCAGTTGTACGATTACATTTTAGACACGTATATTTTCACGAATTAACATTTACGATAGAAAAGAATATTCTAAGATTGAGTTGGCATCTCAGTTGCCATAAAGCAATGCTAATATTTAAATATATTTTTAGTTAAATTGGAAAACTGAAGTCATCATACTTCAATAGTTATAACGTTGAAATAATTTTCACAATGCCTTTAAAATGGAGAATATTATTGGTTTGTGAAGCAAAACAAAATAGCGGTAAAAAGTTAAGTTAATTAATTCACGTATTAGTTTAATGTTTAAAATTTTACGACGCGATCAAAAGGATATTAATAAACGTGAGTTTAGATTAATGTTGAAATGTTGTATTATATACTCTATTTTAAAGAGTATAGTAACCTGGTACTATTAAATATGTAAAAAAAAAAGTTTGCTGCTATTGATTAGATAATTTTTCAAGTTAACGTCTAAGTTGTTTTGACTGACCTAAGTAAAATTATAAAGAATCGAACTCGGAATTCTGCGTTATCCTTAATTCCGAATTCGATTTTTTATGTACAGTATAGTAGAAAGTTTACTTCACCCAAAAACATGCTTTGTTTTTTTAAGTAGGTATTGTAAAAAATAATTGAAATAATCATTTGTATGCTGTTCAAAGCTCGCCGATAACTTAAAAAGAATTTTTAACAACTCTATATAATTTAAAATATCGTCAAGTCAGTCAACTTGGGATGATGGTTAAACTTTGGGTAGTTAAATATTATATTGATTTCGCTCTTAATTTAATTGAACAAATATTTCATATTTGACAATACTTGTAAATATTATACTAGTGCTATAGATTAATAAGACTAAAATTATAATAAGATTTTTAACTGCCCTCTATTTAATTACCGCCAAAGTTAGTCCATTTTACTGTACTTAATTTATTGGCATTGTCATAATTTTGCATCAAAAATATTACCTTTTTTAGGTTAGAAGTTATTCTTTGTTTCATATACATTTGTTTATTAAAGATATATATACATGTGTATAACTGTTGTATAATCCATTTTTTATCTGTATAGATAAATTTCTGTCATTTTAAAGTTGACATATTTTAATTTACAAGCTATCTTATGTTAATAACAATATTTAATTTTTGTAGTTTTTTTTCAACATAACAATTGTAAGGGTGTATTTTAACGTTTTGTAGGTACAAAACGCATGTGCGCAAGATAATGGATGGAACCTACTGATTTGGCGACAGGCAGCATGCAGTAGGACGTCTAACGGCGTACTTCGTTAAAAATTGTGAATTGAGTATATCGCCTGTTTCATATCAAACGTAGGAATCGTATAAAACAAAATTTTAACTGTGGATGTGTCAAATTTTTAATAAATTTTTCATTTAAAATTGGAGTTGTTCTTTTAATCTTAGACAGTTCAAATAGAAGACTTTTAATGTTTGTTTGATCATTGTACAATCAGGTTGGTTAGCATAACGTAATTTACTTATATCTCATGAAATAAAACTTGCAAAATGTATTTTTGTATGTTGTTGTTTATTTTACATCAACATTTAACATATAAAAATAATTGTTATTATAATTTGACATAAAACATTGAAGTTATACAATATTTACCTACTAAATAGACAATGGTTTAGCATTATTAAAACCAAATCAAGAAATTAATGTTACGATAAAATAAAAAATACTATAAAAAGTTGTAAAAATTTTATATTACATTAAAAAAATAGTTATATAAATATATATATTTTTTGAAAAGTTTATATATCGGTTATTTAATTTGAATTTTTTGCAATAATTAATATTACTTTTCAGTAAACTTTTAGATAAGACAACTAAAAAAGTTGTCTTAAAAAAATTAAGTAAAACTTTCACTTTTTGTAAAGTATAAAAGAAAAAATGTTTTAAAAAATTAGTTTAATTTATCGTGTCAATGAAAATAATGAAGACCGACATGACATCCTGGTTGTTCACATCAAGTTTTTTGTTTATTGAATATTTTTTTTAACAGTATTTACAAATCACCTAATAAAAAATGCATTAAAATGTTTAGTCTTATGAAATGTGATATTTTAAAAAAATATAGCCAAGAGTTCTTTTACTTTATTTCTAAAATGTTTATGCCCCTTTGGATTTGGGATGATATGGATTCTTATAACAAAAATAACGACAAAAAAGGAAATTTGATTAATTGTAAATTAGAACAAATGTTTTAGGGAGTCTAACTTAATTTCTTTCTTTATTTTTAAACCCATATTAGTTCACTAGTAGATTTTAATCTAGATTTTTTATGAAAAATGTATCAATTTATTATAGTAACAAAACTATTCTTTAAAATAGAATACTTGGTAAAATGAATAATAGTAACCAAAAATTTCGACTTCGATGGCCTCAAATTTTTTTCAGCTTTGATGAGATTTTTTAAAGTTAATACTTTGATAAATTTATCAACTTTATGATATAGCTAATACAATATATTTTTTATTTAGTATAAATACATTTATGAAGTTTAGACAACAAATATTAGGTTTATAGAGTGATCGATTAAGGAGAAGACACTTTTTTCTCAAAAACTATTAAGATTTAAATTTTTTGTAAAGAGAAAAGATATTTGGTTCAAAAAATTTATAACTATAATTTTCTTTGATAGGAACCACTATTTTTTTTCTTACAGTGTTTTTTCATTCGATGAACCGTTCATTTGTTATAGCTAATTCTTAGTAGGTATGTAGTGCGGGGGGTATAGATCGTACTGGTATAACATCTACATTATTCAAAACTAAATTAAATTGCAATTTATTTATGTAATAGATGATTAAAAAAGAAGTTCCACCTTGTTTTCTTTGGGTAATCGGACACTAAAGTCGAAAAGCATGTAATTTTTTATGGATATGTTAATTATTTTTAAATTTGTTTCAAACATTCATCGAACCGTTTTATGACAACAATTTTAATCATTATTAGATCAATGAATACTAATCTAAAAAATTCCTCAACTTCACTTTGCCAGATTCTTTCTTTATTTTACTTTGTTTAATTTGATTTAGGATAACAATTTATAACACCTTTTTTTTTATACAATTTTCAACTTCAGTTTGAATAAAAATATTTATCGACTTTCCAATAGAATTTTCCAAATGACATACAATGTGATTTACTAATTTTTTAATTCGAATTTAACCCTACTATTATTTATTTATTATCTAAACATTTTTTATTATTCTATAAAAATTAAATTTTGCATGAAAATAGCAATTAAAGTAATTAAAATAAAATAGCAAATTAACTTTATTAGATTTAAATAACTCGTAAGTTAATTATTACTATTATAATTAATTTATAATTCAGATTTAAGTGCTTAAAACAAATTGTATTATACACACTGATATTCAATTTACTCTGAATAAATATTGTAACTTTATTCTGTTGTGTAAAGTTCCATTTATATTGGAAGATACGGCGCCGACAACCTCTTTACATTAATATTTTTATAGAACAAAATAAACAGAATTGTAACTAAAATAATATTTTAAAATTAATGTATATATTATTTACATTATCGAGTATTTTATTACGTTTATAAACAAAACGCTTGGATTACTTTTCAAGTCAAGCTCAATATGAATAGGTTATTAAACTAGGATTGCAGTTTTTATCAGCTCTATTATTAGGTAACTACTTAAACGTAATGCAATATATGTTTATTTCGCTTGAATATTGATAAAAATAAGTTGAGTAAGTTTCTACGATTGTTTTTAATTTCTAAGCAACATGCTTTAAAATTTTAGGTGCATTATATTATAATTACATCCAATCAAAACTAAAATATAAAATTATGAGCTAAATATTAAGTAGAATTAAATTAAAAATAAAGTCATACATTTTATTATGTGTTAATGTAAGCTATATGATTCTTCTCGCATATGAATGTAAACCCCTTATTTAATTAATCTGTTTGAATAATATACGTAACATAAAATAAGTGCTGATTACATAAAACATATATGAGTTTTATTAAAAAAACTCACTAAATAAAAAATGACAAGGCGTAAGTATAAATTATTAAAAATTAATTTAATACTATTTTTTATATTATTATAAATAAGACAACTACTATAAAAACCAGTGATAATAATAAAATTTCAGTTCAGTGCGCATATAAATATAATTTATATTAGTAATTCTAAAGACCTTTTGATAAAGTGATACTTAATGATTGATGCTTCTTTTATTATTTGTTATTATAATAAATCAGACGAGCTTTCAAAAAAAAAAAAAGACTAGTAACATATTGATGAGTTGTTAAGTATAGTTTTTGTCTTGTTAATGAATAGAGATCGTGTCGTCACTGAAAATAACAAAATACTGACTATTATAGAATAAATTAATTTCCTGAATGATTTAAAATAAATAATTTTACTAATTTGATATTATTACAAAAGAAATAATTATTCCTGAAATATTTATTTGTAAAAAATATTTACCGAATTTTGTGATTGCTTAAAGGTGATCCTTTTTAATGAGATTTCCGTTCAATGAATTGTGAAATTGATGAATAGAAATGTAATTGTGTTGACGGAATGAAACGCCGCATTATAAAACTCAATATTTTGAATGTGCTAGTATTGATAACATTTCAAATTTTGGCAAATTGAGTGGTAAATTTGTAACAATGAAATTTGATTTCAACTTGTATTTGAGTATTTTTAGTAATTAAGTATTCTTTTTTCAAAAAAAATTTTTTTTTTAAGTTTGCAACAATTATAAAAATTAATCTAAAATGATGATGCCGTTAGATAATTATTATCTATATTTTGAGTATAACTACTGACTTGTATAAGCCATATTGCTAATCTATAGTGTATTAAGAAAACCAAATACCTGAAAAGCTAAAAGGTTATAAATTCTTTAAACTTATCTAAAGCTTCATAATAATAATGTTCAATAATTTTGAAAAATATTGAATTAAACAAATTAATCAATAATATTACAATTTAATTATTGAACAAAAATAATTGGGAACAAATGCATTTTACCACCCTATCGAGTATTTTCAAAATTTTTTTTTTAAAACGTATGTTTTTCAATGCTTTTTTCAAAAGTGTTTGAAAAAATTGTCGGAAAAATTTGGTTCAAAAGTTATAGCTTTTTAAAGTTGAAATGTTAAAAACTAAAAATAGCTCAAAAATTGTTTTTTTTTTGGTAATTTTTGAGATTTTTTCTCATGATAATATTGTGAAACTATAATGACGTAACTGTTACATAATATCCTCATTCTAAAAATCCTAAAACGAAAAATAAGGATTTTTTTTTCAAAACTACGCAATACGAAATAAAAATGGGTTTTTCATAAAAATTTTATATAAGTGATTAGGCAATAATAAGAAACTCAATTAATTTAAGTTGTGCAAAAAAAAAAAGAAGACCACGATGTGGTGTTTTACTTAGAATTGTTTATTCAATAAAATAAAAGTTTTTACAGTATATTATGTATACCAATTAACACTTGTTGAAAAAAAAAAAAAATACTATTATATTAGATATTGAAATTTTAGTATTACTCGATTCTAAATAAGTAATAAGTTTATCCCGAATATTTACATTTAAACCACAATGACATTTGTACAAATTTCCATCATACATCCATCGATTCATAGTGAGAAAGAAATAACTTAAATAGATAAAGAATTAAGCTGTTTGAAAGTAAAACAGTATATCATGATCTTTGTTACCAACTGTCAAATATAAAAATGCATTATCATAATTTAAAAAATGCAAAAAATTTTATATATAATTAGAATTGAAACTGATATTGTACGTATAAAATGTATCAGCAATACCATTTCAGCAACAGTTTGAATTGCGCGGCGCGACGTAAATTTTTTTATTTAAGTACCTACACACATATAAATATTTTTTTTAGTATAATTAAATAAATAAAATTCGATTAATATATCATCGAGAATAATTTTTCTAATGAATTAATGCAAAAAAAAACAAAAAGAACAGCAGTATATAACAAAATTTGTCAATGATGGTTGAAAACTTTGAAAGCTCATAAATTTTAAACTGGACTTCGCCGACAAAAATTTTTTATATATTCTTAGTCAGTATAAAAAACTGAATCAATTAAAAAAAAAAAAAATTGAAAAAATTCGATGGGGTGGTAAAATGCATTTAAGCCAATGATTGTAGTCCACCGACATCATACTATATTGGATGCTGTGACCAGTTACACGACATGATTAAAGGTGTGCGGCCACCCGTTTACAATTTATTTCCCCACTTGAATTGTTTTATTGGTAAACACTTACTAGAATGTTATTTTTTGTGTTAGATGAATTGTATTATAATACAGAAATATAAATGAAATCTGAACAAAATCATTCCGCTAACCTTGTGTAATTGACTGTGAAGTAGGAAAAGAATTAGTTTTTAATGAACAAAATGAAGCCTCAACCTATATTTTTTTGAATACTTGAAATTTTTCTGTAAAAAATATTTTCTCAATATTTTTATTTATACATTTGTCGAATAGTTAAAAATAAAAAATATTTATCAAACGTTTTCTTGACAAGTTGAGCCATAATGACTTTAACTTGATGGTTTTTTTTTTCAGTAATGTGTATGCTTATAGATCTAAAGTTAATTTATAGGCGTCTATATGTCAGAATAGAGAAATAAAAAAAAAATAATAAAAACATGTATTAGCATGTTTTTGTTAATAAAAGGTTATTTAAATTATGTATAAAATAAAGGAGTAGATATTTCTTCCGTATCCTTTTAATATATGACTTAGTTTAAAAATATTTGCCTCGGAATGTATGTGCAATTATTTTAAAAACTTAACTGTTGTTGCTATTGTTCTTATTGTTACTATTTTCTGTTTGTATATTAATGTGTAGTACAAAGTACTAGTTTCACATAGAGATTATTGCCATAAATAGACATTGAATCAAAACAATTTGCATCGCATATTTTCTTTTATATATGTTTCATACATTTATTAATAAAACAGTTATGTTTTAAGATATTTCCATCTTAAAATATAAGCAATATTCAACACGCCGTTTGTTTATTAAACACGTTATTAACATTACAAAAAGTACTTTTACGTAGAGTATAATTAAATGTATTTTAAAATGCTTCAACGCATACAGCTTTTATAATTATTTTAAACTTTGCCACTATGTCTTGTTTAATTTTCATTTCAAAAGTTTCTTTGAGTAATATTAATTTACTTGACATCTTGTGGATTTAATCAAGTTCTATAACGTTTTTATGAAACAGTTGTCCCCAAATTAAATTACTGTCAAATAACTTATATTTCTATTACCTCGTTAAAATAATGGATGAGGTAAACTCGTTAAAATGTAATATTTTTTTTACTTTTGAACAATGGTTTAATAAAAATTTTATAAGTTTTGGCGTTTGAAGTATACAAAAAATAAATGTTTTATCTTCAAAGAAATTTAAATTTCTTAATTAATAATTTTTTTTTCAAACGCATAAAACCTTCTAATAGTTTTGTATTTTATAAAAATATCTATGGTAATCATTTTCCAAACAGCCAAACTTAAAACTATACTCACAAAAATTCAAAAATACAAGTTTTGTAAACATAACAATTAATGTAGGCCGAAGTAAACATAAATATACTAGTTTAAAGGAAGTTATTAAGACATTTATTGGTATAAAATAAGCTAGTTAAACTGTGTGAAAAATGAGTCTTAGTAAGCATTAAGTATTAAAAGGACAAGGTCAAATGTATTTATTTAAATAAGTGAATTTCCGAATACATTTAGTATGTTAATGAAAAAAGTTAGATAATAGGCAATTAAACTAACTTTTACTCAATTCTTTTTATGTAATTTTGTTTAATACCAAAAAGTAGATATACATTTAAAACATAATTTGACACATTGATTTTGTGTTTAATAGAGAAAGCTTAGAGCAGTGATATCCCGTTGATTTTTGCACGAGAGACAACTTGTTTTTTGACACTTGGAAATATCAGTTATCAACTTATTCGAAGCTAATCGCATAATACTTATTTAATATAAGTGCCTACCAGAAATTTGTATTTTCACTTTGCGCTCTATTAGTTATTCACTTATTAAAGTATTATTAATTTTGAACAATTAAACCTGATGACGTAATATAAAAATTTAATTTTGCGTAATCTTTTGATGTTTTTAAAATACATTTTTATCCTTTAGGCAAATTATTTTATGTGATTAATTGTTTATTTAGATTTTTAAATAAACAAGTCCTACACCATTTTTTTAATAAAAATTTGGAAAAATATTTATTTTGTAATTATTTTATTTCAGAAAATAAAAAATTCATACCATAAAGATTTCTAAAAATATGTTTTCGTAATGGAAGTCGGGTAATAGATAGTGATATGTCTTTCATGGTTTGATAATTGTCAGCTATGGAGGTTATGGAACAACCCTTTGCCGTACCGGAAAATGTAACTAATACTTCTGTTTTCGATATCAACAACTTACCTTACGAACTACGTTTTAACGATGGACACATCGTCACAATTGTCACTTATAGTATCCTAATGGTGATTTCGGCCATTGGAAATATAACTGTACTCACTATTATATTAAGACGAAGGCGCAAAGCTGGAACTAGAATACATGCCATGCTAATGCATTTAGCAATAGCCGATCTCTTCGTAAGTGTTTTAGTATATTTTATTCTTAATCAATTGTTTTATAGTATTATTTAAATATAATACTATAATTTATAATATAATATAATTTAAAAGAATATAATTTACTCGAGGATTACTATTACTATTTTTTATTATACCGTAATATAAATTTAAATTTATTATTGAAACTGCAAATGTTTATTGCAATCACCCAAAAAAATGATCTATGGAATTGATTGACTCCTATTGTTTTGGATTTTTATAATTTGTTAAAGATTCATTGTTTTTTATAAACTATGTAAAGTAGTATTTTTCGGCGAGAAATTCTTCAGTTTAATTCATTATTCGTTTTAGATAAATAATAAATTGACATCAGATAAAAGAACATTAAAATTCTTACACTAAAATTTAAAATTTAATTATGATTTAAATATTCTAAATGTAAAACTTATAAATATCTTTGTGTATTAGGTAACATTTTTGATGATGCCACTGGAAATAATATGGGCTTGGACAGTTGAGTGGGTACTTGGAGATCCTTTGTGCCGAATAATGGCGTTTTTCAGAATATTTGGATTGTACCTATCGAGTTTTATTTTGATTTGCATAAGCGTTGACAGGTAATATTCATGTAATGGATATCTCACAATCAAAAGATTATAAATTTAAATATTCGAATTAGTTAATTAAAGAAGTAGTAAAAGTCTTTACATTTTTTTTTTTATAAAAATATATAATTTTATTATTGTTTTTTTAATCAATTAGTGGTTAACACCACTTATTTATTAACTTATTTATTAATATAAATTAATGATTATTGTGTTCCTAAGATTTTGGGGAATAATCAATATAATGGTTTCTATAGTTTAGGCTATAGTGTTTTCCACTGTTAAAACTGACGTGTGACAACTTATCTAACAACTAACTGCGGCAGGCTTAGATGAATTCTAAAGCTTGACAGTATATGAAGTGGAATATGTAATCTCTCCTGAAAATTAAACTGACGCTGAACTTTTTGTGTGTAAAGTCTCTTAAATATTATGTTGCTTATGTATTATCCGTATGCACAACTCCTAAAAATTAATTTTACAGTGTAACTAATACTTTTTTAAATGAAAACGCGCCTTTTAAAATTGAACTCTGCTTATTTAATGACTACAAAACGCAATTCGCATTTGAAGATGAATATTTTAGCGATTTCTATGGAAATCGCTAGCAGATATATAATGTTGTATTAATCATCCATAAGTAAGCAATAAGCACTTAAACGCCAACATAAACAAGAGTACTACTCGGTTGCTTGTCTTTTCACGGACAAATTCGTTGAATAATTTGTTCACTGTACGAATCATGACTATGAACTTCACTGCATGCCGTTAATAGACAATTTAATAATATGATGGACACATTTTTGTGTTGCTTTTCTTCATTCGTATACAAATTGCACTCAATATAATATACAATACTAATTTATAGTACGTCGACTGGTAAAAATTATGAGTTCGACATTTAAAAATAGTCACTGCAACGAAAACTTCCGAGCAATTATTATACATATATTTTAAAGAAAATTCACCAAGTTTGTTCTTATCACCGCAAAACTGATAAATAAATATAGCAATAATAAATAATAATGGGTAATTTTCATCGACTTAATGGATATTTTTTATAAAATCATTTGATTATGACGTATATGAATGTACCGTATATATAGGAATTACTTTTTTTTATCCGAGTTTTGTAAATTAATGGTTTTTAACAATATCACATTTAATTCATTGTGAAATACAATTAATTTACATCCATTGAGTCATTAATCTACGTATAACAGTGAGTTAACGAGACTTCAGCTGATTAAAATATTTTTATTTTTTTGAAGTTTCCTAAATATACCTAAATTTTACGGAATATTTTTTTTTATGTGGTTTTTAATTTATTGAATAATGAGACCTATAATTTTTTTAATTTTAATTATTTTATTATAAACAGTACCGTAAAACATTATTCAAAAGCACAATCAATATTAAAAACGAAATTGTAGTATTTCTTTAGTTAAAAAAGTAGTACAAAAAAAAAAGTGGTGTTAAATTCACTTTTCAGTAATTTTTAATAAAAAAATGTTATTTAACTTAAAATAGAAATTTTTGTTTGTTTTTCATTTTTTATCTTGAATATTTTTATAATACAACCTAAAAATTCTCAAATTTTGAAATATTTTTAACATTTTTGAAAAAAAATAAATGGATTTATCAAACTTTCTACCTCTTTAAATCCTATACAAATGTAATTTATGATTTATTGAATAATTTATGAGTGAAATTGGTGTGAAGAATTCATAGTGTGATAAAATGTACACTTTATCAGAAAACATTATTATCAATGATCGTAGAATAAAATAAAAATGCATGAACTTGAACGTTACATTTTTTTGGTTATAATATTTTAAATTATAAAAAAAAATAAAAACCGTTTTTATTTTAACTATAATTAGATAAAAAATAAAACTATATTTAAAAAAACAATTGTTATTTATAGTTAATATGCAAGTCAATCTAGTATTTAACTCGCTTGATAAATTTCGAATTAAAACTAATAAAATAAAAAAAGGTATTTTTTATTTTATCTATTATAATATAAAAGTTTCTTTAAAATAAATTTATCACTTTTAAAATTATTTAAATTTTAAATGGAAGTATATTAGTAAGTGTTGTTTAAATTGCAAAAACTCTTTTTAAAGGTTTCTAAGTGATGATGAATCATTTCAATTCAATTAAATAATATATATAGTATTTGACAGTATTTTTATAACAATAAAAAATATAAGATTTGTTTTTATTTTTGACATTCAACAATTAAAAATGTATTTAATTTGATTATTTTGTATTGTGCAAAATATGCTTGATGTAACTTTACGAAATTCGATCCTTATTTAAACATTTTCACGCCCTTTTTACTTTTTAAGTACATATCAATTTGTCAACTTAATTGTTTTCATGGGTATGGGTAATATAATCTATCGAAATATTTTAATGTAGGAAATTTAGATTATTTACAATACAGAGAAAAATTCAACAGTGAAAGAAAATTAATAGATTTTTCATTAATTTTAAATACCAAAAAAAAAGAAAAGAATGTAAATAATAAAAATTTTTACGAGAAGTTTTTAAATTTTTTAATTTAGTAATCAATGACGACGTTCGGATTCTGTATCAAATTCTCTTTTTAGTATGTAAATTTTATAAATAAAATTAAAACTATATTAAAAATGTTATTATTTTAAAAACTAAAATATATTAAAAATATTAAACTCAAAAAGTCAGTATGTGTTTAGCGTTGATAATGGTAACAGTGTTTCCGAAATACGTATCCACGATATTTCATTAATTTTTTGTGGCTTCTTGAGTTTAATATTTTTTAGTTTTTAAATTAATAATATTTTTAATATATAGATTTAATTTTATTTAATTAATTAGCCACAATTGATCTGTTTATATTATATAAATTTTTAAATATTTAATTCAAGAGATTAAATACTTGAATTTTACTTTAATTAATACTTTATTTTTTATCAAAATTATTTATGTTTTAATTTTTTTATTATTTTCAAAAACATTTTATATGTTAATTTATAAAATAGTAGTATTACTTTTTATTAGATTAGATATGATACAAATATATGATTTTCTATTTATTATATTATAAAAGAGAAAGGAGGAAAAAAATTAAATAATTTTGTTAATCCTCACTTTATGTAAATAAATTCTTAAGTATGAATATTAAGATAACATAAAATATACAGAGAAAATCAATAAACGTTTTGACATGTTAGTTAAATACTTGAACATAGGCTGGTAACGTAAGGTATTTCTTTCAAAAAAAATATTTTCATTGAAGTACAATGTTGTATAAAGTATATACAGTAGAAAGTTTTATCTTGTACTGCAATTTCCAGATAATTCAATTATATGAAACAGCCTGTTTATTTTCAATTAAATATATTTTTTAAATCTTGAATACATTGTATATTTATGGAGAAAGATAAAAAAATTTTTGTATAAAATCCAATTCCAATAATTGTATAAATTAGAATTAGGAACTGAAATAATTTCGGTTTTTACAATTTAAAATTAATAAATTAGGATATGATAATCGAATTTTTTTTATATTTTTGTTGAAAAATATTATGAAACTTAAATTAAACTTAAAATTTATAATGTTAAATTTTAGGTTTGGATAAGGGGTTAAAAGTTATAACATAATACTGTAATTATTAACCTTACAAATTTTTGAAAAAATGTTGGTTCTTAGTCTTGGTTAAATATCTGCAACTATACTTTAACAAATGAGAAATACAAAAAAAAAACTCTTTTTTATTACACTAATACTAAAAATAATATTCACTGTTTTTAAGGAAGATAATAGTTTCAAGACAAAATATTTTATGTTTTGATTGATTAATACATAAAGTTTATTCAAATTTAAATAAATCATTCCTAATTTAAACAACTAAACAATAATGAACAAGATAAAACTTGTTCCAAAAATAATTATTGTTAATTGCTTCATAGTATTATGTCATATATTTCAATAACATTTTTATTATTTTATTCATTTTTAAATTATAATTTTTAATCTCTCTCGTAATTTTATGTAGTAAAGAGGAAACATTTATTTTTATATATATTTTTTAAAATGTTTTAATTTTAAATTCAAATATTTTCTTCATTTTAAACTACAATCAAATAACAATAAATTCATTTAAATCCCATCAAAATAGAACGTTTAATAAAATTTACCTATTATTATTTAAAAGTAGTTATTGATTGTGAAAATTAATTAGTTAAATACTTAGATTTAACTATTTATTTGATACAAAACCATGAAAACTCTAACAGTGTTTATTAAATATTCGACAGATGTAACCTTTTATAAACATATTTCTCTCGGTAATCATTTAATTCCTCATATATTTTCATTTTTAAAACAATTTTACTGTTGAATTGTAATAGTTGTTTAGTGTCTAATGGTCAGGCTTGGTGAATTTTTTTTATATTCTAATAATGTTAATTCACTTCATATTATATAAATTTAGTTTTATATAATTTCTAGTTAAATATTAATTTTTCACATCTCATATATATTTGTTTATGTATTTAAAATTACATCAACATCAAATCTCCTTGATTTAGATATTTGGCCGTATTACAACCTATGCGACTGTACCAAATGGACAATAGAGGAAAATTGATGATTGCTGTAGCATGGTTTGCATCAATTTTTTGCAGTCTACCACAGGTACTAAAAACTTAAAAATTATTTAATTTCGTAATACATTACCTATTAATTAAAAGTTAGATACAAATAAATTGTCTGTAACACGAGTAAATAATAAATTCAAACTTTTGCATAAAAGATCCAGAACTTGGTTAAATTTCTATAAAAAGTAAACATAATTAATATTCTTAGAAATGCAAATTATTATAATAATTATAAATATTTATAATTTTATTTTAATTTTTAAATTAAATTTTTTTCTTATTTTTTGCAAAGGCCATTCTGATTCAATTAAATACATAAAATTTAATTTTGTATATCTTATAAATAAATTTTTATTCTTATTAAGATGAAAGATTGGGAAGGATTGTATATAGGCCAAACCTTAGGTACTACTATACCTCAAAAAAAAAAAAAAACATAATTTGAACTAAGTGTATTTATTAAAATTTCCTTTCCGACTTAAATGTACTGGTTGAAGTAATTTTATTTAAAAATTTAATAAGAATATATATTTTAGAGTAAATAAACAATAATAGTGTAATCTTTTTAAATATTAATTGCTAAAATTAATTGTTGCTCCTACCATAATGTATTTTATGAATAGTTGTTTTAATATAATCTTGCTGAATGAAAAATAGCAAAATTTTTGAATTGTAAAACATTATTATTGAAATTTTTGATTTAACAAAACATAGATGAACATAAATGAATATTTCTCATAGAATTTATGTACACATTTCTAGAACTATAAGAATAAAAGAATTCATATTTTACTTTTTGTGATTAATTATTTATTATTTTCTTCATTCGTGTTATAGTAATTATTCTTTAAAATGTAATTCATTAAAATTTTTTTATTTTAACCAAAAATTAGAACCAAACTTTCGAATGTGTCTCAAGATTTTCTATAACCACTTTCTTAATATATAAAACTAAGAAGTACAATTAGTTTCACAATTATTTTTATTTATAACAAAGTAAATCCTAACGACAGTAAGAATTTTATCAATAAAAATGTATTATTTTTTAAGTATCAAAATAAATATTACTTGACATAGCATGAAAAGTAAAATTAAACATTTAAATAATTCTAATTTTCAAAATTTTTACGGTTTAAAATTTCAATGTTAAAAAAATATTCAACACTGGTAAAAACGTACCTTTAAATAAATAATTAACTATAAAAAGAAACATTAAATGAGTATGCAATGAATTTTATTTTTTCAAGTATTAAGTAGGTAACATTAAATTAATTTTTGGGTATTAAATATAATGATAAAAATGTTCATATTTTTGCCCTATGTATTTTTCAAGAATTTCATAATAACCATAAGCTCTTTTTTTTATAGCGGTTATTTTTGATCAGTTGTACTATAATTTTGCTATAAATATACTGATAATTTTTATTTTTATTTACCTGTCATAACTTTTAAACCTGAAACGACCTAAATATGTTTATCTGTTTTCATTGCTACATGGTCTTTTTATACTTATTTCAGAAATATAAATGAATAACTAAAGTAATGAATTTTTTCCCGTGTTTAAAGTGTATTTTTACTACATAATGGGGTGACGTATGTGAGAATTCTTATAATACAAATATGTTAACCAGTTAAAAGTTTCTAGTACGTAATTTGACTAAATTTTTGGGGGATAATTTGAGCTCGATATACGAATTTGAATATTCCATAGATTAATAGATGACGGTCATACATAATTAAGTATTATTAATTAATGTTTGCTTTTCAGATATTTAGTTTACATAAAATTAAATAAAAAATATAATTTTCTAAATTTCGGGGGGCTAAATCTTCTGTTGTGCCTATGATGTTACATATATTTGAATAGTTTTATTTCTTTTCAGATTTACATATTTCATGTAGAAACACATCCTGATTTCCCAAAATATGAACAATGTGTTACTTATCACACTTTTCCAACTAAATTTCACGAATTGGGATATTTATATTTTGGAATGTTTATGATGTATTGTTTACCTTTAATAGTAATAATATTCTGTTATGCATCCATTATAATAGAAATCTACAAGAGATCCAGAGAATCCATTTGTGTCCAAGGCAAGTATTAAATATTTATATACTTTTTATTCTAAAAAAAAATATCCAAAATCATTTTTATGTACGTAAAATGGATGTTTATCTATACTAATTATTTGTTTTAATTATTAAACATAAAGACAGTATTTTCCATTAAATACATAATTAATTGAACTATTAAATTATATTAAAGAAATTGGGAAATTTTCTCTTAAAAAATTGTTTCATAAAAAGAATTAGTTATTTTGTCCTAAGTTCTTAAAAAGGTAGAGTCAGCCATTAACTTTTGATAAAATATATATATGTGATATGTAGGGGTTTATTATGTCAAAATTCGAAAAACATTTTTTTGGTAGAACTGATCCAAATTTATGGACCGGTAAAGCATATATAGGAAAAATTATATGCTAATTGTACCTATACCCGTTAGTATACTAATTTTTATGTAGTTTTTTTTCAAAAGTCATAAAAGGAAGTATGTATTTAGTTTTTATTTTTGTCATTGTGTGTTCATTTTTATATTATCTTTATTAAAGTTCATATTGACAATTTATTTCTGATATATTTATAACTAATAATAAATTTAAAGGAATAAAAATGTTGAAAGTAGGATTTGGTGCTTAATGTTCGTTAGTAGATTCGTGTCAAATATGTTTACTCCTCCGTCATAAGTTACATTTTTATGATAGGTTCAGTTGCAAAGTAAGCAAAAATAACTTTTTTTTTACAAGTATTTCTTAACTATTTTTTAGTATACATTCACTTTTACTTCGATGTATTTAGAAAGATGACTATCTCCTAATTAATTAATAATATTTAAATGTATTCACATATAATTAGAGAATACATTTTTAGAATATTGTTAATGAAAATGTATTGCGTGAAAATAGTATAGCTCAAGGGAGTTCAAAATTTAAGGACAATTGACAATACTTTCGGGATCTTCGTGTGTATATTTCTAAAACTTATTAGTATTTATTCTTTGTATTAAATTTACTTTGTAATTTGTTAAGATGCTAAGTTTTTGGTTAGAAACTTTTGTTAGTTGTTATTTACACAAAATAAGATTAATGTTGGTGTGACATTGCAGACGATTTTTCATGTCAACTAGTTGTTAACCATAATAATCTTGATCTTGAGTTAGAGCAGTAAGTTAATATGTTAACATTCTGTAAAAGTAATGTTAAATAAATTATAATTATAAATTATAAATTTAAATTTATTTGAAGTAAAGTGAGGTTATAAACTGTTTAATTTTGTTTACTATTGTGAAATAAGTAAAATAATAAAATGAAAATAAATAAACCATACACTTATTAAATTGAGGGTTTTAGATCTATTTAATTAACAGATATGTCAGTTTTATTCCTCCATTGTACCAGTAAGCTTTAGTTAGCGTTATATTTAGTTACTACTTATAAAATGAAAAATATATTACATTAATACAATTTGATATTATTATTATTTTTTATATAGCTTGGTCTATTATATTATATTACTATGTTTTAATTAAAAACAACTAAATATATAAGAATTAATAAATATTACACAATTTTAAAGGTAGAGGAAATACTAATTAAAATATATAGTAGTTAATATGCATACTACCATGTATTAATATAAATTGATTGTTTAGAAATGTTTTTATTGATTTGTAACAGTGAAACAATAATCTTATTTTGTGATGCACGTGAATAATTACTGAGTTTTAGTATCATACATTATAACTTTTGATTAATTTTAAGTTAATTGTGCCATAATTTACATGAATTAATTGGTAATAGGATTAAATCTGTAGTGGTTTATAGAAATGTTTATTTGAATAGCAATGATTCTTGAATATTTTTTGCTGTGTGCATGTACTTTGTTTGTCTAACAACTACTTAATAACAGAGTCACTTGAATGTACTTTCACAAACTCACTACTAATGTAAATTTATTTTAGAGTTATTTACTGATGTTAGTGAATAATTCAAACTGTACAATGTTCTTCTTTAAAATTTAATATACATGTAACCAATGCGACTGAAATCACATTTAATTCACGAGTAAAATATTTGCCAAAAGGCGTGTTTAAATATTATTTATAACGTAATCTTGCTTAGTAATTTTTAGCTTGAATAATTCATTTTTTGTTCTTAAAGGATATCATTAAATATTTGTACCCTTGTAATTATAAAATAGAATTTTTGAGTTTTAATATTTTTTAGTTTCCTTACAAACGTTTATGTGTCAATCTAGTTCAAAATCTTTACAAATATTTGTGTATTTTATAAATCATTTTAAAAGAGCAAGTTACATAGAAAATTTATTCATTTTTTTTTTATGAACAATTTCAAAAACGCAAATTATTATAATAATAAACATTTTTTAGAAAAAAATTACCTTTAAAATACCTTATTTAAACTTAAAAAGTTTTTAGTTTGCATGATATTTTTGTATAAATAAACATGTTAACTCATATATGAAATATATTCTCGTTATTTACAAACTAAACTTTTATACGAAGGTGAAGTTGGCATTTATAATGTACAGTGTTAACATTCAAATACATATTAGACTTTAGGCTGTATTTTATTTTAATATTTTACAGTACTAGCCCAATACGTCGAGTTTTGGAGGAAATAAATAAAGAAAAATAAAATTTATTTAAAACGAAAACAACAGCAACGAACAAAATTAGTTTTTAAGTTGCACATTGAAAGTATTTTTTCGAGTCAAAACTAGCTTGTTAATAAGACTGTTGAACAATTTTTTAAGGGACAATACATTTATGTATACATCACCCTAATAAAAAAATCTAGTAAATAACATTTTTTCAAATAATTATAAAAATCCGGAGAAAAATTAATTAAATTAATTTTACGTTTCTTTAATTTTTTATTTTATCATTTGTGCGTTATAGGGGTATCAATTATATATTTTTAATAGAATCATTTTTAATTTGATAAACCGTTAGAAGTATTTTTTTAATTTATAGCTTGAGAATTGTTTATTAAACTTGGTTTATTTTTTTTGATATAATAGTTAAAACTTTCGTATCTTTGAGTAAAGTTATAAGTATTCACAGTTAATCGGTAATCGCATAAATGACAATAACGGTAACGTATTAATAAATAGTACGGTAGTAAATAGCAGTGTTCATGATTGTTAACTATACTTAAAGAATCAAAACTTCAAACTATTTTATCAATTAAATAAATAAAGTTTTACATAAAATTCTCAAGCTATAAATTAAAAATAAAACACTTCTATTGAAATATGAAATTAAAAATATATGCTTCCATTTAAACAAAAAAATTGATACTTTCCATTAGCGCATAAGGAATGAACCGGAAAATAAATAAAAAACTAAATCTAAGTGAAAATAAAAAATAAAATTCTTTAAGTTATTATTTTATGAAAGTAATTACAAATTACTGTAGGATATTTTTCTGAAAATTTGGTGGGAAATTTATTTGCGTCTATACTCCTTAAATTTTTTTTCTCTTTAATTGAAGAGGATAATGTTGAAAATGTCGATGAAAAATAAATAGAATATATCTGGGGTGTTTATGCATATGTGGATAAGTCAGAAAATGCGAATTTAGATTTATATGATTAAAATATTTTGAAAAAAATTGTTTACGTTTGGTATAACGTGATAAGATAATTCGCAGGGAGATTTTTAACATTAGTATTCACACGTGTAAAATGGGATTTATACGTAACTGAGTTATTCTATTTTGTCCATACAAAGTTATCCTCTTAAGTTATCACTTATCACCATATTACATATATTATATTTCTATGCATAATGAGTTATACTGACTTATCTCTTTATACATATTATAATTTTGTGCATAATGAATCTTGTTGACATATTCCTTTATGTACAACGGATTAATTGATTTAACTCGTTTTTGTTAGAATAATATGACACTAAGCAATATTATTATAATACTATAATTATAGATATCAAACTAATAATTATTAGTTTGTTAAACTAGTTATGATTAGTTTAACAAAAATATTAATTAAATTATTTAATAAATATTTTTTAAACTGACAAAGAACATTTTTTTGTATTAAATGTATTTAATTGTTACAGCAATAAAACTATATAGAGTGTTCAGTAAATAAGTAATCGGGGTTCTATTATTCTCATTATTTATAACTATTAATATGTTTCCTTGCTTACTGAACACTCTGTATATTGTGTTGTTGAAATTTGGAAAAATAATTTTATTTTAAAACTGTGAACAATTAAATATAATTTTGATTTGTTTTATAATTATTTAAGACTAAGAAGAAAACATTATAAATTTAAGGTATTATTTATTAGTCAGTCAAATTTATGTGCAAAAAAGGTTGTTTATATTTCTTTTATAATTTTATATCTAATTATTTTTTAAATTGTTATTAATATAGTAGTATACATATTTATTATGAAAGTAAATTAAATAATAAGTATATTTTATTCCTCTAACAATTTTACTAAAACAATTTTCTTAGTAAATTATCAAGGTTTCATTTTGATTTTTCCAAAAGTTGCAATTTAACACTTACCCCTTTTACCAAACATTACAGATATCATTGTATCTATCAATATCACATTCTGGCTACGGACTTATTATCCATTCAGAGAATAAACGGTAAAGAATATTTTTCTCCGGAATTAATAATTGTGAACATTAGCTATCTCGGTAGAATGAAAATATAAATGCAAATTAAATTAATTGTACTATAATAAAATAGTTTTTTTTTGTTTATAAATATACAGTTTTAACAATAAATTAAAAATATAATTAATTTGAGTACTTAGCAATAAAAAAAATGTTTGCTGAACTGTGTTTTAATATTTACACATTTATATTTTTAGGTACTGATAATGTAAGAAGATTAGGATTTTTAGGAAGAGCTAAAAGCAGGACATTGAAAATGACAATTATAATAGTGTTAGTATTTGTTATATGTTGGACACCATACTACATTATGGCTGTTTGGTAAGTAACAAACAAAAAGTAATATTGTATTATTGTTATTTATAGAGTAGTTTTATATTTCTGTTAACAATTAGTGTAGTAATTTTAAATAATATTCATTGCATGACATAAAATGGAAAGTCTCTAAAAAAATTAAATTGTAGCGTCTCGTTCTCATTAAAACCGTTGCGAGAATATCCTTCCACGTTGACTGTCGCTCATTGGACAATAGTTTCTAACGCATTTTGATTTATTGACAGTTTATTACAAATATAAGTTATTCTTAACCAGACTGTCTTATTCTTAATAAAAATAAATAAAAATATCCGCAACATTGTAAGAATATTATTATTATAAATCAATAATGTAATAAGTTATAAATAGATTTGATTCACATTTATTATTGAATTTCTGTATTTGAATTTTTTGTACTAAAATTTGAATTAAGCATTATGTCATGAATTTATTTATTGAGTAAAAATCTAAAGCCGTACAATATATAGAAAATCATAATAGCAAATGATTATGGTGAAACTATGGTAATAATAATTCTAAGTAATTAATACGATCGATACGATTTTATTATTAACGAACTGACAGGGTACCGGAGGATCTGTTCTACTATAGATCACCCAGTCGTGCCCTCCTTTTCTAGTCAGCCACCGCTTTGCCTATGCTTCAATCGGTGACAAACGACGTTCATCCTGCGGTGGGTGCAAAGTTCACCGCGCGGCCGATGTCAACTTGTTGCGATACCATCTGTAACTAATCTTCCCTACGTCAACCTGTCACGACACAGCAAACCGTATTCAAGAGAATAACAACCAACCTACGACTATCGAATCGTTTTCCCTGTTCAAATTGTTTTAACTTTATTTTATTCTACTTAGTGTAAGTTAGTCGTTGTCATTATGCGTGACTAATACAGTTTTTTTTATCCAGCTTACCAATCCGCTAACCACACAGGGCTGTATCAGTACTGTTTATCGATATCAATTATAACTTAAACAGTGTTCAGTACGTAAGGAAACAGGTTAATTGTTATAAACAATGAGAACAATAGAAACCGTTTACATACTTCTGAACATTCTGTATAGTTCCCTATTAGTATTCAAATGTTAAAGTGTAAATTCAAACATATTTTTACTTTTTACGTAGTCCATAAATAATAATAAATATAAATATTTGTTGCATTATTTAAAGGCTATTAATTGCACTGGTCGAATGATTACTAAAAATGATACAATAAAAAAACCACAAAGTAACAACAGCCACCTTTATGACGTTTGTAAAATCCAGATAAAAATACTAGTTATTAAAATTAAGGGTATTTCCCTCGAGCCGAGTAGCAAGGATGTTTTTATAGTATCTCTCAGTGAAAAAAAAAGTGTTAAAGTATTGTGCTTATCAAATAAATTTGTTATGTCAAAGCTTTGATCCTAATGATCATATACATTTTTAAACAAATGTTGCTTACAATCTTAACTTTTTAGAATTAAATTTAAAAATTATTGATTATAGGTAATCATTATTTTTTTAATAAATAAATTCAATATGATATTATATAATAAAAATTGATCACTTGTGGCTAATTAATTAAGTAAAATTAAAACTATATTAACTACTAAATTAAAACTATAAAACTATACGCGACTTTTCATAATTTTTTTGTGGCTTTGAGTTTAATATTTTTAATATTTTTTAGTTTTTTAAATTAATAATATTTTTAATATAGTTTTAATTTTACTCAATATAATATTGTTTGCTATATTAAAGTTCGTTATTTGGTTTTTGAAATTTTAGTGGTGACAAGAAAGTCATTATCTAATTGAATCAAAATGATTTATAGCTCAAACTATTTTATTTATTTGTCCATATTTAATATTGATTTAATCTAAAATTAATTTAATAAATTGCGCAAAACATAAATAGTATGAATATAAGGTATTAAAAAAAATCATTATTTATAAATATCATTTATTAATATATAATAACATATCCAGATTCTTAATTATAAGCTGTTATAAAATTATATTTCATTGGTAATATTTCCGATAATAACATATTTGAAAAAAAACGTATAATTCAATAGTTGCACTGAATTGTTCATTTTTAAGTGCTCAAGTTCTCCCGAGAGATCTTGAGTGTTCATTGTAAACACATAATTTATCACGAGTAACAATAAGAATCACTACGTTTTAATGTTTACTATAAAAATCATTGCATTGGTATGTTGTAGAAAAATATCTTAAACTATTTGTAATGAAATTCCTATTGGGAATTTAGTTATTTTAAAAAAAAGTGTTGATAAGAGATTGTGGTTTATTTTATTTTAAAATGACAGAATCAAATATATAACAAAAATGAGAATTTTCGGGTTTCAGTGAAATATACTTTTTTCACTTCTATTTTACCTATATATTTTGTGAACATTTTCATGTAAGGTTTGAATATTACTTAATAAAAATAATTTGTATACAATACTGGAAAATATATGTTTAGAATTTTTTCTATTGCATCAAAAAAAATTTTATAGCATAATAACTTTTTATAAATATTTAATGCATTTATAAATGCTATGAACAATTTATTGCACATTTGATAATGTGGTTCAATTTGTGTGTCGGTAGAAATATAATTGATTGATTAATAGGTTTTCACATTTAAAATAATCCGAGATTTTTGACATTCAATAGAATTATTTTATTAAACTTCTCTGTATGATATAAGTTATGGAAGTAACAAAACATTGTTACTATTGTCAACACCATTGACAAGGACGGATTTGGAGTCCAGATCTTGTAACCCTTTCGTCACTATGCAATTATACTCCTTTGATATTATATTAAATAAAATAAATTTCATATATCTATTAGAAAAGAGAAATTACTATTTGACATATAAAGATTTTAAAAAGATAGTTGCCTAGGGCCAAAATACGGTTCTGATCGTGGAGTTTATTATAGGACTTAGCAATAATTACTAACCACAGGTTTTTATATTTTATATATGTTATTACTTAATGTAGATATGGCACAATTTTAGCTGAGATGCGTATTTGAAAAGCTATAGGTTTTACTCATCCGTGTTTTTTTGTTTGTAACACTACGCGATCATTCTGCTCCTACTGGACTGCATTTGTTCAACGATACGTCAAGAGATCGCAAAATGTATCTAGTTGAAATTAATAATTTTGAATTATTAAATTTGAAAAAAATCCCTTCGATCCCATAATAAAGGGAAATGTCCCAAAAAATTACAGTTATTATAAAACAGACAATGTATCAACATTTAGTTTCTATTTTATACTGAAATAACATTTTAAAAACTGGACGGATTATTGTGAAATTTTTTATTGAACATATTTCAAATATTTGAGTTGCCGAAGACATATTTTGACACAAATGGCTCAGGGTAATACGGTACCATGTCAAGTTTTTTTGAAAATTCAATCATTCTCCGATGTACTTACTAATTTTGAGTAAATATGTTTGTTTGTTTCAAATACGCATCAAAACATTTTTAAATAATGATTTTAATTACTGTCAGATATCAATCAATAATAATCTAAAAAAATGCCTTAACCTAACACTACGCCGAACTCTGACTGAACTTACTTTTTTTAAAGTATGACATTTGTAGCGCACATAATCATAATTTTCATTATCTTAAATCTCAAAGATAGAAGCCTCGGAAAAATATCTACCTTATTTATAAAAAAAATTTTCAATCTTTGCTTTAAATATAAGTCGAAAAAAGAGTTCCGTTTAGTATAAATTTTTGTTTAAAATATTTGGTATTAATTATTTTATTTTTAGTTTGCCTCTCAGAAAAAATGACCTAAAGAAAAAAATTGTCTATTTTAATTAGTAAAGCTAAGTTTCAAGATAGTAATATTAAATGTTTAATTTTATATTACTCTGAAAAAATAAAATTTTCTTGAATTTTTCTGAACACTTAAATATAATATAAACTGTAAGTGCTTCATCGTCGATTCTCTCTTTAAATATATTAATTTTAATGTTGACGAAGATATTAGATAAAACTTACTCTAAAATTTTTTATTTTTTGACTTAAATAGCTAACATCAAGTAGGTAATATCAACCTATTGATAAATATTTTTGAAATAATGTAATATTTGAAAAATGTTATTGGGTTTAATATACTGTTACGAGGACAAATATAAAATAATACTGTAATCGTTTTGTGTTTGGTTTCAATAAGTATATATTTTATAGTAATCTTTTAGAAAAATATTTGGTTCATTTGTGTTTCACATGTTTCTAATATTATTGAACTAAGTCTATTAAGTTGTTGTTTTAACATGACTATCAAATAAATTGAGTTAGACAAACGCTACCAATGAAACTTTTTTATAGGAACAAGTAGAAAGTTCAAGCCAAGTTTATAAATTCTTTACAAAATCTATAAAAGGTGAATAACGAAAAATTTTGTTAATATTGAGTGTATTGCATTTTGCTAAATATGGCGTATTCTTGTTTTATTTTTTTTTCGAAAACTTATATTTTCTAATTTATATTATTGATTAAGAATAAATCAATTTTTTAATTATACTTTCTATTTCGGAAAAAAGATTAAAGAGGATTTAACAAAGTGTATTTAAGAATGGTTCATTGTTATTTTTACAACAGAAAATTGTTTTCATAATTAAAAGAACAAAAAATAAATAAAAGCAATTAGTTCTAATACTAAGTTTGAAACAAATGAAGAAATTATACTTTTATTAAATTTATTAATTGCTTTTAACGAATAATTAATTGTAATTTTTTACATATTTTGTTAAATATTACCAGAATTCGTTAAGTCCATTCTTAATAAAAATGATATATATATATATAATTACAAATTTAAAAATCGCTAATTTTCGTAATTTTTTTTACTTAAAACTTTTTCAAAAATGACCAAATCAATATAATTTTTTTTATGGATGCATAATGTCTTTACCTACCATTTGATATATTCTTCTGATAAATCTGATCTTTACTTGCCCACAGAGAAAGGATTCAAAATGACAACTTTTTCACAAAAAATTAACTTTTGAAAGTGTTTCGGAAATACTGACACTTTTATATATACCTTAAATTAAAGCTTATGTAATTTACTTTATTATGGAAAAAAAAATGTCGGACTTTATTTTGTCTTCACGGTGAAAATGTCTACCGAATGCTATTATTGTGTGAAAATTCTCGATTTTATTTTTTACATTTTTAACTTTATAATGCTATAACATATGGAAAAGTGTATGGATCATTATAATTTTTTTATGAGAAATAATATTTATTTATAAATATTATTATTAGCCCTTAATATAGGTGGGGGTCAAAACTTAAAAATCCGTATAGAAAGTAGAACTTTTTCAACTTAATTTTTGAAAATATTCCGGAAATACTGACACTTTTATATATTAAAGCTTATGTATTATAATTTATTATGAAAAAAAAAAATTTTGGACTTATTATATTTTGTTTTCATGGTGAAAACAACCACAAAGTTAATAAAAAAATAAGATTTTTGTAAAAAAATTCTTTTTTATCTGTTTAATTTTATAATGCTATATTTTTTTGAAAAATATATGGATCAATACAATTTTTTTATGATAAATACTATTTATATACCTCTTTCATTCGACATAAATCATAAAACTTGTCATCAGGATATAAATAAGGAAATAAGAGATCATGTACCTTTTGGAATAATCCACCAATTTTTTAAAATTAAACATTAATTACAGATTTGCATCAAAGCGATTTTTTTGATAGTGATTTTAATTACTGTAATATATCATTATACTTGACTCAACTATGCCACGTCCCCACTGTGCTGGGTTTTTATGGTTTGTTTTTTTTCTTAAGTAATTTAAATATTTTATCAGGTATAATACTCAATATAGTGAAGTAAAATATAAATCTTTTTTTTTAATTTAAATATGATATATACACTCTGTCAATAAACACAATAAGCATATAGGATAAGTGTAGAAAAGAAATTAAATGAATAAAATTTTGAAGAAAGTAATTTTAGTTTTATTAGTGAAATAAAAAATTAGTCTATAAAAACTAGTTATGTTAATAAAAAAAAAGTTTTACAAAAATTTAATTGGTTTATTCTAAAAATTGTATATGAATAATAGGAAAAAAATATTACAGTACTCAAATAAATTCAAGACTTTCCTAATAACCCAATGAATACATTATTATAATAGTAAATTATTAGTATGCAATACAGTTTTTAGATTTTTTTTATTCTGAAATATTAATTTTCAATTTAGTAAAAAGTAATTAAAAATATTTGTGAGCATCTGATATATTATTTACTAATTAGTTTCATTATTATGCGTTTCAATGTCGCTCTGTAATTTTTTTATAAATAATTTAACTTGAAATATACAGGTGTTCAAAAAGTAAGGAAACGGGTTAATTTTTACAAACTTTGAGAACAATAGTAATCCGTTACCTTACTTACTGAACACTATATAACTAAATCATTATAATAGTATTTACTTAGTATCTTTTATGATTTAAACCATTTATGCTAATGTGCATAATGTTTATATTAAAATAAGTATTTAATTTAATTTAAAAAATTACCAACAACATGAATTTTTATTTTATAAAATTAGATTGTTACCATGTATTTTTGACATTTCAGACTCAATTCAAATATTAATGAAGAAACTATTTTATTCGGATTGGGTATAATATCTATTTGTTGACGTGTTTCATTTATATCATTAAGTGTTTGCTAGTAATTGATTTCATGCGTTCTTGAGATTATGATATTTCAGAGACTGCACAGTAGGATATCTACTTCTTTTTTACTTACTGCGTGTTTCTCTAATCAATTTGTGTTAAGTTCATGTGTTACTAGTTATCCCTTTGTAACCGAATACTACTTGTTTTATTATTGAGCCACAATAACGTCAAATTCGATTATAAATAATATTGAGTATTATACATTTTATATTGATTCCTATCAACTACACTCGTGTTGTTTTGCATACAGCATAATGATCTTTGCTTAATTATTTATTTTATTATTATCAACTTAAATTAGTGTGGTATTATATAATAATTAATTAATATTATTACTAATGAAATGAACAAAAGTTGTCAATACACATAGTATCGTGGATAAGGTGACAATGTGGAGCTTTACAATTTAAGAATATATATTTTGTAGGTCTTTTATTTCTAAATTACACGAAATAACAAATTAATTATTTTTTTAATATTCATAAAAAATTTTTTATCTGAGTTCAATATTTAATTAAATTTAACAAAAATATTTCAGAACTTCAAAATATTTTTAGTACTGTTAATATTAAATAAATATTAAAATATTTGTTCTATTTTACTCTTTAAGGTTGAATTAATTTAAGATCTATTTTTTTAAATTAGATTTAATCTAATTTAAAAACATTATTAAATTAGATTTTAATTAATAATTAACATTATTGCAGTTTTTCTTTTTTAAATAGATTTCTGACAAAAAAATACTACTAAAAATACCTTCTCAGATTTCGCATCGAAACAAAACGTGATCTAAATTTTTAATAGATAATGTTTATAGGTAAAAACTGACTGAAAAAGGTCGACTGTTAAAAATTAAATCACAAATATACGACAACGAATTCAATTAATTTTTTAAGGATTTTTCTTTTTTTTACTCAATAAAGAAGTAGTTATTTTTTGGCAATTTTTGCTTGATATGAAGCTGTGAAGGTATTGGTTTTACCATGTGTTTTTTTTTTTATATCTGGTTATAAAATTTTTCAATTTACATTAGATCATTTTGTTGGTCTGTGCGTTAAAACAACCCTATTTTAATTTAGTTGTATCTATAGTTGCCAAAAATTGATATAACCGTTAATTTTAAAAATGTAGTAAAATATTTGATGTGGTGTGCAGTATCGAAAATAAAATTTTATCTCGAAATTATTCTACTATAAAGAATTGTAGGTCAATGTAAAAAACTTTTATGAATAAATTACTTTTTTTCAATTTTTGAAAATGTTCTGAGATTTATAACAATCCAAAACCTTTATCAAATTAAAGTATTTTAAGAGAACTTTATAATGAATAAGGAGAAACGTCCTAACAACATTTTTCTATAAGATATTTGACTTTAAATTCGACTATTTTAACAAAAAAATTAATAGATTTACATCGAAGCGTTTGTATTAATTACTATTAGATATTATTTATACTTCCTACTATTCGCGTTCCCACTGTAATTTTCAGAAATTCTATACTTATTGTATAAATTTTGAAAACATTTATTTTGAAAATTTCGAAATCAAATTAGTTTACAATAACTATTTATTTTATTATGTATTATGTATTTTTAGCAGAACTTTAATATTTGATCAATCTTGTAATTTAACATATTTTAATTATTAAGTTTTTTTGAATGTTAATATCTATTTTGAGAAGAAATCGAAAATTTGTTTACTTTATATTCTCAATGTTATGTAAAAATATTTTTATATTAAATAAATATTTTGATTTTTAACAAAATTTATCAAAAATTATATATTTAAATCTGGAATTATTTTAAAAGTTTATGGTTAAAATAATTTCTTATATTTCTAAATTTTTTTGTCATTATTTAGACAGCAAAAGAAAGTATTATAAAGAGTAATTAAATTTTAACTACCTTATAAAATAATATGTTGACAGAACTATTTTATTTATTTTTTGTCAGAAGTATTAAAGTTGAGTTTAAGCATTTGGGATTGTATTAAGCTATCTACAAAATCACTTAATCAAAGCATAATTTTACTCAACAATGAACAATAGAATTTGAAGACAAACATTAGCTGTTTTGACAAAGTGATTGATTAGTTTTACATTATTACTTTGATTGAAAACACTAAAATCCGTATTGTTTTGATTATAATTAGATGTTTTGAGTTTATTGTTTTATGTATGTTTTTGAGGTTTCAGTATATTTTCAAAGAATGTTCCTTTTTTTTAATCTGAAACTTAATATTATTATATTACCAATGAAATGAATAGAATTTTTAAGAATTTTGGTATCACTTTAGTAATATCTAAGAGTTATAATTTAAGAGTTTTATTAGGTAACCCTATGAAAAAGTTGAAGATGGAGGAAAATCGAGAATTTGTGAAATACAATGTGAAAGTTGTAATAAATGTTATGCAGAGCAAAAAAAAGAAACGCAAAAATCAAGAAATTTTTAATTCTTCTGTAGCTGAACATTAATTGACACATAATTTATATATTAAAACCATAAAAATTATTAAAAACGTAAATAATTACAAAGAACTATATAAGGGAATATAATAATATAAGGGAGGCGGGAATAGAAATGTGTGAAAAATAAGAATAATTTAATTATTTGGAATATTATCCTACTGAAAAATTCATTTTTAAACTCCTGTAAATTTTACTTAGTGAAAACATCATTTCTAACATTGTTCCCTAAATACATTTCCGCGAATTTTTTTTTACTTTTTGAGTTAAATATTTTTAATTTTAAATAATATTAACCATGAGTGATAAATTTTATTATATCAATATTTGATCCTATTAAACTTATGTTTATACATTTATTGCAAATCATAAACTAATTAAAATATCTTGATAGCTATTAGTATCTATTTGTTATCTCTAACGTTAAATTAATTAACTATTAAAATCTCAATCTATTCTTATATGTAATTTTATAACATCTTGATAACATTGATAAATTTATACAATTTAAAATTATTTTAATATATATATATATTTATTTAGTTCATATTAGTTTAAACTTCACTACATAATAATTCTTAATTTTTTTGTATATATTTGCTCTTTGTAAAATTATCTATAGGGTTTTATTTTTTTAATTATTGATAAATTTTATATCCAGGTACTTATTTTGTATACAAGATATGCAACTTAATATTTTAACACTGCAGTGTTAAAACAATATAAACAGTGCATTGTTTATATTTGTATTTTTCTTAGCAAATAAAAACTGTTGAACTCAATGATTAATTTCGATATTATATTTTTTTAATGTTTTTTATGTCATTTAAGTTTCACCAGTTAAAATGTAAATACAAACATTTTATTGTCGGCAAATTATTTTGCCCCTTAAAACTATTACTGAAAGACAAATTATTATTAAATTAAATTTTATAAAATTTATGTCCCTTTAACCGATAATTTAATTAATAAAAAATAATTTTATTCTATGCTTACAGGTATTGGACAGATTATAAGTCTGCAAAAAATGTTGATCAAAAAGTGCAGCACGCCTTGTTTATGTTTGCTTGTACCAACTCGTGTATGAATCCAATTGTGTATGGTGCATTCAATATACGTACAAGGAGAACATTAGTGACGCAGGTGAGACCCACCAAGACCAATTCGGTGTCAACTGCATGTACCACTGATATATGTCTGCCTACGCTTTCGATATCTGTGCACAGAATGGAATAAATAGTTTCATTCATACCCTTCCTTGACTCGGATTTTGCATTTCACTTCTTTTCAGCTATATAATTTGCTTTCGATTAGTAACTTGGACTTATAACAACAAGTTAAATGTTATTATTATAATGATATAATTGAATTAATAAATTATTTATAGAATATATACTTTAACAATTACTTGCATATTAACTGGAGAATATTATTTGTTTTCATTAATGCTGTTGAATATTATAGTGGTTTAAAGACATTACATAAATATTTTATATATTTTTTACAAAGTTTGTACAAATATTTCTATTGCAAATTACACAATCTATATTGTCGATTTTCTCGGTTTTTTTAAATTAATTTCCAAGCTGCTAGATTTTATGCAATACACATCTGTTTGTATTTTACGTAATTAGTGTTTTGAATTTGTATTGATAAATTGTCACATTTGTTTAATTTTAAAACACATTTTTTTAACGGGAGCAAATAAAGTAGTGAAATACTATTGATTGTTGAAAATTTAAACTTAATACACAATTATATAATCATAGACGTTAAAAAAAATAATACAATTTTTTAAGCACAATTGTAAAATAAATAGAAAACTTACATTTAAATAAATTTATTACTTTTATTTTATGGAATAGTTTTTTCACTTTCATGACACCACATATACTTCAAGTATATTTTATTATTTGGGATTTATAAAATGTATTTATTTTTGAACAATAGCTAAACTTAGTTGGAGTGGTTTTTTGATGTTACAACTTTAGATGAGCAAACAAAAGCTTTTGGTATTATATGTTAACGCTTATAAACTAATTATTATATTTTTCTGATCAAGTAATTAAAATAATTTTTTTACAGTGTAAAAAAATATAACTATTTTTATAACAAAATTAAATAATAATAATGGTATAATGTTATTATTATTAGGGAACAAGCTCTAAAATTGTTACTGAATCCAGAGTTATGACATTTTGACATTCTGCAGAAAGAACAACGTTATGGTTTTTATGAATATGTATTTATCTTTTCGAGTGATTTAGTTATTATTACTAGAAATTCACATCATTAATCAATTTATTGTTTAGAAATAATTATGCAAGCTAATACAGTAATTTTATAACGCTATTTAATAATAAAAAAATGTACACACAAATAAATATTTTATTTATAACTACACGTTTAGTTTGTCTTAGCTGAACTCTAGGGTAATTTTTAAAAATTTTACACGAGTTCAGTATCATAATTACTTACCAGTAATTTTTTTTACCTAGTTAAAACACTAATCTTTTGTGCATTGATAAAAAATCTCAAATTTCGTACGTTTTATCGATTAAATGTGATTTATTGACTTTTTTTTATGGTAAAAAAGAGCTTTAGTATTTTATGTAAAATTTTACCTATAGTTTTTATAAGTACAAAAGTATAAGCTTCAGTTGGTCTAGCTATTGTTTAGAGTATGTTCTTAGTTTAATTTTACCATAAGCGACGTTAATAAATTTTATATAATGATTTAAGTATTTGTACATAAAGCATTGCATGTATGGTTATTTTATTTATACAGCTTGTAGTTATAATATTTAATTCATTCCTTTAACCTTATGTGATTTAATATTTTAACAAAAAAACTTGTGTGTAGTTTTTATTTTTTTATTTTGATTTTTAATGTCTAATCGTAGTTAAAAAAATTGTCTTTATTTGTTAAAATGCATGATTGATTTAATTATTAATTAGTGTATAACGCTTATATGTGTAATTTTACTGTGGTAGTTATGTGAAATAACTATAAAAATATTTAATATGTTTATTATTTAACTGTATAAAAATTAATTAAACAATAATTAATAACTTAATTTTTTGTTAGGAGTAAATATTTGAGATTTTTTATTATGAATGAATTATTGATGTAGTTTTTAAAAATCAAATTGACCAATCTATCAAATGATATCATATCTTGTTATCTTATACCAAACATTAAAAAATGTTAAATTTTTAATTTTAATAAAATAGCTTTCAATTTTGTCAATTTTTATTGTTTTTACTTATTCTCATAAAGTATTACCTAATTTTCATTTTATTTATGAAAATGACTTTCACTCGATGAAACATTTGATTTTCACTCTTTCATATTTTTCTATCGTCAACTTTTTACATAGGACACGAATCTAATAATATTTAGTTATTCTAAAGGTAGATCGCTATAATCCCTTTAATCAAAAAAAGGCGAAATCTTTAAAAAAAAACGTCTAGTAAGGAAAAAGCCGACATTTACAACATAATAAAAAAAGTAGTGTACCTAAGGAGATTTAATATTCTTTCCTGTGAATTTGATATAAAATATGTAATATAAAAATCATTTTTACAATGTAAGTTATGGTGTAGAAAAAAAAATTGCTGAAATCTTAAATAAATTACATAATATATAACGTGATGAAAATGTGGAAAAATTACATGATAATTCATCTTATCAGTACAAAAAAAATATCTAGTTATAAAATCATTTATAGTAAATTATAGTAGATTTTGATTTCTGTTTCTAGAAAAAGTAAAACTTTTTTATTTTTAAGATTTCTTTTTAAAAAATAATTTTAAAACAATTATTCATATCTAATAGTATACATATAATGTTCATTATCTATTTAAATATCACCCAAAGGAATAGTAAATGTTTTCGTTAATTTGAATAGCAAATATACTTAATTATATATTAATATAAAACTTATCTAATACAAACAAATTGCTATTATTTTAAACAAAAAAGTCAATTTTTATGATATGATGGTAAAACTTTTGAAAAATCTTATTTAGGTTTGCATTTGTAAAATAGTCTGACTGGACTCTATCTCATTCTAAACAAGAATTTTACGAATTTTCGAACTTGAACATTTATAGTAAATTTGTGGTAAATACCGGTTTAGGCTTCCCAAATAATAAATACCCTAGTATTGTCCATATTACAATGACATTACGAGACAATATATCATTATATATACACACAAGGTGTTTAGTAAGTTAGTAACAAGTCAGTTGTTACAAAAATAAAATCAATAGAAACCCGTTTCCTTATTTACTGAACACTATATAACAAATTTAATGGATACAAAAACTTAATTTTTCGGAAAATAACAATTTTAACATTTATAAAGATGAATCTGGATTATTATATAATTAATTAAAAATTTAAACATGGATTGGTTTTTGCTTTTATTTTATTGATATTCACTATTATCTAAATATTTTAACAAAATTCTTACTTTTAAATACAATATCATATGACATTTTTTATATTTATTGGTTTTATTAGAATTTCAGTCAATATTTTTTTAATGGTATTATCGTAGGACATTTTTTATTTCACATATTTTTTGGTTTTATATGGTTATATCGAATGCAAACAGCTTCTTTTATTGGACTTAAAGTGTATAACAAGCTCCCAAGAGTTACTTCATTCAACCTTTTCAGTATCAATAAAACTGATACCTTCAATTTTAAATTGATTTACGAGTTTTAGCCTCGGGGAAAATGTATTATTTTCACTGCCTACAATTGGATTTATATATACGTTCGCACAACACCATGTATAGGTAAACCTCATTTCGTTTCACTACTTATTCAGGTAATTATAAATTTGATTTAAACTTAAAGCGTATAGATTTTTCTAATTCGTAAGTTCATTTAATGGATAATCTTAATTGCTATAAAACAAGTTTTGCTGAAGGTAAGGATTAAAAGAACTATTATGGTATCATAAAATCATGATTGAAGACATAATTTAGTATGAAAGTGAGTAAATATTTTGTGATTTTTTTTTAAATGCCAATAACATACTTAAAATATGACTTGGGTTGTATAATTTTACAAAATATTTAAATAATTAATAAAATCAATTTATTATTTTATTATAAATTAGCATGTATATTATAAAAAAATTACTGTTAAATTTACACAATATACTTTATATGAATGTTCAATTTGTTATCTGCTCTCGCTTTGGAAGTAAATGCTGTGTAATTTGAATGGAAATGATATATTCAAAGCTATTGAGGGAGAATTTGAATGCTTTATATGATGATTGCCTTGTTAATATTAATAGTTTAGTTCTTTTATTCTTGTCACGGACTGTTATATGTTGCAAACAAAACTATACTAAAATGAATGATTCATGTATTTTTTGCATGATTTTGATGTAGTGCTCTTAAATTAAGGTGATCTGTGAATCATAATCTACTCAATAGTTGTAAAATAATGATTTTTAAAAAATTTTCAGTTATTTGGTTAGTTGCATACAATTTTTGCTTTTTCCACTATTTTTTAGTTAACTATAATATATTTTTTATTTTTTGGTTCATGCCATCATATAATAATCGGAGAGTTTTATAAAAAAACTTAAATACAATAAAATAAAACATAGTTCTACTAATTTATCAAATAAAAAATATGTTTAATGAAAGTTGATACCTCTATAACGCATAAGTGATCAAGCTTACTTAAAAGTGAATAAATTAAAATTATATGTAACTGAAAAATACAAAAAAAATGTTCAAAATTAATATTTTACGAATAATTGAATAGTTTATGATTCACGGATCTCTCTATATAATACATAGACGGTATTCAAAAATCAATATTCTTACATATTTTTATTGTTTTAAAGTTTTGATGGGACATTATATCAAATAAAAATGTTTTATTATAATAAAAAAAATAAAGTTATAATTCGATTATAGCTCATTTATATATACAATTTTTTTAGCAAACTTTAAATAAGAATTTAATATTGAGTTAAATATAGTCCAAAGAATTTTACAATTAAATTGTATTTTGGTATAATTTATAATGTATTCTTGTATAAAATATGTCATACGGGTGTAGAAAATTTAGTTTAAACATACATTTTATTTGATACTTTTTTATCGCTTTATGTAACTTAGTAAGTCTGACAAGTTTTTATGTTGTGCTGTATTTTTTAGGGCGCTGGAGAATCAGTCGCTTCCCTTAGAGTTGTTACATGGCATAAGTTGACTATGCGATCAAAGACTCAACGTAAATCTAATATTGAAGATACCACAATACTTTTCACACCTTGTCTTAATGGAAACAATAACGCAATTCCAATCGAAAATATAACAAATATTACCATATTGTGTAATGAAAATGAATCTAAAATAATGGGAAATTAAATAAAGAGAATAAGAATTGCCCAGATTTATTTTATTAAATAACTCATTATAAAATATATTTCAGCTACAAATACACTCGTTTTGACTATAATTAATTTTTTCACTTAAAATTAAAAACAATTTAAATTTTTACTAACAAATAAGTTAAAAAAAGTTCAGTACATTATTTTAAGTTTAATGTTAATAAAATTGTGAGCCATATAAAATGTTGAACTATTTTTTCTTCATTATAACTTTAATTTTTTCGTATTGAAAATATGTAATATTTGTTTATATTGTAATATAAGTGAAAGTAAATTTGTACAAAATACGTTTAGTTAATTATAATATAGTAGTATAATAATGGTTAATTTTTTAAATTAGAAATTTAGAAATAGAAATTTTATTAATGGTAATACAATTTCATATATTATAACATATTAATCTTTTTAAAAAACTATTGTAATTTAGAAATAATTTAAATAATCTATAATTCTTTAAAAATTTTATGTTCTTAATATTTTAATTGATTTTTTTTTTAATTAATACAATTTTTTTTTTAAACACGTACAGATAAATTATAAAAAATATTTTCTAAATACAGTTTATCTATAGAATTACGGGAAAACAGAATTCAAAATTTTGAATTTCTGTAGTGTATATTTTATGTAAATAATATATGTGTAGACTTTCCTTTATTATTTTTATTTTTATAAAAAAATACACTAAGAATTGTAAATTATCTAAGTAAAAAAATAATAATCAATTATCTTTATCAAAATCATCCTAACTCTTAGAAAATTTGTAAATACATTTATGATAAATAATTATAAAATAGTGAAAAAAATTAACTTCCTTCTTTCCTTTAATTAAAGTTTTATTTTTAAAACTTTACTATAAATTTTTTTATGAAATATAATAATATTAAATACTTATTATTATAATTTACTTTTTCGTTAAATTTCCTAGTTATTAAAGTTCCTACCTACGGTTTCAATCTAAATAAACATCAAGTGTTCAAATATTTAGGAACTTAAAATTACCTTAGTTACTATTAATTACACTTACAATAAATTTAATGAGTAAATATCCTTAATGTGAATTTATATAATTTGTATGATTTAACACATGAACCTTTGTACTTAAATAAAATGTTAAATGAAGATTATTAATAGTTAAAAAATATAAAAATATATTACAGTTATATGCATTTACTATTTTTTTTTTTTTGGCAAAATTCTTTATTTTCATTGAAGTATAACACTCAATTTTTAATGTAATATTATGTTATTGAGAATGATTTATAAAATTTCGTATCGTTTTAATGATTAAAATTAAAATTAAAAAAAAAGAAAGAAAGTAGGATAAATTGAGATAACTGTGTCTATAACTAGTTGTATTCAAATATCATTTTTTATTAATGGAATTAACAAATATAACTAAGTTTCATATGTATTGTTGTAACTAAAAAAAAAGAAATATATATATATATAAATATTAAAACATTATATTATATATTTATATGGATGTGTTGTTTGAATAGATATTAAAATAATTGAGACTCTTATAATTTTGAGCATAGTTCCTAATTTTTTTTGAGCAACTTTTAAAATTAATATATTCATTAAACATTCGTTTTTCATTTTGTTTAATTACAAACGGACTTTTAGCTATTTCTCCTGTAATCATAAACTCTACCATTTCATACTTATGAATATTTCTTTTTAACTCATTTAAGTTACAATTGTCAAGAATACTAATATATCTAGCAATACTTGGTTTTAAACCTTTAATAACATTTCTCACTAACTCTTCCTCTGATATTACAGTCAATTCTCTTACATAGCGCCTCCATATCATTAATATAAGCAACTATTGGTTCATCATCTAATTGCTTTCTTTTCTCTAATAAAATACGTAACATACCATTTTGAGCAATTGGTTCAAATTCTTCTCTAAATTTTTTTTCTAATTCATACCAAGGTAATTTTTTTGATTGAATATTATCATAAAAGGTTAAAGAAGAACCTTGTAAAAAAGATACTAAATATTGTGGTTTTTCATTGTCTGACCAATCATTAATAGTGGCTGTTTTATTAATTTTTTTTTAAATAAATCTACTCTTTCATTTATCCCACCTAAAAAATACTCTATTTAAAAAATAATTTTTTACTCTCCATACTGAAGTTATTAAATGTATTATTTGAAGGTTTGTTTGTAATTTTACATTGAGATATATAAAATCACAATAATCTTATTTTTAGGTCTGATACTACACCAGTAGTAGTTAAATTTCTCTCTTAAAATTCTTTTATTCATGTTTTTTTAAATTATTAATCCAATCTAATGTTTTCTATGCTCCTCTGACACGTTTTGTATGGAAAAATTGTCTGTTTCCTCTGTCATTTATATTTAAAATAATATATTTGAATAAATACAATAATCTTATAAATTCTTACTACATCTCTTCAATTTTCCAATATTATCTCAAATAATAAATTTTAATACTCTTTATTTCTCTAAAAAATTTTACGTCTCAGTTTTTATGTTTTACCTCTAAAACTCAATTATTCATATATATTATTTTTTGCAAATAAGTCTATAAGACACACGCACACAAAAAAACACATCATGGTAAAATTAATACCTTCTCAGTTTCGCATCGAAACTAAAAATGATTAAATTACTTACTGTCATTGTATGAAGAATGAGTCACGAAGATATACAATTATAATAATTTTTTTTTAATAAATATTGCCATCTTTGACTACAATTAAAACAAATTATTTTGTATTTTTCACTAATAAGAATATGATTAATATAATAAATTTGTTTTTTATTTCATTTAATATTTCAATATTGTAATACTTATAATCTATATATTAAAATGCTTGTAACTCAATGAATATTTATCCTAAAATTACAATAGACCTTTAAAATTATTTTATAGAAAAGAGTAAAAAATAGTTAATTTGTAATTATAAAAAAAAAGGAAAATAAAAAAAAATTATTTTTTTCTAAATAATAACTAATAATAAAAATATGATTTAAACATAGTCTAAGAAGACATAATTATTAAAAAAAAAATGAACAAAAAGTTTTATCAGTAGTTTTTGGATTTGTTTTATTTTCACAAGTCAATTTGTATATATACGTGTATAATGGTTTATTTTACACAAAATACTCTATCCATATTTTTTACATACTCTATGAGTTAAAATTCTTGTAATTTGATAAGTAATTATTCAAAAATTATTATAAACTTAAAAACTTCAAAATTATAGATCTATATATAAAGTAGAACTTTTTCAACTTAATTTTTGAAAGTATTCCGGAAATACTGAAACTGTTTTATATACCTAATATTAAAGCTTATGTAATATACTTAATTATGGAAAAAAAAAATTTTCGAGCTTCATTTTGTCTTCATAGTGAAAATGGCTACCGTATGCTTTTATTGTGTAAAAATGTTCAATATTTTATTTTAAACTACTTTACAAAGTTTTTGAGTTAGAAAAAAATATAACTCATTTGATTTTTATCTCAATTAGATTCAATAACTTCAATGGATATTGAGGATCACATCACTGTATTCTCCTGTCGTTTGAAGAAATTTCTTACTCATATTAATGTTCTATTACTATGTGATTTTTTTTTATGGCTCTCATTTTTTTTCTTAGCTTCACTTGATCAACTTTTTTTATCGATTCATCAAATGATCACAACTATTATCTAGTTAAAGATATTAACCTTAAAAATTGAAAAAACTTTCACTTATCAATTAAAATTCTCCATATTGACAATTAAAATCATTAATTTATAAAGTTTTTTAAGTATTTACTGTCGAATAAGGTTTGATATGATAAAAGGTTTCAACTACAAAATTAAATAATTTTACTTTGTAATATATTAATTTTTAAACTTTATTTGTGTATGTGTTACTAATACTAATAATAGTCTATTAGTCCAAAATTTTCGGTAAAAAGTTGTTGTAAAAATCATAAATCTAAAAAAAAATTATTTTTAGTGTCACCTGAATTTAATAATAGATTTTTACAATTAAAATCAAATTTTATAATATACTCAATTGAGTAGATATTTTTAACAATATTTTGATTGGTTTTTTGAGTAAATCATTAAAATTAATTAAGTTGTGGTTATTTCAGTTGTAGAATCTTCTTAAACACCAAAAATTACTCAGAAATGTTTACTATGATTTGTATTTAAGTGATCTATTACAATAAAAATGCCAAAAAAATATTGATCTTTTCTGATAAATTTACAGTAAATAGTAATTATACAATTTCCTGACTCCATATTTATCTGAAGGATACTATTTTTTTATTCTCAAAATTTTTCTATTTAATAATGCAAATTTCAAACTTGAAGTTAACATTTTATAAAATACAATTATTATTAGAATAAAATTGAACAGTTATTATTTGAATTGTATTTTACTAACATTTTCTCCACCAAAGTACAGTAGAACTCCAATTATCCGAATTAATGGGGACCGGGACCCATTCACTGACTAATCAAAATAAACAATGACAGGTGACTGCAATGCGCCGGAACTGGAGTGGGAACTCTTACCACGTGTTGTGCCTACACTGACGCCGCGGACTTTGGACAAATTTTTTTCTGATTTTTTCTGAAAGTGATTCGGATAATCGGCGATTCGGATGATCGGAGTTCGGATAATTGGAGTTCTACTGTAGATGAGTTTACAGGTATAATAGAGCATATACCAAACTAATAATAAAAATAGAGTTATATGAATCAATAATTCATCCTAAATGTCGTATTATACAACATTTTTTTATACTATATGAAATATATTTTTTATTTTGTGTAAATAATTTATTTATATATATATATATAAATATTAATCTTTGATTTAAACATATGTGATGTCAACATTTATATTTATGACTTACATTATGATTATTATTAGAATAATATTTTCAAGTAAAAAATTAAGTTTTTGTAACCAGCTAAAAATATATTTATATATACACAAGTTGGAATATCATGCTATCAAATAATTATACAAAGTATATGAATTACTCTTTTTAGTATTTAAAATGTGGTTCAAGTTTTCTAGAGAAAATATACTTTTAGTGCTCCTTATTTTTCATTTATTTATCCATTTTGGTAACTTTGCTTTATTAAAAACTGGCTATAAGAATGACAAAGGAATAATCAAACGAGACTACAAAACAGACGACATTAGATTATTAAAATGCACTTACTTGTTTGCAGGTATGAATCATTTGCAATTAACTAAGATACTTCTCGAACACCAACTTTGTGATATCAAGGTTGTAACTATTTTAATCACTAATGGTAACGACTTTGTAAAAAAACAGATAGCTTCATTATACTACAACAAAGAAGTTGAAGTTGGATCATTGTGGTTATTAAACATGTAAACGTGTATAGTTGGAAGATACAAAGATTATTTTCCAAATGGAGGTATGATAAATGATAATGACACTGAGGTTGTTGAAATGTTGAAATGTCTAGAGTTTGTTTTCAATAAATTACAGTTGGAGTTACAGTCAAACAATTGTAATACAAGCAGTCGACTTTACTTAGATAATATGGGCTTTAACTATAGTCAAAACTATAACTATGATTACATCTTATCATTTATTTTGAAAAAAAAAGATGATATTGAAAAACTAATTGACTATAATAACATAAATGGAACATTAGTATTCGGGAATTATAAATTGTTTGGTAGATTTTATTTATACTTAAAAAGATTTGGACATTTTAAAACTGTTGTGTTAAAGGTTATTAACAGTTTCAACTTACGAATACAATGGGGAAATATTGATATGAAGTTTATAATAATGCCAATAAACTTGATTGGCCAACTACAAAATTTCGTTCATGCTTGTTGCTCTATTCAATGATTTTCAACTTATTCAAAATAATTATGTTAAGATTGACATGGGAACAATTTTTATATATTAAATATCAAAATGTATCATTCATTAAATATCTTACGAACCAATGCTTAATCACACTTAATGATTTCGCCAAGTATCTGGCATTAGAAAAAGACTATGTAATTAAAAATGTAATAGATAGTATTTCTATGCACATAAAAAATTATCCCTTGAAAAACGATAAAACTGTAGATCTAATTAAGTTACCAACTTATCAAGAGCAGTACACAGAACAATTGATAAATAATATTAGCAATATTATATCAAAGCTTTGTGAGGGGTTAGGTTGTACAAACGTTGAAAATTGGAACGAAGAAGAAGTTTTACAGACATCCAATCAAAGTAATTTTTACTCAGGTCATGATGTACCACAATCTAATCAAGTAATAAAAGAAATTAAAGATAATTGGAAAAATAACTACTTGAATGAAATAATAAATTTTGGAGATTACCTCATATATTTATTTAATGACGTCGATTTTAATGTTATTAGATCTTTTATTGATTACATAGAAAAATTAAATAGTTATAGTCTATTTGTTGGAGAATAGTTTATTGATTCTGACACAGTATGATATATGTGTAATTTGAGGACATTGAAGTACGACATTGAAATTGTAAGTGTTCAAAATATTACAGAATTTAGATGTCCACCTTTTAATTAATTAACACTGATTATGATTTTTAGTTCAGTAAAATTATCTCTCTTACAATGTCAATATTATAAATATTAAATAGTTTAGTTATTCTACTAATTTGTGTATGATATTTATACTAAATTTTCTACAAATAATTTTATATTATTTTACAAAATTTTGTTTCTATTTTTAGACATTAGTTATAAGAAAAAAAAAATTATAGTACGTAGTATAAACTTTATTTTGACATATGCTTAAAGGTCGCAGTGTTTCTCGAACATTTTCAAAATTTTAGGTGAAAAAATTGACTTTTATGAAAAAGTTGCTATTTTGAATAACCCCCTGTGATTAAGTAAAAGGTTCAATATTGAAAAAAATTGATATGAAATAAAAGGAAAATACTTAAGGTTTTAATATAAAAAAAAAATGTTGATTTGTTTATTTTTCAATAAGTTATGGTAGTTTTAAGTACAAAAAACATCACGATAGAAGTTGATTTTTTTGCAAATATTACATTTTTCGTTCAATTTCGGCAGCCGTTTGCACATAGAAGATAAGGTGTCGAGACAAATTTTTCTTTTTATTTATAGTATGTAACATAAGATTTGATTTGACATATATTTAAAAGACGCAGTATTTCTGGAACATTTTTATAACTAAAGTTGAAAAAGTTGAAATTTTGTAAAAAATTTGCTATTTTAAATCCCCTTTTGTGGGCGGTAAAGGGTCAAATTTTCAAAAATATTATATCAAATAATATGTAAAAAAAAATAACCGAACCGATTTCTTTCAACGATACGTCAAAAAATCACAATTCGTATCTAGTCGAAGACATTACCCTCAAAAATTGAAAAAATTTCCCTCGTTATTCGTAAATTAAAGCTTATGTAATGTAATTATTTACTATTATTAATAATTTACTATTATAAAAAAAAAAATGCGAACTTTATTTTGTCTTCATGGTGAAAATGACTATCGTATTCAAAAATATGCTATTTATTTATAAAAAAATTTATAAAAAAATGATATTAATGCACTACGTGTACTTAACTACTTAACCGATTAACTGACGACTGGCTAACTAACTGATTGACGTTATTGTTACGTCACGCCGTTTTATATTGTGTTGAGTTCTAGAAGATTCTCTTATGGAGCGATCGAGAACATTTGCGCGTATATGCATGTTGTGTTGCCTATCCGTCGCAAGATTCTCGATCATTCTATAGTCACTACATTATTCCCCCCTCAGTACACTGAGTGTTTACAATAAGTTGTTAATAACATGGTTTTATAAGATATAATTTGTAGTTAAATTGGGAAATGTACTTTTTGTCCTCACCGCGTTTGCCTTGGTTGTGCTGAAACTGCTGTACTTCTTGTGTTCGTATTATGCACAGGTACTTTGTCTTCTATGTAAGCGGGTTTGAGTCGATCGATTGATATTGTTTTAGATGTACCGTTGATTAGAAGGTCGAACGTCTTGGGTGTTCTTTTTAACACTTGAAATGGTCCTTCGTATGTATAAGTTAATTTGGGCTTCAGAGCGTCGATTCTTTGGTATACGTGAGTACATGTTTCTAGGTCTTTTGGTATGTAAGTGCGTTTTGATGATGATGTGTGGTGATATACTATTGGGGCTACTTTCGAAAATTGCTGTTGAAGTTGTTTTATGAAATCAGATGGTTCTGGTAGTTGTTCTGTTTCTTCAAAAAATTGTCCTGGTAGTCTTAGCGTTTGACCATAGACTAGTTCGGCTGGGGATGTTTTCAAGTCTTCTTTTAGTGTTGTGCGTAGGCCTAATAAGATCATAGGTAGTTCTTCGGACTAATGGATGCTGTCTTTACATGTTATAGCGGCTTCTAGTGTTCTATCATTCCATTTGCTTGTGCATGATATGGTGATGAATGTATTGTTTGAAAACCTAATGTTTTTGATAACTGTTTTTATAATGTTGATTCGAATTGTCTACCCTGATCTGTCGTTATTCTATGGGGTACTCGAAATCTTGCAATCCAATTTTGAATTAGGGTGGTAACACATGTTTCTACAGTTATGTCTTTTATAGGCACTGCCTCTATCCATCTTGAGAACCTATCGATCATAGACAATATGTATTTATAAATTTTAGATGGTGGTAATGGTCCAAAAATGTCAATGTGTATGTGTTCGAAACGACCACTTGGTGGATTAAAATTGCCGATTGGGGTGATTGTGTGTTTTTGTTTTTTGACATTTTTCACATGCTTTTACCCATGATGTTATATCTTTTTTCATCGATTTCCATACGAATCTTGGTTTAATTTGGCTAAGAGTTCCTTTTATTCCAGGATGAGATAAGTTATGAATAGTTGAAAATAATTTTCTTTGTAGTGATGTTGGTACGATTGGTCGTATTTTACCAGTGCTTGTGTCGCATTTAATTTTTCGGCCACCTTCTATTTCCATGTCTTATACTTTTAGACTAATATTGGTTAATATGTAATCTTTATATTGTGCGTTGGCGATTTCTTCTATTAAGTTTATTGGGTCAGATGTATTTGATACGCTTTCGACTTTTGCTGTGATGTTGCTTGATCCGACAATGTGCTGTATGTTAGTAGTTAATTGTGATATAAATGAAAGTTGTCGTTGCTGTCGTTCAGATGCTTTTTCTAGTTTTTGTTTAAAAGCATGAATTAATGGTTTGTGATCTGTATAAATTGTAAAGTCCTTGCCTTCTAATAAGTGAGTGAAATGTCTACAACAATCGTATATGGCTAGAAGTTCTCTATCATAAGTCGAGCATCGCTGCTCAATAGTTGTTAGTTTGCGACTGTGAATTCCTAGTAGAAGCGATTTATTATTAATTATTTGGTTTACAACTCCACCGATTGCCCTATTACTGGCATCTGCAGTAAGTGTTAGTTTGGCTGATTCAAATGGGTGTGCTAAGTCTGTTGACTTTTCCAATAATTTTATAAATGTCTAAAATGCTTCTTTTGCTTCAGATGTCCAATTTATGACTCGCGTATCATTTTTCTTGTTATCTGGAATCAGCTCATTCAGATGTAGTTGGTGATGTGCAAGCTGTGGTATAAAACGTCTATAGAAGTTAATCATACCGAGAAATCGCCGTAGATCTTTTATTTGATTGGGTATAGGCAATTCTCTTATACTTTTGACTTTTTCTGAATCAGGTATGGTTCCTTCTTTTGAAATTTGATGTCCTAAAAAGGTTATTGATTCTTGTCCAAAACTGCATTTTTCTAGGTTGATTTTAATATCATGTTGGTCAAGTGTTTTTAGTACTGTGTTTAGATGTTCCTTTTTGAATTCTGAAAATTAATCTCTTTTACCCCCGATTACTCTAGTTGTGTCGACTTAATTTTTTTAAATAGCAACATATATATTTAATTAGACGAAAAGTCTTCCTATAATAGTTATGCCATTTTATTTCCAGGCGTTCCTACAAAATTCTGTGTTGGTATAATACTAAAGATTTTTTGTGGTTACGTATACTTATAAAAAATGTGATATATTTTTAATATAGAACCTGCTTTTTTAAACAATAAAATACTTACATTCATTCTGAAAAAGAATGTTCGAATTATCATATACATGCACTGGAAGTTTTTAACGCATACAATGTAAGGAAAAAATAAATCAATAAATATTGATAAAAATGTTATATTTCTGTATGAATTTTCGGTAATCCATGACAAAAAATATACAACTTGTGTGTAAAATGAACGTGTATATTAGAAATATTAGACTGAAGTATTAGAATTTTTAAAACATTTCTTACGATGTTATTAATAGCTTGAAATGATTAATAACAATACTGAAGTATTTCTCTAATAGTGTAAGTTTTGAGAGTATGTGAAAATTGATCCGAGACGATGGGGTAAAAAAACTGACATCGCACTGGATTAACTAAATTAATTATTTTTTTTTTAATTAAAAAAACAAATCTTATTTTATTTTAGAATATGTGTATTACATTAAAATCCGCAGTTAATAAATAGTAACTCGTGTAACTTAATTAATATTTAGCAATTTTCTTTATTTTTACTGCCATATATTGGTTTTCCGAAATTGGCTTTCCATTTTCGAGCTGGAGGACATGACGGAAAGGGAACATCTAAACATCCTCTTTTTGTACTGCACAATGGGTGTCGGCATGTGTCTTGTAAGCCATTGAACTTCACACAAGCACAATTTTGATCCTTCAGCTAAATGAAGTATAAATTACGATATTTGTAAAAATTACTTTTATGACTAATGTCTAATTTTTTTTTTTTTATATATTATAAATATATAAATATCAGTTAAATCAAGATAAAAATAACTAAATTTCGCATTTACTTTGACGTTTGTTGAAGTGCAGGATGGTCTTTTACAAGTTCCTTCGCAATAGTCATCATTTACAGTTCTGACCTTTTCTGTTTGTTGTATACATGCTTTAGAAGGTATTGGAGAAATTGCTGACAGCTTGCAACATTGCGAGAACTTCCCTAGACCAGCTGCGGGTACAGATTTTGGTCGATTACAGTCGTTTTTCGCCTGATTGTTATTTTGAAGTTCCTTGTAAGAATTTATTAGGTTGTCCTGTTCACAATGTAACTCATTTGGATTTTGTGACATATTTACTTTTTAGATGTTACGGATTAGAATTTTATTTGAAGTGTATTCTTGTTTGTTTTCTAATGGCCGACTGTTAAAAACTACCTTTTGTTTGTTATGAAATACTAAGAAACGGTATAATTTAAGTTTATTAAGCCAACACTGAGTATATTATTTAACCATAAAATGGTCATTTTATAATATTGACGTAACAGTGTTTTAATAATTGTATTTCAGAAATACTATAAATTTTAGCATTAAACTTTTTTTCTTTTTATTTTATTGTAAATATATTTTATATTATATAATACCGTATTTCGTCCATGGCCATAACCAACTTTGTCGGAATTTATAAAATTTTAAATTAAAATATTAAATTAGTTGTGAATGTTAATCTATCAATTTTATTCATCTAATATAGTAGCTAGTTTAGTTTCAGCAACTATAAAAAAATATAGACACTCTTAGAAAGCTAGCAAATAGTGAAATAGACGTTGACGTTGAAAACATGAATAATTTACGTATAATAATTTATGTAAAACTGAACCACTTTATTTAACGTAGTTTTCTTAGTGTTTTTTATAAATATTTATGTACAATTTTAGAAAACTTTTGTAAACAATTTAGGTTTAAAAATTATCATTAACCAGAAAATAAACACATCTAACGTAGTAATCAGGTAATTTTCAATTCAAGAAGGCTTACAAAAATTAAAAAAGGAAGATTTGTATTTTTTAATGATTCAAGTTATATGTTTAATAGAGTTCAGAAATATGATTTGATGAAAGTTTTCAGAAGTGAATCTTCATACAAAAAACTTTAATCATGTGGCTGAATTATATTTTTATGATTTTAAACAGAAAAAAATTGTTGTAAAATAAATAAGATTATTAAAAAATTATTAAAAAAAAATGGAAACTTATCAAACCATAAATACTGATGTAACACTGCAAGAAGTTTTAACTTTTTTAAATATTATTATATTCCATTGTGTTAGCTTTTGTAGTTTTGTTTCACATTAGCCATAAAGAGTCATAAGTTAAACATTTTTTTAATATTGAAATATTTCGTTTGGACATTATTTCATTGGACATATCATTTATAATACATCATTAAATATTTACAAATACATTCTAAGTCAAAATATGATCAAAAATAAAATATTCATAAGTTATATGTGGAAATATTTAATTTTTTTATTGAAAAAATGTTAAAATAGGAATAAATAATTTATTGTATGTACATCGTTAAAACTAGAATAATAAAATATTAGTCAAACCTTTATAATGTCAGCTATTTTGACGTATCTGAAATGTTAAATGGCTTGATTTTTAATGTTATCAAAAATATTTATAACTAACCTTGTTACATAATCAAAGTGTAATAAAATCTAATTTAATTTTCCTTATTTAGTAAAATGTACCAAAGCAGTTATAAGTTGTATATATATTTTTTATCGGTATTTTTAAGATTGGCTACTACAAATATTCACACTAAATATGATTTGATAGAAAATTTCTTAATGAAAAAATCGATAGACCTTGTAGTTTTGTGCGTTTGTTGGAAGCAAAATGGTATTGTAGTAGATATTTTGTGTAGAATATTAATGATATTTGATTTAATTTTAGATAGAGTACAAATAATGAAAAATTTAAATAAAAACTATATCGCCGTTAAATTTTTCAATACTGATGATTTTTTTGTAAATTTAAGTGAAGAATTCATGTTTTCGGATAATTCATTAGCACTTACAATCCATTCTCCTTTCCTTGGAATTATTTTTGATTGGTCATGCTATAAAAACGCAGAGTTTGAAGTAGGTTAACAATATTAGCATTTTTTTTTTCATATCTTTTACTTATTAATGTATTTTGTATACTATGTGATTATTAAAAATAATAATACACCAATTTTTCGTTAGATAATAGTTTTTCTATAAAAAAAGTACTAAATAAAGTTTTATTTATTTTTAAAAATCACGGTAAGTATAAAATTCATTATTAAAAAAACTATTTCTAAGAATATTTTTTAAGAATAATTTTCGTAAATTAAAGTGGAATTAAATTAATTTTATCCACTTCCATTAAATGGAAAATAGACTAAACAATATTATCGACAAGTTATTAGTCAGTTTTGAAGTATTGCTTTTTTTTGAGATTTTTTTATTTAAAGATTTAAACAAGACAAGGAAATATGATAGGTTTTACCGATGCTTTATTTCTACATTAAAACATTAATAATAATACTATTATGTTGTACTCTCTTTTTATCCGTTTGAAAATATAACATCAACTCAATAATTTATTCAACAAAATTGGTTATTGATCAATATAAAATTTATTTAATCCATTTTTCATCTAGTTGTATAAAAATAATTATTGATACTCATCTAAAAGACTTCAATATTTATCTAAACAATTTACTGAGTATTTAATAGGTCAGTTGTTACAAACTATGAGAATAATAGAAACACGTTTTTTTACTTACGGAACACTCCATATATTGTTTTTACAATAAATTTGATAATGTCAATGTCATGATAAATAAGTTATTTTGTTCAAAATTCAAATATAATGCCCACGTTTTTTTCAATTTAGCTTTCAAAATTAGATGTCATAACTATCTAAAAATCTATCATGTATTTTTGTAGTTTCCTAGAAATTATCACTGGAACTCGAGTTACCATTGGCTTATGATAATGGAAAAACGCGTCAGTTATGATATTTCGAAATTTTTAAATCAGAAAAAAATAAACCTTACCGTAGACAGTGAAGTTATTTTAGCATACCAAATGGAGTTAAATAATACATGGTTAATTTATGATATTTATCGTACAGCATATGAACCAAGAGGTGAGCTTGTTATTGAAGCACTAAATTATAGTTCATTTGGTAAATGGGGAAATCGGTCATGGAAGTTTGACAAACGGAGAAATTTACGAAATCTAACTTTAAATGCAGTCATTCCCGTAAGTTGATACATTTGTTGTAATAGGCCCTACACACATAAACAATTTAGTCTTCTGTTTTCTTCTTATTCACTTCTCAACGCATATAGAAATTCTTTTACAACACAATATCTTTTCACATAACATATAAAACACAATAAACACCGTCTATCCTCTAAAACACTACTTCCACGATCACGCCACAAACATCCGCTCCTTCAAAACACTTACAAAAACCCTGATCAATAACGTATCATAAAAATGTAAAACCCAATAAGAGCTGGACGATAATCATACACATCTGTGGAAGGGGATCCGGGGAATACATTAAGAATATCCCTGGGCACATAGTCCTCGTCCTGTTCCGATCCAACCGACATACGAACACGTCGCGATCATCGTCCGGCTCTCTTTCGCCTTTTAAACCAATTTTGTATTTTTTTTTAGTTTTGTTTGTTTTTTCTTTACTATTATTGTATCATGTGTTTTTAATAATAAAATAATCGAAGATATTTTTTTATACAAATTGGTTATTATAATTCATACTTTCTTTATTGTTCCACGAGTAAATTATTGTATCAATGAGGATTATATGATTAAGGTAAGAACATCCTAATTTATTGTGCATGTATTTAAGATAGCAAGTGACCCTCGAACAACACACCTCGAGAAAAGGGATAGTTCTTATTTTGTGATACTCCTATAACATTCCCTTCCATCATATAATATCCCTTTCTTATTTTTGTTTTACAACACATTACATTCATATAAATAATTAGCTTTGTTAACTATAAAAATATAAGTAATTTTTTTGTAGTAATTTTCATAGTGAGTAAATTTAAAATAAGTCCTGAGGAGAGGAAGGCATGTTGACAAGATGATCTTCTTGGATTTAAAAAAAAATTGTTACACTAATGACAAAAACGCGCATTTATAATTTTCCAATTTTTCAGATGAGCAAAAAAATTATAAATACCGAGTAAAAATTTTTACTCAGTTTCAAATCATAAATTTAGAATTTACATAAGATTTTATCGTATAATTAGTGATAATAAAACTCAAGAGTATATCTTAAGGGGGTCATTATACTATTTTTGACATTTTTACTCTCCATTTACATTTTTAAGTGTTTTTTTTTCATTCTATCGTTGCTAATCTGGATTTCCATAATTTCTTGTTTAGAGCCAATTTTTTATGTTAGCATATTAATTACAACCTAGTTGTCTTGTATTGAAATAATACGTAAATTAAACTAAATTATGTCATTTTGCCCCGTATCTGTGGCTACATAACGAATGTTAACTTTTTGTCTAATTAATTATCTATTCAATTAATAGTAATTAATACGTTCTATAGCGATTTATTTCAATTTATAAAAGATTATTTCTATTATACTTCAAGTTTTTATCGTGAATATTTCTTTAAGTGATTTAGTTAAAGCTTAAGAGTGTCAACTTGCTTCACCCTCCTTTACTTAAAAATCCAAACTTCTGAACAGCATACTTAACGTTATTAATTATCAATAATTATAAAATAAAAGCAATATATTTCTAGATATGTTTAATTAAAGTAAATAAAATTGTTTCTACTAGAAAACCCAGCATGAATTTTTTATAAAATGAAATAAGTTACAATAATTTATCAAAAATTTCAAATTTATGTGCGACACGCTGCTTAAAATTTTATCTTATAATCTTTGTTATAATTTAGATCAACTCTTATGGTATATCAGCAAATAAAAACGCAACATACATTAAAGGAACCGAAGAAGAAATAATGAAATATTTAGTATCCAGTAAAAGAGATCGGTTGGGATCTGTTCAAAAATTTAGTTACGCTACAATGTATCCCATTACAAAAGTGCTTTTAAACATGACGTAAATTGAAATTTGGTATGTATTGTTACTAAAGTAATACAGGAATTTTGGTTTTAGAATGAAACTTGTTACAACAGTGTCTTGGGGCTTTAAAATTAATAATACTTGGGACGGACTTGTTGGCTCATTAGTAAACGGAGAAGCCGATTTCTCCATGTGCATAGCTGCAGTGAGAACTGTAAGAATGGATGTAATAGATTATTCAGCTCTATCTATATGGACGTTTGAGTAATCTTTTTGATGACAGCTTTTAAAATTAACTTTAAATAATTATAAATTATTTGGTTTGATAGGCCATGTTTTATCATTCGGCGCCGACAGTCATCTTCAAACTCAGTGAATATTTTTTTACGACCTTTTAATGTGTACGTTTGGATTTCTTTAACAATTGTCATAGTATTAGCCGCTGGCGTATATTATATTATTTTTCATTTTGAATCAGACACACCAACGTTTACATTAAAAACATGGAGTGATATTATTTTATTGAAAATCGGTGCTCTATGCCAGCAAGGTTACTTCTAAAGACCAATATCGATTTTTCATTTAAATCGATTAATCTAATTTTTATTTATTTCAGGTTCAACTATGAGTCCAACAAAATTTAGCAATAGGTTAATTGTTCTTTTAATATTAATTTTCAGTATGGTTATATATCAATTTTATTCATCCAGTATTGTATCTGAATTGTTACGTCCAAATTTAGTAAATATTGATTCAATAAAAATGTTAGATGAAAGTGGATTAAATGTAGGTGTTGAGGATTTCAATATTCTCACTGCAGTAATACAAGTTAATATAAAATCAGTTTTTACGTTATAAAATAATACAATATTGTTATTTTACATAATTAACCAATTTCATCCGATTACATCATAAAAACTATTTAGACATTTTTTTTTAAATCATATTATATAAAAAAAAAAAATTATGCCAATTATGATTCTGGAATAATTCCAATATTGTAATAAAAACTTGAAATATTTTAACACATTGAATTCAAATTAGTTTTACCCTTGATAGTTCTAATTAATTTAATTGATTACTTTAATTTTGAAGGCGCATATTGATACAAATCCCTACCTGAACAGAATAATAAATACGAAGGTAAATCCAAAAAATGAATATCTTTTACCAATGGAAGGCGTCAAGAAATTGAAAAAAGGAAATTATGCATTTTACACTGATCCGGGAACTAGTTATTTTCTTATTAACGATATATTTACTGAGAGGGAGAAATGCGATTTATCTGAATTACTAGTACATGTACCTGAGCGCACTGGATTTTTTATTCAAAAAAGATCACCGTACAGAGAATTGATAATACATGCGTAAATATTTCTTATACTGTGTTAATAAAAAAGTTATTGGAGATTAATGGAAACCTTATGTAGCTCAGTGGATAACGCGTCGTGCCTCAATACGAATGTATCGGGGTTTGATTCAGTTGTGCTGAGTTATAAAGATTTCTCCGTCCTCTTTGGCACAGCAATAGTTTTTAGAGAGAACGTTAAAATAATAAATAATGAATAAGAAAATATAATTAATAATAATTTCTTGATATATTTTAGAAGCAATATATTACTTGAAGTTGGGGTTATTAAAAAAGAACATCAATACTGGTATGCTAAAAAACCACGGTGCATTGATCGAAACAGAGTAACAGAAGAAAATCTTGTCAGTGTAGAACTAAAAGATATAACGTCGATTTTTGCTTTTTTACTTTCTGGTTTATTAGTTTCATTTATTATTTTTACAATAGAGATTATAACACATCGATATGAAATAGAAAAAAAACAATTTGTTTTTAGTTAGATGTTAAAACAATAAGATGTATTTTTTTATTATAAATATCGTATAATATTTTTAGTATAAATATTAATATATTTAATTACATATGCTATTATAGAGTGATTCATTAAGGATAAGACATTAATTTCTTTTGAAACTATTGAGAATTTTTTAATTATCATAAATGAAAATAATGTTTTATTCAAATATTTCTAGTTAAATAATATTTTCATAGAGTTAAAAAACCTCAAATTTAGTTTTCTTAAATAGGAATGTTTATTTTTAGTTGTTAATATGGAAGAAAATATTATGTTCTCAATTTTTTTTTATCCGATGGACCATTTATCGGCATAATACATAGAGTTGGTATGGCTTTATTTTTGTAATTTTTCATAATTAAATTATCCTGACATTCATCAAAACCTGAAATAACCATCAAAGTCCACTAAAAACCCATTTCACTACACTTACCACCTTATTTTTTTTCTTTTATATTTATTTATTCTAAATAACAAAACATAATGTGTATATATGTACGGGTAAAGTACAAAGTATGGTTAGAGTTCACATTATCTGGGTACTGTGAACACTATCTGTACCTGTTGGATAAAGTAAAAATATTATTTATAAAAACTTTTATTTCGTATATTACTCGGGTATTTTACATATTATCTACGACTGAATGGGTAAAGTACTAATTCAAAAAAATAAAATTATTTTGAATGTGTTGAAACTTTCATGGATTGTCATATTATTTGAAAAGCTTGAGGATTTATCCATGTTTGCAATTGATTGCTGACGTTTCGGACTCATTGCGGGTCCATCTTCGGAGCGATAGTTACTGCTCGGTGGCTGAAACTATACTGGCGGCTTATCTTGTTATCAGTTTGTTTTTATACGTTGGTTGTTCATCATATCAGTTGTTTACCGTATCANTGTTTTTATACGTTGGTTGTTTATCATATCAGTTGTTTACCGTATCGGTTGTTTATCATATCTGTTTATGACTCATGTTGTTTACGGTATCTTGTTTTTGTTGACGACTTTGTTTTTGATTATTGTTGTTGTTTTTAGTGTGTTCGGCTACTGCGGATTTTTCTATCCTTTGGTAATCCACGTCTTTTTCGTGTTCTTTTATTCTTGTGGAATAACGCGCTAAACTCAAAGGACATGACATCCAATTCGATAAAGTAAAAATATTAAATAAAGAAACTCATTTTGGCATACGAATGTACAAAGAGACAATAGAAATCTAAATCCAGAGAATTTCAACAGAGAAGACGGATGGAAAATAAGCAAAACTTGGTTACCCATCATACACCAGACAAAATGAAAATCAACTAACAACACTGAAAACAGTTCAACACAAGAAAAAGTTACTATCAACGTAATGGAAAACTGTCGGTGCAGAAAAGGAAGACCAAAATGCCAAGAATGTCAAAAAAAACAACAACAATAATCAAAAACAAAGTCGTCAACAAAAACAAGATACCGTAAACAACATGAGTCATAAACAGATATGATAAACAACCGATACGGTAAACAACTGATATGATAAACAACCAACGTATAAAAACAAACTGATAACAAGATAAGCCGCCAGTATAGTTTCAGCCACCGAGCAGTAACTATTGCTCCGAAGATGGACCTGCAATGAGTCCGAAATGTCAGCAATCAACTGCAAACATGGATAAATATTCAAGCTTTTCAAATAATAAAATTATTTATTATTATTACTATTTACTTAATTAAAATTAAAAATACAATTATTCATTACAACAAAAATTTAAGTTCGGATGACATTTAGAATTACAGAGTATTCTCCCGGATATCGATAAGATGTTTTGCAACTTCTTCTCTTTGTTTTTAAGGGTCATTTGTTGAACGAATTTAGTAAGGTGATCCTGATATACTATAATAAACCGGAACTCTCCATCCCACTGTGACTGCATATCAATCAGATCCACTTGGCACCCACTATTAATCTGTGTGTTTCATCAAGAACAATTATCTACAATCGATATTTTATTCTATACTTTTTATCAAAGTACTTTATCCACTCAGTCGTAGATAATATGTAAAATACTCGAGTAATGTACGAAATAAATGTTTTTATAAATAATATTTATACTTTATCCAATAGGTACAGGTAGTGTTCACATTACCCGGATAATGTGAACTCTAACCATACTTTGTACGTTACCCGTAAAATATATATATATATATAATAAATTATTATTAAACAACACCCGAGTAAAAAAAAAAAGCCAATTTTAAAAGTTGTATTTTTTTAGTAACATTTTCTATAATTATGTACATGATATAAAAAAATCATTGTAATATTATAAATTATTAAACACTTAAATTAAAAATATTAAATATGTATTTATAATTATAAGTAGAAATAAAAAGTAATTTATTAGTACAATCACGCCGATCGAATTTTACTAGTGTATAATTAACATTTGGTTTACCATACAATAACTTATCTGTTTTATTGTATCGCTAACTATTTCATGAAGATACATACTGAACTAATTAGTTTTGATACTGCCCTAATTAGTTAATAGTTACTATGGTCAATAATGGAATTTGTTAATTTATTAAATATGCTGCAGTATACTAAAAATAATGCAGAATAATAAAAAAACAAAAATAATTTATATAATTCACAATACTTTAGATTGACAACTACAGATTGAAGGAAATTATTTCAAATCTGTAGATGATAGAAATGATTCTACCAAAAATATTGGTATGATGTAGTAATACAAAAAAAGAAGATTGAGACATACAGGAGTGTGGAAATTATAGAGACATAAAACTTAAGAATTATAGTATGAAAATTTGGGAAAAGGTAATAGATAAGAGAATAAGAAATGAGACATCGATATCTAAAAACCAGTTTAGATATATGCTTGGTAATTCAACAATGGAGCCATTATTTTTTGTGAGTCAACTAATAGAAAAGTATAGGGAAAAGAAGAAAAAGCCGTGTATCATATTTATAAATTTGGAGAAAGTGCATGATAATGTACCGAGAGAGGTTTTAAAGTTGGCATTAATGAGAAAAGGAGTTCCAATAAGACATATTAATGTAATTGATTATATGTAAGATGGCACTTGTGTCAGGGTAAATAGCGTAGAAGGAGTCACAGAAAGTTTTAGGATAAGAGTGGGAGTACACCAAGGTTCTGCATTAAGCCCTTATTTATTTTTTATATTGATGAATGAAATTACTAGAGAAATACAAGGAGAAGTGCCGTGGTGCATTTTGTTCGCTGACAATAATATGTTAATTTGAGAAAATAGGGAGGAAATTAATCAACCAGCTATGATGTATGGTTCAGAGTATTACAGAGATGGAGGGATGTAATTGAATGCGATATGAGGACAGCTTATGTGAGCGTGGATGATGTGGGAGAACGTGTCAAGTGGAAGTTTAGGAATTGAGTTCCTGACCCCAAGTAGTTGGGATTTAGGCCATGAAAAAGAAGAAGATTGACTCTTATTAGTTTGAAATCTTATCTGATAATTTTTCTTAGTTTTTATGATAACTTCAGTGACAATATTAATAAATGATAAGCAAAATAATACAAATTTCAGTTTCAATTCACAAATTAACACTTTGATAATAATTATATTATTGTAAAAAAATGAATATAATTTATAAATAAAAGTGTTAATTATCTAAAATGAACGACCATTATTGTGGACACAAACAGGACAGCCTTCTGCAATCTCATATTATAATATCGATTAGTTTATTACGACAATAATGTTGAAACATTATTAAAAATTTATTTATCGAAATCAAAAAAAAAAATTATAAATTACTATTTCATGTAGAAGGGTTTTCGTTATAGTTTTCTTTCGATACGTATTTATCTTTTATACAATTTTTTAATAATGCGTGACAGTAAAATTACTTTCTAAGCTTAATTTTTAAATTTCCAATAACGGTTAAATTTATTTTGCTAACAAAATTTTAATTATAATAATACAAAAATATGATAAATTCTGTTTTTAGCTTGGTTGTATAGCCGAGAAAAACTGATTTATCTAAAGATTTTTTTAATCTATACGCATAATTATTAAAGATTAATAATAATAAGTAACTATTGCAGAATCAAAGAAAATATTTTTGGTACAAGTACTAATAATAAAGATGACTCCAGTATTTTTTGCTCCCTACTTTTTTTTTTTGTAAAACGCACGAGAAATTTTGTTTATAATAAGTCATCATTAGCGCTAAATAGCCGTTGCAAAATTAGTTTTGTGGTTAAAGTATTTAATTTCAGAAACTATTACAAATATATTAAACAAAACTTTGATAGAAAAGAGTTCTATTTTAAAAAACAATTACTTTGAAATTTTTGTTTCTTTGTTTAAATATGCATATTTTATAGGTACACACGTATATTAGTAATACTTTATGCCTTTGTTATGTCAATCTAGATCCAATTTATATGCCAATAGCTATAGTATTACTCAACTTTTACAAAATATAATTAATAAAAAAAAGATTTTTGACAATAATAGTAATATAAATACTTGAGTAATATTTATTGGTTGATATGTTGCTGATTTGGTTTTCAGTTTTTGTGGCCAAAATCTTAGCAGATTTTGACGCAAATTATGAGCTTATCGAGAACTTTTTAACGCATAAATCGTTAAATAAAGTTGTACTAGCCACTTGTTGGTCACAAAGAGGTATTTTTTTTTTATTATTTCAGTATTTATATATTATATATAGTTAAATTTCATTAATTATTGCAGATAATTATTTAACAATTCAAAAATTTAGTAAAAACAATATTTCTGTATCATTTTTAAATATCAACTACTACCAAGAAGAAGTTTTGTTTATGAATGATTACTTTTCATTATCAGTATATGATACTATATTAGGGATAATTTTTGATTGGTCCTGCTTTGAAAATGAACAATTTGAAGTAATTAATTAAATATTTAAATATGGTGAAAATCTTATTTTATATTTAATAGGGCATATTTTGAATGTGTTCAAAATTTTATCTTACAAGTTAGCTATAAATAATACTATTTTTAATTGAATATATTTAAAATGAATAATCAAACAGATTAATTTTTAAACATTTATTTAATTTACCAAATTTTTAAAAAAACGAATAATCTAATTTTTATTTTGTCAATCAAAAATATTAAAAGAACTATAAATAGCAATTTAAATTAATTAATTATGAATCTGGTTAAAACAGATTTGATAAAAATCAATTGTATTTATTTAGTAATAATAAATAATGTTTTATTTTTTTCAATGAGCTATCTAGTAATGTTTAAATAATTTTTATTTTATTCAGTTTTCCAGCACATTCTATTGGAATTCGAGTTACCATTGGCTTATGATCATGAAGGATAATACTATTCCGAAATTTTTAAATCAGAAAAAAATTAATATTACAGTTGACTGTGAAATTATATTAGCATATCAATATGGGTTGAAACAAAACGAATGGTTTCTTTATGATGTCTACCGCACAGCTTATGAACCAAGAGGTGTGCTTGTTGTCGAAGAACTTAATTACACCATGTTTGGTAGATGGGGTAATCGCTCTTGGAAATTCGACAAACGAAGAAATTTAAAGAATTTAACGTTAAATGCTGTTACATTGGTAAGTTATCATTTTAAACTATTTTTTAATTTTGTTAAAACAAAATAATTTTTATTACATAAGATTAATTTTTACTTAATACTTATTAATTAAGTAATAAATTAAAAATATATTAATTATTACATTTAGGTCTACTCTTATGATATACCAATGGAAAATATAAGAAAGTTTAATCAAATATCTAATGATGATCTTATAAAAAACTTACAATCGAGTGATGATATTCGTCTAAACAGTTTTCAAAAATTTAACTATGCTGTAATGTATCTACTTACTAGAAATGTATTAAATATGACGTAATTAAATTTTTTTTTATTTAATTACTTTTGATATTTAAAACATTATAAATATAATAAACATTTTTACTTGAGGATGAATCTAATTCCGTCGTTCATATTGAGAAATAGATTAAATGATTCATGGAGTAGTGTTATTAATACATTAAAAAGTGAGAATTCAGATTTTTCCATCGTTGCAACACCTATAACAACTACGAAATTAGAGATAGTAGATTTCTCGGCTATATTTTTATGGAGTTTCAAGTAAATATATATATATCCATTTTGAAATTATTTTTGCCGTATAATAATATTTTTCTTTTTCTTTTATAAAAATAGACCTTGTTTTATTATTCGTCGATTACGAACTTTGCCAAATTCCATTAACATATTTGTACGACCTTTTGAATTAAATGTCTGGCTTTGCCTCATCGGAGTGATTACTTTATCTGCTGGAGTTTACTATATTATTTTTTATTTTGAATCAGAAAATTCAACATTTACAATGAAAACTTGGAGTGATATTATATTGTTGAAAATCGGTGCTTTGTGCCAGCAAGGTCAGTATAAAAAACAAATTTATAATTTTTTTTTTATTTCGTATATTTAAAATTATTATATAATATTTCATTTAAGGCACAGTTATGGATATCATCAAGTTTAGCAATCGAATAATTGTTTTACAATTATTCATATTCAGTATGATAGTATATCAATTTTATTCGTCTAGTATAGTATCTGGTTTACTTAGACCGATTTCCATGAAAATTGATACAGCCCAAAAATTAGAGGAAAGTGGACTGGATATTGGCATAGAAAATGTGAATATTGTTTCATCGGTTGTTAAGGTATTTTTTCCTAATTATATTTTCATTAAAACAGCACATTTAATCGTAATTTTTATATTTTCAAATTTTTTATTATTCATACATAAATTTATCATCATTGTTAATTGTTTTCTTTATATTTATAATTATTGGACTAATTTTAGAATTGTGGAAGTCCTACGTCAAAAAAAAAAATCTCAATAAAATTTCCGAAAAAAAGGTTTCATCAACTTATATATTTAACAATAAATCAACATTTTTTAAAACTTTTTTAGTTGTTTAGTGAAACGGATCCATTTATGAAAAAAGTTTTGGATAGACAAGTTAATTTAAAAAATGAATATTTTTCTGCCGAAGAGGGAATAAAAAAATTGAAAATTGGAAACTATGCTTTTTTTACTGACCCAGCTACAAGTTATTTTCTAATCAATGACATATTTACTGAAAGAGAAAAATGTGATTTATTTGAGTTTCAAATAAAAAACCCCGAAGTTACTGGATACATGATTAAAAAAAAATCACCTTATAAAAAATTAATTATTTATGGGTATTCACAATTTTAAGACGTTTTAATAATTGTAATCTTAAAAATTTTAATAATTCATAATAATGTTTATTTAAATATATAGAAATAGCTTGCTGCTTGAAATTGGCGTGATAAACAGAGAGTTCAAAATATGGCATGCAACCAAACCTCAATGTATAGATAAAAAGAAAGTAACCGAAGAAAACTTCCTTAGTGTACAGTTTAAAGACATTAAATCAATAATATTCTTCTTGATATTTTTTGTTTTAGTGTCAATAATTATTATTATTTTAGAAATAATTGTACACCGTTACAAACTTGAATATATACATTAACAGTAAATAGTTTTACTATAATTTAGTTTAGACTTAAGTTTAAATCCAAAAAAAAATTTCATTTCAAATTTTTTAAAAAAGACCATCAATTAATTTAAAATTTTATTTTTTAAAACTTTTCTTTTTATAATATTTTATTATTTCTTCTAAAAAATACATTTGGCTTTAGAAATAATGCAATTTTTTTTTCAGTTGGTGATTTATCTTTTACACGATATTAGAGTCCTATTATATATTTCGTAAAAATTCACTCAAATTATGAGTAAACAAATGTTTTATCTGGATTATTTGAAAGTACTAAATGCTTTAATTAAAGTAGTTAATTGAGTTTTAATTTTAGTTTTAATTTGCTACAGTTAAAATATAATCAAATAATAATTTATCTGTACTTTTGTCAAGTAAACTTTTTATTTATGTATATGTATATTTAAAACTTAACTAATTGGATACTAAAATAATGATATACACGTCATGACAATCATTATACTGTTCATGCATTAATAAGTAATATTACTACCATTAAAATTAATTATACTGAATATTATTATGAACTCTACGTATTAAATTAGTTTTAAAAACATTGTTGATACTATCACAATCGTTTTTGTAACAATAATACTTTTGTAAAACTATATAACTCATTATAATAATATTTATCCTCAATTTTTAAGTAAAAAATATTACCAAATTAAAAAAAAATTACTAAGTAACTCAAAATATTTATCAATCCATTTGAACTATAAAAATAACCTTTACGTTTGAAAATAACTAAAAATAATATTAAAAAAAATTGTATAACTAAAAATTAATTACTATCAATTAATTTTAGTAACTCGAAGTTACTTTGTAACATTTATTTTTATAAAGTGAAAAATTGAACATTACCACCTTTTCAATATGAAAAATCAGAAAACTCTAAAATTTTTATGTGTGATAAATGTTTTCAATACAATTTTTGATGTTAGCTCTAGCACATTAGATATAAACTGTACTGAACATAAGTGTGATTTAGTTAAGTCTTATTTAACCAACAGACACATCAAAACTGCAATACTATACACATTCTGTTGGACACCTACAAGTAATTTGTACTTTAAAGTAAATTAATTTAAGTCAACTTTACTTTAAAACTAATTTGACGCACAAATATTGTTATTATCTGTTATCTTTTCTTTCGACTATTTGGAGCAGGAATTTTTGACTTGAGGATTCTATTTTTCATGACATGAATAATTATGTGTTGAAAAAAAATTTCCTATTCAAATGTTCACTATAAAAACTCTTAACACGCCACTGTTGAACACTATAGTAACTTTCGATTTAATTTAGTATTTATTATATTCTTCTAAACTATAATATCATTTCTTAAAAATAATTTTATGCATTAAATAATAATTGTCATACTAGATAAAATGCAAACTATGAATGTATTGAGTTCTCTCAATATTACATCTTCGTTTCGCAGTACTGATGATTTTGTTCAAAAGGATCTAATTGAAAATATTTTAGATATTCCTCGATATCAAACTAGGCTTGGAGTTATAGTTGATTGGTCATGTGAAGAAAGTATTCACACTAGAGTATGTTACATTTTAATTATACAATTAATTAGTGATAAATTAAATAATATTATGTTACATTTTTTTTGGGAATAAGGATAAATGTATAATTTTTTGTAAAGAAAAAGTACTCAAAATAAACTTGATGAGCAAATAAAAAAATTATCCTGTACTAGAATCCAAGAATTACATATTATTGGAAATCTATTACGATTCTTTCTTTATTACGATTTTTAATTATCTACATCAATTAATTAAGAAAATAAAAAATTGTAAAATATTTTTTTAGTATACAGTTATTAATATTTTTAATAAACAAATTTATACTTCTTTTTTTTATCTAAAAAAGTCTTTAATTGTGTTAAAATGAAAGCTATTTATAAACAAAAAAATCAGTATTTTCAAAATCGTTTTAAAATAAATTTTCTATTCTTAAAAATACCTAAGTGTTAGTATTTTTACACCCTTAATTATATATTACTTAATTAAACGATATTAAATTTCTTTTTAAGTTTTTAGATAGCGATCTATGGAATTCTAGTTATTTTTGGTTAATGATGGATGCAAAGTTCGATGTAAAAGAAATGGAATATATTTTGAACTTAAGAAATATAAATTTAACTTTACATAGTGAAATTATTTTAACATACTTTAATATAAATTATAAAAAGTGGCAAATGTATGACATTTATCGCACTGCTTATGCACCAAGAGGTCAAATAATTTATAAAAAAATTGACAGCCCTCGCTTTGGTGAATGGGGCACACGATTTTGGAAATATAATCAAAGGTCAAATTTGTATAATTTAACTTTAAATGCTATTATTGTTGTAAGTTAATCTGTAATATTTGTATACAAGGTTTTTGATAAATATTAAATAAAATAACTATTTATTTACTTTAAACCAATTGAAATAGGCTAACTCATATGGATCCAATGCATACAATACAAGCGAGGATAGATTACAAGGTAAAGAACTGATTCAGTATTTAAAGGATTACCAAGTACATAATTATGATACCATAAATAGATACAGCTATGCAATACTTTTACCACTATCAGATATGTTAAACTTTTCGTAATGAAAAATAATAATTATGGTCTTTATTACACCTGGATATAGGACATTTATTTTTAGATTTACTTTAAAATCATCAAATTCATGGGGTGCGATGATAAATGGTTCTTGGGATGGGACAATTGCATCTTTGATTAGTGGCAAAGCTGATTTCACAGGAGTAGCAGCTTATAAAAATGATAGACTTGATGTGGTTGACTACACAGCTCTACCACTTTGGAGACACAGGTTAATTTACCATAAAAATGTTTAATTATAAATTTTATATAAATTTTCATTTAATGTAGATCATGCTTTATATTTCGACATCCTACTACAGCTGAAGGACATCATGCATTATTAAAAGCGTTTTCCAAAAATGCATGGCAATGTTTATCTGTAATTTTTATATTGAATGTAATTGTATTTTACATTATTTTTTACTTTGAGGGTCATACATCTCCAACAACACTTCATTTATGGCTCAATGTTATTCTTATAAATATAAGCGCATGTTGTCAGCAAAGTAAGTTAAACTTTTTTATTTACTTTGTTCATGCCAATTATGTTTTAGGTGAATAAAAATTAATATGAATAGGTTATTTTCATATATTAATTAGGTTAATTAATTTTTTTTTATTTTAGGTTACCATGTAGATCAAAAGAAACTAGCTAGTAGGATGATTTTTATTTTAGTTTTTTTATGTGGAATGTTATCATATCAATTTTATTCATCAAGTATTGTTGCTGGTTTGCTTAGTCCACCAGTCAAATCAATTGATACCTTAGAAAAACTAGCCGATAGTAATTTTAAAATAGGAATTGAAGATAGCTTTACCGAGCATTTATTATTTAATGTATCTATTTATTTCTCATTAACATTAGTTAAATAAATATATTTAATTTAACAATTTAAAAACTTTATATTAGAATATGTTTTTGCAAATTTCATCAATAAGGAAAATGATAGGTGTCGATGATTCCTCATCGATCCATAGAGCCGAATATGTTATGCACACAGAGGGTGCTGAAAAAATTAGACAAGGTAATTATGCCTTTTATACGGATACTACTTCCAGCTATTGGTTTTTAAGTAAAATGTTCGTTGAAAAAGAAAAATGTGACTTAAAAGAAATAGATGTTATAAAACCAACAATATGTAGTGTGATGTTGCAAAAAAAATCACCTTATACAGAAATATTTTCATATGGGTATTAAAACGTTTTGTTATTTGAACAATTTCGATTTTACTGAATTTTTAATTTTTGTAATAGATATGTTAGACTAATGGAAGTTGGATTAATTAAAAGAGAGCTGAATAGATGGAATGGTACTAAACCAACTTGTATCTATAGCAATATACAATCTGAAAATGCTTTTGTTAGTATAGCACTTGGTGATATACTTCCAGCCTTATCATTACTCTTCTTTGGTATATTAACATCTATAACAATTTTAGTTATAGAAAATGTTACAAATGTGTATAAAATAAATTAAATTTTAAAATTCATTGATTTAATTTTCAAATAACACATAAATAATATTTTAATTTCTGCATTAATCATGCAGACCACAAAGTTCTGTTTCCTATATCACCTTTGAACTTTAAGAGACCTAGAGATTTAAGACCAATTTACTTTAAAAGATTAAATTTATATGGACTTCTTAAATACAACCTCTACAGCTCTTAGATCGAATCAACCTCCATGATAATTTAAACAACTATGTAACTTTGACATGATCAAACACAAGAAAATCAACAACTACAGCAATATAACTAACCTTTTTAATTAAATCGTCGATTTTAGTTATCCTGAACATAATTATATCTATACGGATGTTACTAAATCAAAAAAACTGGGAGGTCTAGTAATTATTTAAGATTAACACATATAATAATACAAACTCGCAAATAATTTTTGTATATTCTCAACAGAACTTAAAATTCATTAAAATATTGATAAATACAATAGCAAACAACATATAAAACACAATTTATTATTATTAGTGAATTATTAAGTTCAATAAATTAAATAAATTATCCTTACTCTAAAAATGTATTAATCCAACATTTAAAAGAGACTTAATGTAGTACATGCAAACCATAAACCAAATTAAATGATTTAATAAGTATTATTGTGAAATCATATATATACATGTTTTTTTTTTTTTTTATCGACCTATTGAATATTTTAATAATTAGTTATAGCATGTTAATATTGAGACTAATAGCCAGAAATTCTAAAGTCTTATTAATAAAAAAAAAAAAAATGTAATCCAAGAAATTATATATGTTTAAAAATAAAATATTAAAATTTTAACAGAAATAATAAAATCTATTTATTCAATTTTATCAGACAAAAATCATCATCTATAATATCATCGTAAACTAACATCAAGGATAATGATGTTGGATACAGATATTTCAAAACGAAAAGTTCGTCCAATTTTCATGCTCACATTTTCTTAAAATTATACATTATAGGTATCTTAAATAGATAAATAATATAGAGAGAGGGGTTCCCTTTGTACATTTAAAAATAAAATACATAGATAATCCAAAAAATGATGAGATTGAAATTCTTAAAAATTAGGATTATTATAAAAGATAAAAAATAATTAAAATTAATTTTTAAACTAATATCTTTCATGTAGAATACATAATTTGATACTTTTCACTTATAGTAATCCCTTGAAATTGATTATTGTAGATGTGTATGAGGTACACTTCAAAGTTGTGTTTTATCTTAGCATTCGGTTTATTTAGGATTTAATTCCTAGAATATATTTCATGTGTAGGAGGAATAGTTAAAAGTTGTAGAGTGTAAGATATGATTATATCTCCTATTTGATAATATGATTAATAATATAAAGAAGCGCATCAAATTGCAAAAATCTAGCTTTGCATATTTATTTTGTGAGTAATTGAGTGTATTAAGAAAAATAATTCGCTCTGTATATGAGTATGTAACTAAGAAACTATACATTCTTTATAAACTTTATGTTTTATTAGAGTTCATTTTTAAATATATTTAGAAATTGGGAACTTAGAAAAGTTCCTAATTACTCATTATAATTATTTCAAAGAAAAGTTTTATTAACATAATTATTATTTTGAGAAAAATCCAGTTCTCAGCGTTAAAATAATCACCTTGTATAATTGAAAATAAATAATAAAAATAATTTAATTATAATTCAATTTTTTTTATTAAACATTCGTAAAGTTTCACAAAATAGAGCAAGTATACTATTTTGCATTCTTGAATTTTGTATCATTAATTAAGGAATAAAAAGCGTCTTATGAATTAGAATCCTTCACGCAAATTACGCCATGACATAATGTGTGTGAAGGATGAGGGAGCTTAAGCTCCCATAGATACATCCATAACCTTACAAAAACAAAAATAAATTGTGTTTTTAAAAGGAGGGAAAATTAACAAGAAGACGTGGTAGAAAAGATACCCATTATTACACAGTCTTATTAACTAGAGTATGTGATTATAGCCTCACAGACAAATTTTTATGTAAATAATTACTTTACCCTATGAAAATTTGCATTGTTTTTTGATAAGTTAACAAAGACTGTAATTTTTTTCAATATAATTATCGACAAATTCGATGTCACTTTTTATTTGGAAGTAAAACTAATCATTATGTTACTCATAAAACTATACTATAATTAAAATATAAAACTATAATTATATACATATATATACAGAGTGAAAAATTTTTTATTTCTTTTAGTTGCATATATTTCTTGATTTATCGCTAATAATTACTATTTAGAATCATCCCGATATCTTCTAAAAGTGTCAGGTTTATTTTTTAAATGGAAACATATATACTTAATTAGCTTATAAAATAGAAAATAATGTAATCAAGTAAGTAAATGATTAGTCAATAATAACTTTTGGACAAGTACTTTGGAAGCTATTCTTATATCTATACCTAAGCGGAACGAATATTACAGTCGGTAATTGACTAGTGATTAAAATAGTAGCACTTGTCCTCACGTCCAGTCGATACTTTAAATTGTTAATAGATTCTGAAATATTATCCTTAATAAACCACACTGTATATATATTATACTTTTAAGTAAAAATTTTAAGTTTAACTATTTTTGTAAAAATAAATTGTCATTTCAAAACTGAATATAAATTTCAATATAAAGATAATAATTAAAAATCTAGATGTTTGGTTCATCTTATTTTTATTTGAGATAATTTTGAAATTAATTCTAGAACAATAAATGTAAACTACATTAAGCAAAAATGCAATTCAGTCAAGTCTTTTTTGACCAATTAACCTATCAACATTATACTATACATCTTGTTACATTTATTGCTTACACTATAGTGTAAGCGCACTGTTCGTATTTAAAGTTTAATTCTATTACATTTATTTTCCCCATCTTTAAAAATTCTTTTTATATAATATATAAATTAAAAAAAGTTACTTATTATGTAATTTTACTGAAATTTTTGAGGAACAAAGTCCCTCCTGAGCACCTCCATCATTAGCACTTATGAAGGACGTATAATTTATGGCATATAATGTCAGATTGAATAGTGAATTGTTTTGTACTTTTTATTAATTTAAACTATTCATACTGTCAAATAATGAAAAATAGATTAAATGAAGAATTTATTTTTCTTATTAGATGTTATACAAATTATTAAATTATTAATGTACCATTTTTTAATTAACTGAATAATTGTTATATTTAGTTATTGTTTTTAAGATGCAGCCTTAGAAGTTTTAACTTACATTAATTTAATAAACAAAAATCGATTGTGTTTAATGGTATGATACAAGTATTAGTGTTGAACTAATTTCCACTTACATTTTTTTTAACAAGTAAAATAAAGTTTTAATCTTATATGTTTAAATCTTTTTTTTAATTTTAATCGTCAAACATGTCAACTATAAATTAATTTCTTTTTATAAATATTTTTTATTTTAAAATCTATTAAATCAAACTAAACATATGTATTCTTTCATCATATTTTCATAGACAATCAGTCTGTTAAAAAAAAAAAGAATTAATTTTCATGTTAACTATTATGTTAAACTATAAAATTAAATTGAAGTTATAGAATAAATAAGTATTATGTAGCTTCAAATGTACTTTGAGATTATGAAATATTAAATCTAGCTCGATTTGTTTAAATTGGTGTTATTTTTATTAAGAATGTTGTACAGCGATCTTTTGCAGTATGGTAAGTTAATATTATAGTATGTACAATCTAATAAAATTTTGTTATTTTTGTAGAGGAGAAAAATTATTATGTTCAAGAAACTATAATTTTATGTAGTTAAATAATTTATTCGTCATTTCAGGAATAAAACTGATTAACTATAATAATAGTTCAGATTTATGTTTCTTTTTGATTATAAAAAAAACTTAAAAGTTTTTTTTGTATCTGCATTTCAAGACGTAGATAAAAATATACAATGTAAAATATTTAATGTACATTTTGTTTTCTAATACATTTTTTTAATAATTTTATTAATAAGTAAAAGAAAATAGATAGTTTCTTTTTTTTAATCAAATCAATGTTTGTTACAATTTTAATAACATATAAATAAAATACATTGAACCTATAAATTATTTAGAATTAAAAGTAATTAAAATTTAAATCGGAATGTATATTAATTTGTAATTGCTTTCATCTTGTATAACTTAAAAAAATGTATTAAAAAAAACTTTGATAAAACAATAAATTTATTGTTAATACATCTAATAACTTTTTTTTGTTAATTTATCAAACATTTTTAGGATAATAAAAATTAATACATAAATATAATTATTACTTAGTATATTAATATACTATGTATATTTGTATAACATGTAATTTATAAATATATTTTATTATAGAAGTCCGTCTATCAAAGTAATGATATCTAAATCGTGGCCAAGTTTGCTGTCTCTTAAGTACATAAATTTCAATCATACTTTCATAAGCAAAATTGTTCGCAATGCTTAATATTAGTTAGTTTTTAAATGAACAGATTTTATCGCAATTGTAAATGAATCCCATTTGCAGTAATGCCTGATGGTACTTTGAATATACTGAAAAAACTCCTTGTTAAAATTAACAAATTTTTATCAATGTACGTCCAATAATATTTTTGTTAAATAATAGTATGTTTTTTTATTAGTTACCCATTCCATTTTTAAAATGTTGAATTCTGAAAACATATTAATTTTTAGAGCCACTATAACAAAACAGGATAGCATTCCCTTTTCCTGCCTACTATGTCGCGTTCATTAAATTTTATTTTGTTTCGTGGTATTTCTAATGATCTATAGCGATAGTTTACTAAACGTCGTATAGATGAGATTTATAACTTAACAATGCATTGAGTCACTTAGGACTAATTATGTTGTAATAATAATCCTCATACACACAGCTCTTCAATGTCCCAACGAAATAAAAAATTAGGAGGTGTTAAATCTGGATTAGGTGGTATAAACTCTTCATTTCGCGAAATTCAATTAAATTAAAAAAATATTGATCGCATGTAAAAACCTTCATGGCAAACATCTGTCAAAAATTTTGTTCAAAAAATAAATTTTATGTTAAATAACAAGGTTTCTACTTTATTTTAGTTTTTATATGGTCATCTTATTTCAAAGTCATTATTTATGATACATTTAAAAATGGGGGAGTTCATTTTGATCCACCTATATACGTAATATATACTCAATGCTACTATGTTGCTATTTAACTAATTTAATATATTTACACTGTACATGTATGTTTCGTGTGATGTGTTCAAAAATACCTTAAAACGAATAAATATGTAATTCGCCTACCATTAAAATATACGGTTGTTGGATTTTTGTATTTGTACCTACTATTTTATATTTCATATACATAACGGCTTATTAAAATAAGCTCTATATAATTGTAGCTCTTTTATAATGCGTTTCCGGTTAGTGCTTAATACAATAGCTTCACTGAGGAATCGTTGTTCTGCATCAGAGTATCATATTATTTTGATTATTATGCATACATACGAATGTACACGAACGAACGGGATTGCCGCCAGATGATTTTTGTTTACAAGTTCAACCTCCTGTTGATATACAGTTGTTCGTGTGATAATATAAAAATACGCTTAGTGATAACTGTCTACATGTTATTATTTACATAGTACAATTGAAACAATTTTTATGGTTTATACGTGTTAGCCGCGATCTAATACAGATTTTTTTATTAAAAATGATTTACTAATATAAATTTTTGCTCGTCTACCATAGCTGAAAGTATGGTAGATTATAACAGGCTGTGCCAAAGGTTTGAACTAGATGCAGTTCTAAGTCCTGAAGGATTATTCACTATTGATGAACTCATTGGTGAAGGCACTTATGGCGAAGTGTTTCGAGCCAAAGATAATAGAACAGGTAATTTTTAAAAAATATATAGTTGGTATTTTTAAACTTAGCCAAATGTTGTATATTTTTTTATATAAGATAGTAGTCATAAGGTGCTCTCTTAATGTATTATTATTATTTAGTATCTTAATTTAGTAATTTACTAAGAAATTAATAAATAGAAATTCTTATATAAAAATTAATAAATAATGATCAATATTAGTATTTGATTTTGTAGTTTTAAATTATTATTTTTAGAAGTTTTATACATTACCCAGGCATTTTATGCGACCTCATACTAGGTCGTATAAATAATTATGTTTCAAATATAATTTTATCTATTCTGAATATGTAGGAGAAACTGTTGCTATTAAGATACTTGAAGATATTGCTGGTAATGAAGAAGAAATAGAAGATGAATATTTAGCTTTAAGAGATCTTAGCTTGCATCCAAATATTCCATCATTTTATGGACTATATTTTGTTAAAGGAACAAAGGAACTTACAGATCAATTATGGTTTGTAATGGAAGTAAGAAATATGTTTTAGCTTGATATATTTTAGTACTGTAACATGAGAACACCAACATAATAGTAAATTAGGTCATTAGGTTTTCTGTAAGTATTTAGAATTTATTTAATCCATGAAAATAATATATTACAATTATAGTTTTGTTTACAGTTTTTAAATGTATTATATATATCTAACACTCTATATAGTTAAATTCCTAGTTAATATCATTGTTTAGCGTTAAGAAAACGAAACACAAAAATGTTTATTTATTTCATATATGTACTTGGATTGACTAAAACAAATTTATCAAAATTCAAATGCTCACATATTTCATGTGAAATATTAAATTTTTTTTAAATAAACTAAAAATTTAGTTTTATAATCTTTAAATCATATAAATAATAAGGTTATTATTAAATTAGCACACTAGTTATCAATCATTCTTATATTAATTTAGATAAAATACCTTTCAAAGTTTATGTAGTGACTATAATAAAACATTAAAATATAAAACCACTTATTATCATTAAAATAGCCATCTAATTAAATTATTAAAATATTTTTAACTTTTATGTTAATAATGATATTGTATCTTTTAATATGATATTAAATCTTTTATCTCATACATTTGTGTATATATACATGAAGGTATAAAAACCAAAAGGTATTATCTCTCATGTACATTTTGTACATGATAGAATTAAGTATTTTTTGTCATAATATAAAGGGGTATGTATTAGTAACTTAAAACAAATTTGTGTTTGCCTAATGAAAAGGTATTGCTATGTAATTCCTTGGCTCACCTGTTAAAATCCATTACTGTGATTTCTTTATTTCTTGTTTTCAAAATCAACTCTATTTGAATATCTATTAGTCAGCGTTGTTTATGTCAATATTATTTGAATCTAAAAGTAACATACTATTTACGTATGCTTTAATAAAATGATTTTTTACTTGCATATAATAAAAATAGTATGAACTGGTCATAAATTATGAAATCACTGTTTTTCCTTAAAAATTCTTTAAATCATGCTTAATTCATTTTTTTTATTAAATTGATGGTTTTTTTCCTTATATTTTTTTTTGTGTAATTAATTTTTCTTTACTTTGTTTTGTTTTCAATATATTTTGATTTTATTTATACTAACATTTAAAAAATGGTTTAGACACTACTAAACCATTTTTTACATTAATTAAAATTAAAAATTATATTGAAGGTTGTTAATAAAACCTGTTTAAAACATAAGTAAACATTTAAAATGTCCCTTAAGACCAATGTAAATTTTGAAATTTTTAGTGTTTTAAACACTGCATGTTTAAAACATAACAACCCTGATAATAATAGATTAAAATATATATATGTATAAAAATATTTTAATACATGACATAAATATTGACACACACAAAAATTAATCAAACTTATATATATAATTTATACAATTTACAGTTGTGTGATGGAGGATCAGTTACTGATTTAGTGCATGGTTTAAAAGCACAAGGAAAACAGCTTTCTGAAGATCAAATTGCATATATTTTACATGAAACATTACAGGTAATAATAAATGTATTTAAATTGAGATTGCAGAGGAAATATTTTTACTTGTTGTATTTATCATATTTCATTTTTATTTTTGGTATTCTTATTATAAGCATATACAATAACATTAAAATAGCCTTATATTACTCTTTGAAAACCATGGTTGTGTCTTCTAATGAGAGGATTTCTGGCAGGTGCTAATTAACAATAGGTATGGTTTAATAATGTGTATATAAAGATATACATTTACATATATATATAGATAGATAAATATATACATAACTTTATTTGATCAGATTCTATTTTTAATGAAAACAAAAAAAGACATAAATGGTTGGCCATTTATATTGAATATTAGTGTGTGTTAACTCAAATAGAGATATAAATAAATTATAAAATTTATCTATGAAAAATACAAAACAAAAGTTTTCCCAAAAACTAAAATAAGCAATTACTATAATATAATCAAAGGGTGTCCCAACCATTCTTCCCTAGTTTCTATGGTATATTCTGAAGAGTTCGTTATTCTATTGCTAGAGAAAAGAATAAAATCTCTAAATATTAGTCTATTATTTATTTAGCCAGCCAAGTTATCTATGACTCAAACTTAATCAATCGGCAGTGTACATTAGACATATCTGCCTTATCAACACTATAACTCATTTTTCAAAAAAGATTTAACGACTGTTCTAGAGCTGCATTTGATTTAAACATAAAATAATGAATACACATTTGTTTAGTTAGTTTATTATAAATATTTTTATCTAAATTAAACACGTGAGAGGAACTTGATGTTAAAATATTTACGAGTCTATTAATAAATTAAAATTTAATTTTGTATAAAATAATCAATAAAACTAAAATTACAATCATATGGTATGAATTTTTAGTTATAATAATTATTGTATAACTATCTAATATAATATAAAAAAATATATTCAATAAATTAGTATAATTTATAAAATCATATATAAAAGCTGATGTCAGTAAAATAGTTATTTCTAAATTATTATTTAACTTGTATTTAAAACAGAAATATGTCAAATTATTACATATAGAATTATTAGCTGCTACAAAAATCAATAGTGTAATTTATTTTTATTCTATATAAATAATATGCATCATATTTCAAATCTATAAAATACTAATTCTTTAATTTTAATTATCTTTTAATTAATTAATGTATTTGAAAATATCTTATTAAGTTTTATATATTTACTTAAAAATTAATTTTTACAGGCGCTTGCCTTCCTTCATCGAAATCATTGTATGCACAGAGATGTAAAGGGCCACAATATACTTTTAACTGAAAGTGGAGAAGTCAAACTAGTAGATTTTGGAGTTTCTTCTCATTTAGGAGCAACAATGGGACGACGCGATACATCAGTTGGAACACCCTATTGGATGGCTCCAGAGGTAAGCCATAAATGTAAAAATAATATATAAGCATTACACTATAATTTTTATCTCCTATCAATACAAATAAATTAAATGTATTGAATTAAAATTTTTAAAAGGTTTTCTTTTTATGTATTGTCTATCAAAAAGAATATTTCACAGTTTCAAATTTTTTTAATTTTGCATCAAAATAAATTAAAAACATGAAATTTTATAATAAAAATTTTCATACATTTTCTATAGTAACATTATCTTAGATCTTCGTCTTCTTCCTCACTTTAATCTCAACTATTTGGGGTCGGCCACCCTTATCCTAAACTTCCACAATCTTCCACATCCTCTACACTTACATCAGCTGTCCTCATATCACATTCAATAACATCTCTCCATCTCTTTGTTAGTCTTCCTCTACCTCTTCTTCCTTCAACATTCATTGTTACAACTGTTCGTACGGCTTCCAATTCTTCTCTCCTCATAACATGACCAAACCATCTAAGTCTATTTTCTCTTATCTTATCTACGATTGATTCTACACCTATACTCCCTCTTGTATGCTCGTTCCTTATCCTATCTTCTCTATCACTCCACTCATCTCTCTATGCGTTCTCATCTCTGCTACACTCATTTTCTGCTCTACTTTCTTATCAACCGCCCAACACCTGAACCATACATCATAGCTGGTCTCACTACAGTCTTGTAGAATTTACCTTTCAGCCTCATTGGAATTCTTTTATCACATAGGACACCAGACGCTTCTCTCCATTTTAACCACCCGCACTTAATCCTATGTCTTACATCCTCATCAATACCGCCGCTTTTTTGCACAACTGATCCTAAATACTTAAAACTTTCCTCCTCTCCAATCACGCCCTCGCCTATTGTCACTGGTCTCTTTATTTCACCTACCTCGTGTTCTCATTTATCAATTTCGTACTCTATATACTCTGTCTTACTCCTACTTAATCTTAAACCCTTTTCTTCGAGAGCTGATCTCCATACCTCTAGCCTTTGATTAATTTCCTCCCTTATAAAATTATCATAGATAAGTAATTTATATCATTTCTTTTTGACATTTATAACTGCAAACGTCAATATTTTTTTGGCTGTCCTGTAAAATAGATGGCAAACTATCTTTACTTAATGTAAAAAATAAATGCACTTTTTTTTTTTTGAAAACGAGATAAAAATCTAAAAGGCATTATTATGTAGGAAATGTTATTATCCCAGTAAACATTATATTAATTCGGGCCTTGAAAGTATAAGTAAAAATAAAAAGCAAATTTTAATTTGGTTTACTCATATTATACTATGTAAAATTTTATTACTCTTTCAATAAGTTTTTTTTCTATAATATATAAACAGTGTGTTTATTTATAATCCTACCCCAAATTTTTTAATAAATAATGTTTTTTTCAAAAAAATGTACAGATTAAAATTTTATATATTTTTTAAAACCATTGTAAATATTAATTTTATTGTAAAAAAAAATTATTCCTAAGGGTAGATATTGGAAATAGTTCTCGAAAGATCAATAGGAACCTATTATTATTTTTGTTCTATAAATTGGCCTAGATAAATTTTGACTGATCAATAATTGTTTTTTTATTATTACTCTTTGAAATATTAACATTTGAATATTTAAAAAGAGTTAGTATCGATGTAGTTTTTTGCGACATTCTATTTTTATCACAACGCACGGATAAAAATTCTTTCATGTTTCAAATCTCATTCATTTATAACTAAAAATTATATTAACTTTTAAAGTAATAATACAAAACTGTTTATCGACTAATCAAAATTTTATATTTGGACTATTTTCAATTTAATACAAAAAACATCCGAAATTTATTCCTAAAATCCACCTTTATAAATAATATTTTCTTACGATAAACTTAATATTAACTATGCTTCATAAAATTCTAATTAGTACATTTAAAAGAAAACTCATTATTTAAAAAAAAGTGGTTAGTAATTTTATTAATAAACTACATTGTATATTAGGATAGTTCTTTTTATTCTTATTAATATTTCAAAAATGACATCATTGGTGTAATAATTAAAAAAATGGTTTTTAGGTGGTTAAATATTACAATAAAAGGTAGTTTAAGCATAGAAATTCTGTGCCATTTCAAAAAGCTTATTGTTCGATATAAGTCTGGATTAATGTCGTATTCACTATATTTGTTAATGCTAGGCGAATGTAAGCTATTTGTTTTGCCTATTTAACAAATAGAAGGGAACTTTAGAATTCATATTGCTAGGGCATTAAAATTTTTTTTTAAGATTGAAAGATGTATTAAAGCTCTTTATTGTGTAATGGTATTATTATATTATAGTAATAAGTATCTATACATAATTTTGCAAAATTAGGTTATTGATTTAAAGACTGTTATTTCAGTTAAAGCTGATTTTTTTAAATTTATAATAATATAATAAATAATTAAACATTAAATACAAATATATAGTTGCTAATAACAAATTTATCCATTAGCCTTATTGTTGATTCAATATTTGGTAATATAATACCAAATAATAAGTGGTAACAGACACAAAAAAAAAAAAAAACACATCATAGTAAAATCAATACCTTCTCAGCTTCGCATCGAAGCTATAAATAAGTATACTAGTAGAGTGTATGCAAATGAGTTAAATTAAGTTTATTTTTATCTGAGTATAATTAAAATTTTTATTAAAATCGCTAATCTTTCTCTATGTATAGAAATTAATTTTATGATATCATATTTTTAAAAATCTTTACCTAAAAATAATAAATTAATAATTTTTATATTTATCTACTTAACCCTGGATATTTGAAAAATATTTAATCAGGATTTTATTTAAATTATATTTGCAAGATTTTTGTTAAAAAGCAATCATAACAGATTTTATTTGATAGGCAGGCCATCTTAAATATTCTGAATAACTTTAATAAAAAAAAAAGTGTACGTTTTTCTTTAAATATTTTTAAAAACTGCCCAGTATTGACCTTGGTCTTTGGTATTATAAAAAGATAATCGGTTGTATTATCCATAATATTTATGGGACCACTAGTCTTAAACTATATACGATTCGTGAATAGTACATACTCATTATTGTCTCGGTCTACTAATTGTTAATGGGTGGCGGTAACGCGTTAAATGACTATAGTCTACGGAGATCATGTACATAATTAAATAACGAAAAATAATAACAAAAACAGACGGACTTTTATTCATTGCCATATAGTTATTTTCTTTAGCGAATCATATCTAACGATACACCGGTAGGTATCTATCATAAAATAACTTACGAGTTCATGTGCAGAACGCACATCGAAACAGGTCATCGGATCCGTTTACTCATTATTATTATTGTTGCGGTAACAAGCGCAAGCACATATTGATATCGTTATGATAGTATTTTAGCCTTAGTGTATGGTTAAATTGATGGTCCTTAAAATGATTGCGAGTGTGATGATGACGAGAAATCGGTACAACACTGCCTCAACTGGTTTCCGTTTACTTAATTTTGTTTACGGACGTCCGCTGGTCGCGTTTCTTTCATATTTCACACTGAACTTGGAAAGTGTGCTAGACTCATTCTCATTCTCGTAGTTTGTCGCTTTCGCAGTTTCGTGCCATCGTGTGTTCGTATGTCAAAATAACTTCGTGGATGAAGCCAAAACAGTAATACAATATAAGTGTCTTGATTCTCGTCATTTATGAATTTTACATGAAAAGATTTTTTAATCGAAAGTTTGAAGGTAAATTATTTTTAAATCATATTATGGGTGAGAAATGTTTTCAAAATACTACTACCATAATTATTAGTGACACCTATTTTCGGTTCTTTTCAACTTAGGAAAATTTATTAATAAGATAGTTAAAAATATTATGAAATGTAAGCGTAAAGGCTTTCAGTATTGAATGTTATGTACTTGTAATAAGATTTCAGAACTTTTAAACGTGGCAAATTTCTACAAATTCAACAGATATCTCACTTATGCCAAATTTTCACACCATAGATCTTTAGGTGAAGTAAATTTTTTTTTTTTGAAGTTTTATATTATATGTGAAATAATTATTTAAAAGTCTGTTTTGATAAAAAATTTATATTTTTTTTATCATTGATCTCAAAATTTTGTAAAGGAACTCAACCAAATTAAAATGTTTAATTACTAATTTAATTAATACCTTTTAGATTAACTGTTGAATCTAAGATCCCTAAAATACCAGTATGGCCATATCTCAAGGGCATTCACTCCTAAGCAAACTTATATTGTAACTATTGCAGTAGAGGATTGATTTACTCAATATTTGGGAGTTCCTACTATGAATCGCATTATTTAAACTATCCCAAGCTTCAAAAAATTCATTCAATTCAACTCTAGATTACAAAATCATTTATTTGACTTTGGAAATAATTTTTGTTCAGTTTATAATTTTATTTTATTAGTCTAATTTTTATTATAATGTTGCATTTTTTTTTTTAATTTAAAACGATTTCTAGCTTTAAAAAAACGTTCGAGTGAATAAATATTAATTTTATAGATAAAGAGCCTTTAAAATCCCATGGGTTATAGGGTTAGGTTTGTTTTGGAACTTTAATTAAACATAAAAAATATAATACGGAACTGGTTTAAAAAGTCACATAATGTTCAAGTTTTTTTTATAAATTAGGTTAAAACTAAAGTTATGTATAATTGAGTCAATCATATGTAACTAAAGATAATGGACTCAATGCAACAAAAACATGTTTTTTTTTCTTAGAAGTCAATATGCAGAAGATCATTAAAAACTAGAGTAAAAAGTGGTATCATAGGGCTTGTATCAATATAAATTCATTATTTTATAAATATTCTGTTAAGTTACCTAGTAGCTTTCAATACCTTTGTTAAAGATAATATACTAGCTAATAACAAAATAATGAATTAGATTAATGAGATATTTTAAACTTATTAAAAAATGATTTTATTGACAACATAAGATTTGAGACGTTGACCATATGACAGTTGATATTAAACTTGAAAGTTGTCTACACCTTTTATAGTTGACTAGAGTAATTTACTTAGTAAATTGGTAAATATCTAAGTATAACAGCTAGTTTTACAGTGAACGAAATACTGATTTAATCTTTCAATCTAGTAATATTAATTAGAAATGTGTTTTTATTGAGAGTACTGAACATACTCTTTTTTAATATGATTGATTACAACGCATAATTTTATGTGATTAATTGAAATGAGAAATTTATTTTCAAAATTTTATTCATAAATATTTTAGTTGAAACAAGTAAATATAGTTATTTATTCCTAACCTCTATTTGATAAGTATTTTTACACAGTATTAGATTACAGTTATAGAAGAAATGTTTACGAAAGCGTTTGCATAAATAAACAAGGTAATAAAATGTATCATTATCATCAATGTGTAACTAAGTATTTGAAAAAATATATAAACATATTTTTATGAATATTATCTATATATTTTAATACCGGTAAGCTAATCAATAATAATAAAAACATATAATCGATAGATACTTATATTTAAAATTATCTCCTAAATGAAAATTAATTTTATAAATTATTTAAAAAGTAAAATATGATTAGTGTTAATGTCTTCTATCTGTTAATTAGTCAATTAAATGAAAACTTAAAATGATTTTAAATTAAATTAAAATTATTTGTTGAAAAAATATTTTGATCAGAGAATAACAAATTATTTGAATCTTAACTATTTTAATATAATAAGGGATTTCTTTAAAATGTAAATTAATAATAATTCCTAAAGTTATTGATATATTAAACATTTAGTAACAGACTTATGAGGTTTAGTTGTTAATCACAAACCCAATTATTAAATTTATAGATTTATTTTATATACCTTTACCATTTTTATGATAAATTTTTAAACATAATATTGATACAAATAAGAATTTGTTGCAAATTTAATAAATAAACCTCACTAGTAATTGTTAAATTGTAATAATACATATTTTTAAGTAATGGTTTTTCATATCTTGGTGTAATTCAAATGCATTTTTTTTTTAAATGCGTTTTCTTCATAATATTTTAGTTTTCTTTTGTTTTAAGTTTCATGAAGTTTCTAATATTTCCATTGATATTAATTGTTTTAATTTTACGGTACATGCTCGAATAATTATGGTAGTCAGGAATTATCATTCAAATATTAAAAAAAACACGTTGCATTCCAATATTTGCATGTATTTATGATTCTCAAAAATAATTCTATTTAAAAATACATTTTGTACTTCAATTTCTGTTATCTTTTATTTTTATTTAAAAGTTCATTTTATTTTTGGGGCCAACTGACGTAGTATGATTGGTATTATTTTATTGTTATTTTGAAGTTCGTGAATATAACGTGAGAATCAATAGATCAAAAAAAAAAAAAGATTTTACAGTTACCACATGTGAAGTAATATGTTAAATAACCTACAATATTATTTATGGCTATAAAATTATTATTCCATAGTATATTCCAACATTAATAGTTTTTCCAATAATTAGCACAACCGTAGATTAAACTAGAGAATACATTAATAAATTAAAGGTAAAAAATGATTCTTCTAATTTTTATAAATTTATAAAACATAATTATTAATTTTTATTATTCATAAATTAATTTAACTAATTTTAAATTACATTTTTTTTAAACAATATACCAAAAAAAAATTTTTTGCTTAAAATATAACAAAATAGTAAAAAACTTTGATAGCGAATTTTATTTTCAGACTTAGTGGTTAATTTATGAGCAATGTAATACGTGTGTGACGCCATTTCTGCGTCGTCGGCGAAAATATTTCTTAATGGGTTCTATCTTTGACTTGTTATAACTCTTAAAAACTAAACTTATCTTATTTTACTTAAGAAGCTTTTTTAAAGAAAAATATATTATCATTTTTTTAATATAATTTCCACTGAATTTCGAACGTTTCAAGTTGTAAAAATGATTAATTCAAGTATTTATTTTTGCAATGTATGACTGTTTACTGGCGTTATTTCAATGGACATTTAAAGAATTATATCTTTCTAAGTTTGCGATAACTTTTGTATAAGTTTTTCAAAAGTCTTTACAGCTCTATAGTTTTGAACCTATTTGAAATAATATAAGTGATAAATATTTTTTTCAAGAAAATTATTTTACCGCTTCTTTATAGATAGCATTTTTAAAAAATTGATTTTTAAAATAATATAATTTTCTTTCTTTTTTTTTCTTTTTTTTTTTTAAGAAATAAGTGTATTCCTGAACAAATAATTAATTATACTGCATTTTGAGAGGTTTTCTTTTTAAATATGCTTACGTGGTTTAATGATTAAAATCAAAACTTGTAGGTGTGGTTATGATAATTTTTTGAATACTCCTAATTTTAGAAAATAAATTATCCTACTTGACGTTTTAAATTATAATTAATAGTGTCACAGCTTGTCAACGATTTAAGTAAAAGTGGTTTATTATATTTATGTATTTACAAAAACATCCTGTTAAACTATTAAAAACTAACTATATTAACATTTTAAACACGATTTAAGGGTAAACCACTGTAAACAAATTTAAAATGTAGTACTGATTTTTATTTTCAAAATATATTTATTTTCTCTGTTTTCATATTATTCAACAATTATAAATTATAAATTTGTGGCTTAATTTTGTTTTTTAAGGATTTAATATCACTTTTACAGTGGACTCTAAGCTAAATGGATTATTTTTGTGGTAGATTTATTTTAACAATATAATAATTTTTTATTTATGGTTTGAATCAGAAATACTATTTTGACTGAAGTTTTTACGTGTAACAAGTGTATTTCCAAAATATTATCACAAAAATTGTTTAAAAAAATTCTAAAGAAGTACTAGTTCTTTTTGAAAATTTTATGATAATGAATAATTTTTTTCATTGGTGAGTCACGTATGATGTGTTACTAAACTATGCACTTAGTATAAAATATTTATGTTTAATTTCGTCCTTTAATATATGTTTGTATTTTTTTGCATTGGTTAGTTTGACACCATTTCAATTATTTAAAGCATTGGTACAATAATCAGTTACATCCATTTTACTGATTATTTTTCGGGAGATAAAAACTTAAAAATTACCCCCATGTTTAAATGTGATGTTTACTATTGATTATTTTAAACATAAGACAAATTTATTTACAATTATAAATTTGCAAATACTATAATTTTTTTTTTTTTGTAAAAAAATCCATTTGTGTATTGTACCTATTCCTTTAATTTAGTTCTTAGATAGTTTTAAACAAAAAATTAATATTCTTTTATTCACTCAGAAACTCATACTAAATTTATTTTCATCGTATAATCGAAATTTATTTTGTTTCTTTAGGAAACACTCTAGGGGGATAAGATAAAACTTGTGGTTTAATTACTCTTGTATAGACGATTCTTTAAATTTTTTAGAACAACCCACTTGTTTTAGAGTAGTTTATGTTTAGCTTATTATTGATAATTTGTTTAAAACGATGTATTATTTGATTTACATTATTATATTATTACAATGCATTTGTCATAATTATAATTATTATTATGTTCATTAGAAACTAAATTAAAGTGCACCTAAAAAGCTACTTTTGTCTATTAATGATACCAAACATACATTTATTTCTAGTCTGTTTATTTTGGTGACATTCTCAATTTTCACAAAAACGAGAAAATAGAAATTTCGAATTCAACAAATAAAATGTAAAATTGGTAGCTGAAGCATTACTATAGAGGGATCATAAGACAATCGATCGTTTCAGATTAGAGCGTGTAATCTATGACAAGATTTCTCTAAACGTTAAAATTTTCACTGACCCCTCACAATAAATAAGTCATAATATTTGCAAGCAGGAAACTAACAACACTATCACTCGAACTGATCAAAAAATACGTATATAAAATACGTGTAATGTAGTGTCTATGGGTGTTTTGATATTATGTAACACAAATATAAAAATCATAAATCATTAAAAACTTTAATTACGGTCATTTTTATTCTGTTAAGTTTTTTGGCACTTTTAATAGGACTGCTATAGCTATATTAAACCATAATATAAAAATTTCTAGCATTGCTCATCAATTATTAATTATGGTTTACAAATGTATTATGTATTTTCGATTTCTATGAAGGCGGTGCTGAGATTTAATAGAGAGAAGATAGTTTGATCATAGCCTAAAAGAGAGTGAGAGGTCAAGCAGTAGTAACCGCTTGTTGTATCGTATCATTATTAATTTGATTCAATTGAGATACTTGCGTGCCATAGTCTAAGATAAATCAGTATGATTTCCGAGACCAGTTTCTTCTACTAAGTTCAACACAGATATCTTCAGGTTAGGTTTGAAAAAAATATATATATATATATATATATAATCATGATACCGCTTATGTTGTTGATTATTTTTCTTGCACATTGCTGACCTACCTGTTAGTTATTAGTTACCTTTCATTCTCACGTGACTTCATAAAAACATTTTTGGAACACCCTATAGAAAAAATGGATATAGAGAGCTCCTGTAGAGTTTTTTAGGAAAACATGTTAAATCCAATTAAAACAGTAGTAATTTATAAATAGTAATAATTTATGGTGAATAATTTATTTGCTTGTAATATACGTGCGTGTTACCGTCGCATGATTCATGTGACCACGATAGTCAATAACCAGTCCTGCTGCATGAGTTCAGTTTCAACCAAGCGAAAATTGCTTAACGCTTTCATTTATTTTGCTCAAATTTGATAATTAATCTGATATATTTCAGTAATCATTTGCCAGTAGCATTATTTTTTACATTTTTTACGTTTCAAAAAATTGTAGTGTTGCATGTAGCAGTTCTACATATGAAGGAAATGTTATGGTCTTGTATTCTTATGGAAATATAAATGTATTATACATGTGCATATTTTAGACTTTTGAGAAAAATAGAGCTGTAAATGTTAATATTTTCTAAAATAAAACGTTATTAATTTTTTAATGTACATTTTACGTACTACCAATTTGCATGTCTATAATTGTTCCATAAGATAATTTTTTTCAGAAGATTTCTCGTAAATGAATAATATAATTATATTGTTAAATTTATTAGATGAATTAAAAAAACTAAATAGTTTATATTTTCTATTAAACTAAAAACGATCCACTATGAATACAGAATGAATTTTGACTTATTTACTTATAATAAAGTAAATGCTTAATTAGTTAATTTTTATTTTAAGGTAATTGCTTGTGAACAGCAGCGTGATTCTTCTTATGATAGCCGATGTGATGTATGGTCGTTGGGTATTACTGCCATTGAATTAGCTGTCGCCGAACCTCCATTAAGTGGTTTACATCCAATGAGGGCTTTATTTCAAATACCTAGGGAACCTCCACCTGTGTTGCCGCTGTCAGCTCGGCCAGATGCACCTAAACTAACTCATTTTGTAGCCAGATGTTTAGTGAAAGATTTTGAGCAACGACCTACTAGTGCTATGCTTATCCATGATCCTTTCATTGTTCATGGATCCAAATGTATTGTTCGTGTTCGCCAGGAACTCAGAGCAGAAATCCAATACCAACGAGAAGTTAGTGGTCGAATTCAAAAACAGCCTGATGTAACTACTAAACATGGAAAGCTTAAGACAAAACGCCACGTTCCTCCAACAACAATTTACGTGGATGATCTTGCTGCACTTGACAGTCTATCAGAAGTATAATTATTTACACTAAATTATTCTATTTTGAACTTGAAACTTATTTATGAAAAATTAAATTTTAGGAAAGAATTGTTAATCAATTGAAAAAAAGATACCAAATGAACTTAATATACACGTATATAGGAGATATATTGTTGGCAATTAATCCATTTACATCACTTCCATTATATACACCTGCTGTACGTATTTAGTTATTACTTCGTCAACAAAAAAAATCTTGGTTATTTACAGAAATTTTAAATTATTTATTCAACAGGAACAAAAAAAATATTGTAATCAATTAAGAGCAGCATATCCTCCGCATATTTTCGCAATTGCTGATTCTGCATATCAATTTATGTTACATGAAAAGGCTAATCAATCCATTGTTATTAGTGGTGAAAGTGGAGCAGGAAAAACTGAATCTGGAAATTTGTTACTTAAACAATTAGTTTACCTCGGAAAGGTAAAATATAAAATATGCATAGATTAAATCTTTTAACACATGATGTAAAATGTAGGTCTTAGACTAAGCATTTTAATATATGATTATTGATGAATATTATTAATATCATAACAATTCAATAAACAATTACTAAAATTACTATTTATCAAAAATGAATGGAGCTATTAGTATAAATTAATTAATCTGTTAATATTATATATATATATTAACCGTCAATACCTTTACCTAATATTCAATATTGAACAATCAAGTAAGAAAAGCTTGATAATGCACAAACCGATTGCTTAGTGTAAAAAAGAGTTGAATACATTTTTGACGTTTCATGAGATCAGTTTTGAAATTGTTTTACTATTATGTCTTATTTATTATCCATTTTTTAATTATTTTAGTCACCAAACTGAAACTAAATAATAAATGTTGAATTTTTACTTTTAAACTGTACATTTTAATAGAAAGTTAGTACAATTACACAATTAACTCATTTTCGTCAAAAAAATGCATTTACTCTTTTCTGCCCACAGCCATTAAAATAAAATAATTTTTTTCACATTCAATAAAAAAATAACAAAAACCATTAAAATAACAATAACAACAGGAATAATATAATAACAAGAATAACGAAAAAAACAAAAAAAAAATTACCAAAACTATATTTTTAAAAAAAAAATAGGATACAAGCTAAGTCGGTAGTATAGCTCCAACCTCAGACCTGTAACTATCCTTCCCGAGCTGAACTCTACTTCAATTTAATTATACATGTATATAATAAAATAGATATTACTTAATAATATTCTTAATAACTAAAACATAATTTTATCATAAATTAACATTTTGATAATTATTCAATATAACATCATAAAACCATTTTTATAATTTAATTATTTTTCGTTATTAAAAGAATTCAACCACTATGATGGTCATTAATATACTTTTATTTTTAAAATTTATGAATATTTATAATATTATAGGATTAAATATTTAAAGGACTGGCTTTTCGCTTTTTCATTTTCTTCTCTACATGTTTTTTCGAGGGTTGATTTCCTAGAATTATTACGGAAATTGAGTATTTTGTCAGTGATGATATCGACTAGCCAGTTCAAAAGACCTACTTATGGCAAGTTGGTTAATTTTAACCAGCAGATACAAAAGACTAAACAGATTTTTTTAGTTATATATTTTTCTCAAATCATCAGATATGAAGTATTTTTTATGTTCATCCCTTATACCTTATAAGGGTAAAATATAAAATTTATTATAAAAAAAATTATTGTTAAGGATACATTTTAGGGATCATTTTTGAAAATTCATTAGTAACTTATTATTTACAATTAAATCTAAATAAAATATTGACTTACCAATAACTAGTTTTAATTATTACTTTTTGAAATATTAGCATTTGAAGATTTAGAAAAGGTGAATAGTGAAATAGTGTTTAGTGAGGTTTTATTTTTACCACAACACGTGCACAGATAAGAATTAATAGTTGCTCATCCCGTTCAATTATAACTAAAAATTATTTTAATTCAAAGAGTAATGATACAAAATTGGTTATCGACTAATTAAAAATGTATATGTATATTATTTTTATTTAATAGTAAAAAAATTCTATAATTATAATAATTTATGATTAAGTAATTATAATTTGTATGATAATTTTATTTAATTTTTTAACTTAATATTATAAAACTAGCAAAGCTGTGAAAGTTGATTTTATTTAACTTGTTAAAAATAAGTTAATCAAAAAAAGTTCTTGAGCTAATAGTTAAATTAATCCATTTTTTTTTTCGTAAATATTACAATACTAAAATACAGAATAATAATTTCATGTTAAATTTAGTTGGTATAATAAGCAATTATTTCTCTATTATACTTATAAATCATAAAACGTGTAATTAGGATATAATTAAGGAAATAGGAATTGATTTGCTTTTGGAGATATTCAACAATTCTTTTTAAAGATTAACTACTATCTACATATTTGCATTGAAGTGTTTTTATCATAGTGATTTTAATTGCTGTCAGATATCATCTATACTTGTCTGAACCACCATACCTCATCTCCATTATGCTGTGGTTTTTAAATTTTTTTTATAACTATACATACTTATTAGAATAAAAAAAAAATAGTTAAAAAATATTGTTGTTACTATATCAACTGTAGGCACTAATGGATTAATTTTATTAGTTATAAATATAGCATATTATATTACATATAAAATACTTATAATTTAGGGTTTGGCCTTGCCTAGTAGGTATAAACATATGTTTCGACACACACAGTGTCACCGGTTCGACCCTCAGGGTTTCAATGAAATTTTTCTTACGATTTTCTTATTGGTAGTGTTTAGTCTGGTTCAAGCTGGCTATTTTACCCAACCCCTCTATTTTTGATTTAGTCATCGTTAACTCCCTAACATATGAAAAAGAGCCACCACCCTCTATAGCATATTAATTTTGGGAAATAAAAGGATGTAACACTAATCATTATAATTTATTATGCAATTGAAAGTTTAATATTGTTTTGTAATCTTGTATTTTTAGGCACCAAATAGAAATCTTGAGCAACGTATTTTACAAATGAATCCAATTATGGAAGCTTTTGGAAATGCAAGAACTGGTATAAATAGCAATTCCTCGAGGTTTGGTAAATTTTTAGAACTGAGTATGACAAAATCTGGACAATTAACTGGTGCTAGAGTATCAGTCTATTTATTAGAACAATCTAGGGTGATTCAACAAGCAAAGTAATGTTTATTTTTAATTTTATGAACTCTTTTTAGTTTACATTAACCAGTATAAATTTTAGTGGGGAACGCAATTTCCATGCATTTTATTATATGTATGATGGGTTAGAACATGATAAAAGACTTAAAGAATTTCATTTAGATAGAGAATTACGTAGTACACATTCATACCTTCCTGCTGACAGACAAGATAATAAAACAAAACAAGTAAGGAGTATTAAAGCAAGTTTTGAAATAATTTATGTAATTTTATTATACTTATAACTATTTAATTTTAATTGGAATCTAAGTATAATATTTATAAATATAAGAATTATTAAATATATCAATTAAATAACTGTATGACTATTTTAGTGACATGTTTTTTTGTTGCAAATTTTGGATTATTAATTATAATATTTCTCTGTAGAATAATATAAACAAGTTTTCTCAGTTGAAGAACGCCTTTGAAGAAGTAGGCTTTAAAGATGAAGAAGTAAATTCTATTTATTGTATATTAGCAGCAATCTTACACCTGGGTGATATTGAATTTGGAGAAATTATTACTGATAATAACACAGACAATAAGAGTACTGTTATTGATTTAACACCAATTCATAGAGGTAATGATTTTATACTAGAAACATAAGGAGATATAAGATAAGAAAATGAATAAGATGTATTAATACTTCAAAAATGAAAAATAAATAACTCTAAACATTGTAACGTCACAAATTCGAAGGTGGCATCTTATTATTTTTTGTTATGTCTATTCATCTGTTTTTTTTTTTACTATCGGAATGCGCGTGAATGAACCTTTTTTGACATAATGTTGTTAACAAATTATTATTTCTGCTGTTAACCAATAGATGAGGTGACGAACGACCTGGTAATTTTGTTTAGGCATCCAGACCATCGAATGGGTCTCTTCGTAGACCACATATCGTTTTCTTTCTTTATAAGTATATCTATGTAATGTGTTTTATTATTTTATTAAAAATTTATTTTATTTATATTAAGAGAGTACGTGTTGCTTTCTTTTTAGCCAACGCTAAGGAGCGAGTGTCCAGACCGCTCCTGGTGCTCTCCATTAATTTCCAATTGTCATTAACAAATACCGTCTGTGGTGTTTGTTTTATTATTTGATTATGTTTAAATATTTAATTTTAATTTTAGTTTTGTCGTCAGCCTTTCTTTGTAGGCATGGTTTTTAATACACTGCTATTTTTGTCTATGTTTAGCTTAATTTTAGCTAAAATTTCTTATAACCTTAACTGTAATATTTATTTTTATAATCAAAGTAGCTTAAGTACTCGCATGTATTTTATACCTTTTCCTTAATCTAAACTCGAACTACGGTATGTTTTACATATACCACATACAACTTCAATTATCATAGTTGTGGTAAATAAACCACGAGGTGTTACAATCATTTATATATTTAATGTCACATTAACCAAAACTAAATTATTAATTAACTTAAAATAAAATTCCATTAATGGTCCGATAAAAATATCTGATAGGTGTGACACTTTGAATAGATGGTGGCAAACTTTGCTACCATAGCTAGTCGTTGTGCAGTGGGCAAACCATGTTGTTTCAGGTTGACTAAAAGCCCACTTGGAACAAAATTAAAAGTATTTTTTTCAAAATTTAGTGATCAATTATATATCAATTACTCTATACATACTCAAATTAAGAATTATAGAGATAGCTTTTGAATTTTAAGTCAACATTACTGTATGATAGAACTTTATTGTCTCCATCATTCATACAAAGTCAAAATTGTTTCAATAACCTTCAAAATTATAATTAAACATAGTCTTAATAGGTATTCAAATTCTCATAAAATCTTATTAAGTTGTATTTCAATACGTTTTTATAATAATACAATAATAATTATTTTTTTATTTAGTTAATGATATTTATAGAAATTAGTTTCATCATTGTAATATGTATTTTTAAAATTTTTTTTAGCCTCTTGTCTTTTAAATATTGAAAGTACAGATTTGTTAGAATGTTTAAGTGTTAACAGTGTTGTTACAAGGGGTGAAATTATTCAAAGGAATAATTCTGTTTCTGAAGCTATTGCTACAAGAGATGCTATAGCCCGTGCCTTGTACAGTCGATTATTTGATTGGCTAGTGAATTCAATTAACAGTTTACTATCTTTCCATAAAAATAGGTAATATTGATTAAGTATGATATTTATATTAATTATATTATATAATTTGATAATAGGGGTGAATATAATGTAATTGGAATACTAGACATTTTTGGTTTTGAAAATTTCAAATATAATTCATTTGAACAGCTTTGTATCAATATAGCTAATGAGCAACTTCAATATTTTTTTAATCAACATGTTTTTGCATTAGAACAAGCAGTAATTATAATTTTTTTATTTATATATATACACAATTTTTCTTTTTTGTCGTTAATTATATTATATATTACATATATTTTGTTGGTAATTTTAATCAGGAATATGAATCTGAGGGTGTACCAGTTCAACACGTTGGTTTTTGTGACAACAGACCTGTACTTGATATGCTTGTTAGTAGGCCTATGGGACTTTTAGCACTATTAGATGAAGAGAGTCGATTTCCTCGAGCAACTGATCGATCTTTAGTCGGTAAGACACAAAAAATTATATAATTTATTCTAAAGAAAAAAAGAAAAATATTTTTCAATCTTACTTTTTAGAAAAGTTTCATTGTAATATCAGAAGTAATTACTATGTACGACCAAAATCAAATGCCTTACAATTTGAAGTAAAACATTTTGCTGGTAATGTAACTTATCAAGCTACTGGTATGTTAGAAAAAAATAGACACTTATTAGCAATTGAGGCTATTCAAGTATTACGGAAGTCTAACAATAAAACTGTTAGAGCACTATTTCAAAGTCCTGTTACTAAAACAGGCAATCTCTATGCTCAAGTAATAAAGAAACTGTTAAATCAATAATATGTTTGCTTCATATTTTTATATGTATTTATTTTTTAGGATATATCTACAGGACTAATGGGTCTTGCATCACAATCTCGTGGACAACAAACTGCTGCCACATATTTTAGACATTCATTAACAGAATTATTGCATCGAATGGGATGTAATAATTCAGGTGTAAGTTTACCTAGGTTTGTTCGATGTATCAAACCTAATGATCAACGTCAACCTAAACAATTTGATCCTGTAAAAGTAGTTTCTCAGCTTCGTTGTAGTGGAGTCATGGAAACTATTAAAATTAGACGGAATGGATACTCTCATAGATTGCTATTCAACGATTTTATAAAAAGGTAGAAGTCACCTAAATTTATCATGATAAATTTTACATTTAATTTATTTAGAAAAATTATAGAATTTTTATTTTACACTTTATTTACATAATAAAAATATTAAGTAGTTATGTCAAATTCATAATTGATGGACATTATTTTTAACAGATATGGAATCTTAGGATTTCGTTTGTATGAGAAAATACCTCCTACTAGAGACAACTGTAAACATTTACTAGTTAAATTGAAACTGGATGGTTGGGCTATTGGAAAAACTAAAGTATTTTTAAAATACTATCATATTGAACATTTAACTAAATTACATGAAATACAAGTAGTTATCATTTTTAATACTTTTTATTAACAAAGATTTTAATAAGTTTAATTTTTTTATCGGCAGATACATCAAATAGTTATAGTACAGAGTTGTGTTAGAAGATGGTTAGCCATAAAATACTATAAAGAAGTTTTAAATGCGAAACGGATGTCATGGGGTGCATTAACTCTTCAGAAACATGCTCGAGGATGGTTAAGTAGACATAAAAAGAAAAAGTCTAAAGGGGAAATACCAATTGGTGAAGTGGCTCCTATTTATCGCCAAGAGTTAAAAGAAAGTTCAGCCCCCAAAAACCAAAACAAAGTTAGTCCAATTATTATAGCAGAAAATAAAAAGAACTATTATATCCAGGTAATTAAAAAAGGAAAAGTAAAGACATTTATCAAGTTTTTGAACAATTTACTTATTTGTTTTTTTTTTATTTCTTAGCAAAACGGAGTGAAGGTGTTACCATGTAAGATACAACAAAAAGAAGAAAAAGAAAAAAACATGATTGAATTTTCCAAAAATGTGAGCATGATTTAACTTTAAACTAATTTGTTTTTGGGTATTTTATATTAACTAATTATGAAACTCATAAAAGGTATATATACGCAACAAACAATTCTACAAAGTCATTAAGAACACGGATATAACTATTTGTTTAAATAACTTGAGTGACATAAAAGCATGTGGCCAGGTAGGCTCCTGTAAAAATATTGAGTGTTTTCATATAATTTTTTTTGTAATTCAGAAGATGCATGATAATTTCATGCATAAGATGTAGCACATGATATTTTGTTGTAATTTTGATGATATTCTAAAAGCATTCATAAATTTCTTTAACTATCTGCAATATTTTTTTTAGTAACTCAGAATATTTGTAGCTGTGTGTAAGCTTGTTTTAATTTACTCAACTAAAATATATTACCACCATTCTATACTTATGCGTGTATCATAAAAAAATAACTGAATGCAATAAGTTTTCATGATAACTTATATTACTCTATGCCATTTATGATCTAAAAGACTGTTATTATTTTTTGAGTTGAATTATGTCAAGAATCTTAGTTAAACTACTTATTAAAACAAAATAATGATGCAAGAACTGATAAATTAGTATTTTTTAAATAACCTAATTTTAACTTTAGGGAATGCTTTTGAAAACTCTGGACTTGTATTATTTATGTAATATATGATTTCCCACGAAGTATAAATGCACAAATAAATTTTTTTGGTTTATTTATAAAGCTTCAACTAAAACTCTTTTTTAATTTAAATTAGATTAAGTTGTATATTTTTGTATGCAACGTTTTATTTCAAATTTAAATATGTATTTAAAGTTCATTAATTGAAAAAATCATTGTATATTGTAGATAAATTGTATTTTGGTATTAAGTAAAGATAAAAAAATTTTAGCACTTCAGGATTTTTTTATAATTTTAGTATTCTAGGTGATGTATTTGATACTTTCTGTAGTTTTTTATTCATAGATATTAAAAATTATGAAGTTGTTTTTTCTGTTGATGTAGATAGAGACACTATATAGTAGAGGTTTAAGTTTAATATTGATAAAGATTTGTTTCTGTTGCAGAAAGGAATAGTGCATAATGCCATAAAAAAACTTGTTAATGAAAATAATTTCAAATATGAATCGGATAATCGGTAATATTTAATATTAACAATTTGCAGTGTAAAAATAATTAAGATGAAATAATTTTATTCTTAAAAAATACAAAACATTTTTACAGATTAAGTACAGTTTCTCCGATTAGTAATAATGCATTACCACCAACCAATAGACCTAAATGGGTCTCTCCATTAAGGTAATTGTTATTTAATCTACTAAAATTTAAGCTAAAATGATGTTTTCTGTTAGATTAACACCACCTGATATAAACAAATTGCCAGAAGGTTTTGACTTTCGACAACTATTAAGACCTACCCAGCATGCACCAACTGAATCTCTTCGGAAACGGCTAGTGCAGAGAGCTCGGCCTGTTACAGCTAATGCCAAAGGATAATATTTATTTAAAAATATTCTAGCATATAGGAAACATACTTTGAGCTTTTCTAGTCCTTGAATTGACAGAAATTTAAAAAATGAAGAATAATAACATTTTTTTTATATTAATATGTCTATAGTTTAGACTTATAGTTCCTGACAAGCCTGCAATAAATCAAACCAAAAATATATATTTTGTTAAATAACTGGACTTGGGATACTTTTTGGTATTGTGTATTATATAATTTTTTTATTATTTGTATTTTATTGTATGTTCCTTAGAAAAATATTTGTTATTTGTGTAATAAGAAAAAAAGGTTTCCAAGATTTAATATTTAAACTGATTTTGACCATATATTTTTGTAAGAAAAATGATTTTAAAAGATAAACATACAATTTAAATAATGGTTTAAACAAATATGTCGTTATTTTATATCAACAGTGAAATTTTATCATGTGTTAAAAATAAAGTGTTTATTTATATTTATGACCATTTTACTGAAATAAATTTTTTTTGAATATTATTTTCTTTATTACACTTCATTTAAACAATCATGTTATTTTTCTTTATTAACTATTAGGAGATTGCACAAAGGATCTACAGGTCCAAGTGCATGGGCTGTTTTTGCTTATCTCGACAACAACTAAGTACTAAATGCTTAATATGTATAGGATAAGAGTTAATCACGACTATAATTTTAACATACTTAACAAATACAAAATAATTAATACTTTAAAAATTGTCACTAGTTTTTTATTCAAATCATTAAAGATATAAAAAACTTTAAAAAAATGTCAAAAATTAATACTTAACGCAAATAAAGCAACAATTGCATCAAAAAATTATTAATTTATAACACTTGATATATTAATTGATAAATTTTAACAAAAAAAAAAAAATATTAACAATATAAATTTAATATCAACAAAAATTATTTCTAACAATTATGCAGCTTTAGCTTTATTGGAGGTTTGCTGATTCATAAGATTCCAGTAAAATCCTTTTTTCTTTAACAAATTTTCATGATTTCCAATCTTCAAAAATAAAATATTTATTAATTTATTTAATATCTAGTAATAGTTTATAAAGGGACTTCAGTGTAGTTAGTCTTTTATACCTTTATCACAATTCTTATATTTCAGAAAAATTATAATTCTTTGTCAATAATTATATTTTAGGAAATTGATATAAACTTAGTCCTTTACTTTGAGTTATAAAATTATTAAATAGAATGGTTCTCTTATAATATTTTTTGAAATATCAAAATATAATATACATAGAATTGCCTTTAAAGTGTGATTTATTTGATATATATCTTCCTATTAATGTATAAAAATTGAAGAAAATGTAGTAAAAATGGTAGTAGTATATTTCTATACATTTTTAGTAAAACAAAGTTGTAAACATCTATAATTTTAATAATAAAACAAAAATAGACACTTTAACAAAATGCAAAATGAAACATTTTCTGACCGAATAGATTTCTCATTACTTGATAAAACTGTCAATATAATCGAAAAAAAAATCATTTTTTCTCTGTACCCTTCAATTATTTTTATATAATTTTTAATAAATGTTATTTAGACCATGGCCTTTGTTGTTAAGATTAATATATGTATATATATATATATATAAATTTAAATGATCACATTGAAAATTTTATGTTTATCATTGATATCCCACTATCAATATTTTTGAAAACACTGAAAGTTTTATTAGTTACTATAAGAATATTTAAAATATAGAACAAATATTTGGTAATATTTTAGAAGTATAAACTCCACACATACTTCAACAATTTCTCCTTTGTTCAAAACTACAATGATATCAGCATTTTTAACTGTGCTCAAACGATGAGCAATTACTAATGTTGTTTTACCCTTGGATATAGACTCTATAGCTGATTGAACTAGCATTTCTGATTCTGTGTCTAGTGCACTGATTGTAAAATAAAACCAAAATTAAAAATGAAGTTAAAAACATTTTAAATTGAAATATTTTACCTAGTTGCTTCATCCAAAACAAGTATGTATGGATTTTTTAATATAGCTCTAGCAATGGCAATTCTCTGTTTTTGTCCTCCAGAAACTGTAACTCCCCTTTCACCAACAATTGTGTTATACCCATTAGGAAAAGAAGTAATAAATGGATGAGCATTTGCAATTTTAGCTGCTTCAATAACCTAAGTAATTAATTTAATATTTTAATGTACATTCATTTTTTAATAAAAAAAAAAAAACAACTAAAAATTAATAACAAAGTTATTTTTTACCTCCTCATCTTTAGCATCTGGCTTTCCATACCGTATATTTTCTAGTATAGAAATAGCAAAAAGAATTGGTTCCTGATTTATTAATCCTATTGCACGCTTTCGAAACCATGTTTGATCAATATTTTTGATATCTTCACCACTAACTTTAATAGAACCACTGTTGACATCGTAAAACCTAAAATAAAAATAAATCTCTGATATACTATATAATTTAATTTGACTTTTTAATGCAAGACAACACCTCATTAATAAAGCAGCAATAGTAGATTTTCCATTACCAGATGAACCAACCACAGCAACAGTTTTTCCAGGAGCTACTTTGAGATTGAAATTATTTAATATTATCTGCACAGGAAGAAAATAAGTTTACACACGAAAGCTAAAATTTTATAGTGAGCTTTATTTTATGTGATTGTTGTTTAATAGGGTCCTCAATTTATTGTATTTTAAATAATTAAAACTTAAATCACATATTATTGTATTAGTGTAAAATTAATCTTTCATTAATTAAAATCACCACTTAAGAATATTAAAATCAACGATAATTTTATGAGTATAAAAAATGATTAAGTTATATATATATATATATAACCAATATCTAGTACAGATTCACGTTGAATACTTTCACCTTACCTATCAATTAAAATAACAATGCTTGCAAGGCAAAATGATCTAAGCAACATTTTTGTAAGTTTTCAGGAAAAAAATGGTATTTTAGATTTGTGACATTTTAAATACCAACAAATTTTTTTTGAGCATTCACTGAAAAGGTTTTTTAAGTAATAAATTGAGTAGATTGTCATTATATTATAACAATAATAATAACAACAATTTTAAATAAGTCAAACCTATTATTAAACTATCTACAACAATTTTTGTAAAAGACTTTAAAATTTTGGTGCTTATGAGTCATTTTTTTTCTTTGGTAAATATATATAAACTAGTAAAGGAGGAGGTGAAACAACAAAAATATAATTCTTTGTTTCTTTTTAATTAACAAACATGAACATAATATTTTACACAAGATTATGATATTGTATATATATATATATATATATATATATATATATTGTCACTTAGTCTCTAAGTGTTGTTTAGGACCTATATCCTTAAAAGCATTGATATATCACATAACATTTTTAGTTTGTAGAAAGAAGATGCTTTAATCTATTTATTGTAAATTTTAAGAAAATGGTTTTTTAAAACTTATTTAAAACTTACAATTTTTTAACAGAACAGTAATTAAACAGTGAAACTTTATTTCAACTTATGTACCATTATTTCATGAATTTATAGCTTTAACAAATTATAGATCTAGTTTTTGAAGTATATTTTAAACTTTATTAGTCCAGTTAAAAACTCCCTATAATTATAAACTTCACATCAAAGCTTAGAGTGTTTTATGGAGTCTAATTAAATGTAATATAATTCTAACTGATTTTACTTTATTACAAAAAAATAAAAAAAAAAATTTCAAAATATTTTGTCAAATAAAATCACATTAAATGAAATTCACAGTATTTTGTTTTTATTACTTGATCTGATCGTGTAGGGTATGAAAAAGTAACATTTTCAAATTCAATTTCAGGCTTAAAGGTATGATAAGGTATTTTCAAACCTCCACTCAAGGGTGATTTTGGAATTTTTTCAATGAACTAAAATAATAAAATAAATAATTTTGAATTATAAATTAGAAACACATAAATTTATTTTTTATGTACTTCAAATATTCTAGAACCAGCAGCAATTCCTTTTACATAATGACCAAATAACAATGAAAATTGTGCCATGGAATGTTGTAACATTTGAGTTACCATTAAAAAAGACATGAGTTGTCCAGGGTCAAGTTTACTGGTAGTCATTAATTTTCCTCCAAGAAAGATTGTTCCCAAAACAATACCATTTAAAAATATATTACTACCAGCCTGTATGATGTAATTATTCTTGTTTATATTTTTTTCACTTATAATATTTATAATTTGTTATTTACTTGAAATAAACCAATACCATAACCTAATTTTTTATGTAGTAAACCATTATTTTCAATTTCTCTTAAAAATCGTTCACATTCTTCATGTTCAGAAGCAAATGCACGGACAGTTCTTATATTTCCAACAACTTCTTCAGCTATAATAGTAGCTTTTGTATTCTAATTCAAAAAATAATTATAAAATTCATAAATGATTAATTTAAAATGATTACTTGTTCTTGGGCTTGTTTACTTAATTTTCTCAAAATCGACCCAAAAAAAGTACCAATTACAATTATTGATGGAAGAACAACTGCAACAGCAACTGTCATTTCTGGAGATGTGTTATATAGAGTGTATATTCCACCAATTAACTAAAAATAAAAAAAAATAATAACTTTATAAGCTAGATTCTGGTAAATGAAAACTATCAACTAATTTTTAAAAAAAATTGTAAACAAATGTTTAAAATACAAAATAATGTATATGGTTTCAAATTAAACAAATTATTATTTTTTATTGTACTAATAATCGATGTCGTTGCTAATTTCACTAGCTAGGCTATATTTGAAAATCAAACTAAAAAAATCACTAAGTTATTAAATTTTTGTTATAAGAAAGGTTTAAACAGTTAATGTACTACTATCAATAAAATAGATAAAAACTAAAGAATAAAATTTTAATTCAACTTAAAATTTTATACAATTAAATAAAATTTTAATTCAACTTAAAATTTTATACAATTAAAGTTTATATTTTATATATTAGATACTTGTGTGACATTTTTCAAGCCTTGTATAATGACAAGTTTAAATGAACTTTTGAACTCTTGGACATCTGTAGTCAATCTAATTAAAGAATAAATATTTATATTTGTGTACAATTTGTTGTTCAAAATTTTACATACCTTTGTAAAATATCCCCAGTTCGTGTTTTATCAAAGAATTCTAATTCTTGTTGTAAAATTGATGAAAATAGATTATACCTCATGCGTATTGCAACATTTTCACCAACGTTAGAGAGCATACTAATGCATATAAAAGTTGATATTCCCTAATAAATAAAATGATATTGATACAATGATTGTAAGTGATACATTTAAATAAGATATATATATTAATATAATGTCAAACTTGTGCTAAGTAGAGGACTAATAATTTAGATAATGGTATTGAGAGCTCTACATAATTGAACTGAATATTTTCTCTGGCAAATTGAAGTATGGTATTTATTAATTTTTGTAAATATGTTGGGATACTCAAATTACACAAAGCTACAATAAATGCTGCCTAAAATAAATAAATAAATTTAATTTTCCATATCAAAAAGTGAAAACACATTAAAAATATTGAAAAATTTAGGTATGTCTATTGTTTTAATAGACTAGAAATATAACAAAATTTCTAAATAATAATCCATGATTAAATATATGGTGTGCTCAAAAACTATTTAGGTAACATGTCTAAATCAACATAAAATCAAACATTACAGTTTAAATTTGCTTACAATTATAGCAGTTAATAAATTAAGAATATCTGGTGATATATAAGATAACAATTTTTTCCAATCAAATTTGTTTTTGGGATCCTTAATAATTTCACGCTGTTCGCAATAGGCAATATTATGACTATTAAATATACATTTTACACCAATATAACCTGTTGATCCAATAACAACCCATAAAGGGCTGATTTTTGATATAGGTTTTATCCTTAAAAGATTATTATAACTTCTATGTGGTATTTGAGTTCTAATTATTGGCCTGTAAAAAAAAAAATATATTTAATATATTTATATTTTATTTAAAATAAAAAAAAAAAGCTTACTTCAAAACTAAAGAATGAAATGATTTATATGAAGAACTAAAACAACAAAACCGTAACATTATTATTTTAGCATCTAAAAAATTGATCTCTAGTATTTTTATAAAGATGACTGATTATTAAAACAAAAATGTAGTGTGTATTAAACTTAATTTCATTAAAATTTAAAAAATAAAGAAATACTAAGTTTTCTATAAATTAATGATCGAAGAAAATTGATAATAGTTATCATAAACACGTGAGGATGTAGGTCTCAATCATATGTTTTTGCCATTTAATACCTTTAGCTTAATTTAACAAAATCACTTTAGAACTTAATAACTCTATGTTTTTAAGTACAAAACTATGCTGGAGTGTTTTTGTGTATAGAAATAGAAATTATATTACAAACGCCATATAAATTTACACTTGAATCAGATGACCAACTATGATTAATCAAAGTATTATAGTTTAGGAACTAATGAATAATGGTACAAGTTGATTAACCCCATTTTTAACGAATACTTTCCCGGTTAAATATTTTGATTAGAGAAGTGAAATATTATGTGCATTTATTATCTGTAGTAATATTTTAGTTTTTATTTTATAAGTAATTCTTTGAAATGTAACTAAGACAAATACATTTATTTTTAAAAATATAGCATTTTTTTCAATGATTGTATAATTACTGGGCAATTATGATGTCAATATTCATCTCTCAGAAGAATTTGTCTTTGTAAATTGTTACAAATTTCTGAACATTTATAAAAGATTATCATTATGCCAAGAGAAAGCATACAATATTCAGCAAAATATGAAGATGATATTTATATCTACAGGTTAATAATTTAATGTAATTATCTATGCTATGGAGTGTTATTAAAATATGCTGATTTTATTGATATTTAAATAGTAGTTGTATTTTTACTATTATCCATTTCTATTCTTCATTCAATATATATTTTTTTTTTATTAAGAAACTTTCATTTTAAATCATAACTGTAAATTCGTCTTAACAGTTCTTGAAAAATAATTTTTATTTTCAAAATGTATAATTTTAAATATTAATAATCTGTAAATAATAATAGATTCATAGTATTGGTATAGTACTTACAAAAATAACAGTGATAGATCCAATGTAGGATAAAAATAATGAACTTAATTTAATGGGTGTTATAATTATTTAATTTATAACTTAATTAATGGAATTTTAGCTATCTAAAACTTTTAAATTTAATGCTTCTTCCAGACATGTAATTTTACCTGATGATGTTGCAAAACAAGTCCCAAAAACTCACCTAATGACAGAATCAGAATGGCGAAATTTAGGCATACAAATGACATCTGGATGGGTTCATTATATGCGCTACAATCCTGGTAACACATACTATATTTAAACAGCAACTTTGTTTACTTATGCATCAAACAATTCTAAAAAGATGATAATTTTTATTAAATACAATAAATTCCTAAAAAAATAAGTCATATTTTTATGTATTTTAATGTTTTAACTAAAAAAAGTACTGCATTTATTTCAGAGCCACACATAATACCTTTTAGAAGATATAAAAGTAATCCTTCAACATCATGAATTCAATAACAATAAATAATTTTTGTAAAAAAAGATGTGTACACTTATATTAATAAAAACAATTATACACCTTATTTTAAAGCTAAATAAATTAAAGATTAGATTTTTTGTTTAGTTTAGGTATCAATTTAAAATTAACTTTATTCTGACATTAAGAATTAAAAAAAAATTTGTTTTTATTTTGTATGATTAATTGTCACATTTATAATCAATAAGATCAAATGTATTTGAATATTTTAAAAAATGTATTCTACATAATGAATTACATTCAATGTGTTTAAAAGTTTTAACAAATGTATGAAATATTAAAATATCTAATAAAATATATTTAAAAAAACGTGTATATCTAAAAACTGTAGTTGTTTCTCAATTTAGCAAGTTTTTCATTTAACTCAGTATTCGAAGGTGGTAGTGGTAATGGTGGGATAACGATTTTCGTGTTTTCTGGTTGGGGTAAAGAATTTTTCAGGTCTAGTCTGGCTTCATCAGTTATGCTTGCCATCAACTTATCTACTTGATCCGTGTCTATTTCTTGGCTATCGTTTATGGTGTCATTAGCATACGCCTGACGTGTTTCCAAATGTTCAGTTATTCGTTCGAATTTGTCCATTGTTTGTGCTATTGAGTGAATGTTCATGGATCGTGTTGCAACAGCCATCGAAAACACTACTGATTCCATGGCAGATGAAACCTAAAAATACTTAAACTATAAAAACTGCAATTTGAAATTATTCAATTTATAACGATTACTTGATTTTGTATATTGGCCGTTTGTATGCGATTTACTATACCCTCTAACCGAGCACCTGTTTGTAGCAATTTTGAACTTTGATTATGATTACGAACGGCGTTTTCTGCATGAATTCTGGCGATGTCCTGGTGGCCTCGCATCACATGCAGCCAACACTGTCGCCTTTCTTTGCTTTCTTCTTTTTGCAATTTCTTCGCGTTCTTCTTAATATGTTTTGCGGCTAATTTTAAATCGAAAATTTTTCTATCTAAAAGGGACATTGTTTTTAGAGTAAAATACGTGTAAATGTATTATTAGTTGTTTTACAGAAATAATGAATATGTATAGATAGTAATTATTATGTTATTTACAATGAAATTATGTTGTTCAGTTTTGTATAGCCAGAAATAAAAATTTATTTTTATTTGGTTTTATTTCTGATAAGAGAAAGTGCTTTTGAGACCTTCTGACTTTTTGAAAAGTGATTTTTACCTACTTGAAAAAAAAAATCTAATTGTGAACTTTCTTCAACCAATGGCGTAATTCGAGCAAAATTTTAAGAGTTGCAAAATATTTTAATTTATCTGAGAGGCGATCGAAGTTTTTAATCCCTTTTGATTAATACAAGCTTTATATTTATGATGTCAAGTAGCAAAGAGTAAAAGAAAAATTTCAATACTTGCTATATTTTGAGTATCTGTAACTCAAAAGAGCCATATTTTTATGTTTATTTTGATCTATTGCGTAATTAGGGGTTTTGAAGGGATTTATATAAAATTTCACTACCCCAAACAAAATAATGTATCTTTACCAAATAAATATTTTTACTCTGGGGATATATCCTCTCACTCCTCATAACTATGTCAATGATTTTAATTTACTTTAATTATAATCTCTTTCCTTTCTATTGTATTATTTCATATAAGTATGAATAATAAATTTCGAGCACAGTTAGTCCATTAAATCTAATAAATTAATTTTTATTTAATCACATCTTTAATTTAAACTTTAGCCCAAAAAAAAGCGCCTGGTATTTTTTTATACTTATTACATTCTATATTTTTAACTCACGAAAAATAGAATCAACTTGCAAATACTACGAAATGTTTTTTTTATTTACTTAAGCGCTTCACATTGGACTATCACGAAATGTTAATGTTAAATGTTGATTAAATCCATAAAATTACCCTACTACGTATTGATTTTAAAATTGTTACAGAAACTAGTCAAAGGTCATAAGATATAAAATAAGATAACATTGTAGTATCTTTTTTTTGAGCCTCTTTTTATAGAGAAAAGAATGCGATTTAGGTAAAGTTATAATTTTATCTAAATCACGGTCTTTCTCAACCTCAATCTAACACTATTCTTAAATCGAGATTCTTCACGTTGATTTATTCCAATAAGTAGCATACTTATATAAGAGTATTTTTAATGATCTATTAAATGTATATTGTTGTAAATAGCAAATTTTACTTGGTTTAATAACTTATTTCAATTGTCATCTTTTTCATGTATTAATTTGAATTTTACAGTTCTGATGTATCTCTCAACTGGACCGCTAACATGTGGAAAGCTTATAACTGTTAATTCATGTTTAATGTATTACGAGCAAAGCAGACATTTTTGAAAATTTCAATATTAAAAATACTACCCCTTTTGAAACAATTTCAATTTTTTACGATAGTAGATAAAATATTCAATAAGTCATAAAATTATTTTGTCTTCACCGACTTTACTGTATATAATGTTGTTTACTTACTAAAATAACATTGATTATAATATACATGCCTATAATTACCAGCAGTTGAACTGCTGGTAATAACAATAACAATATCACCAAAATAATTTGTTACTTTTTTAATTTAATTATACCTTTAAAAATATTATTAATAAATCTTTTCAATGTAAAGTCCAAATAGAATTTTACAATATTCAAATTGACTTTGTGAACAAATAAAAGCTGTATATTTCCTAGATGACTAACCTATTTCAATATAATTGAAAGCATCTTTCAGATAAATATTTGAAAAATAGTAATTACCTTTTAATATGTCTAAGTGGTTGTCTATTAAGAGAGTTGAATTACACAAGCATAATTTACTAGACTTTTTCTTTACTAGTACTATAAAATTACTATATACAGACGTACTTGGCTTAATAAAACCTTTAATCAAGAAAGAATCTAATATCTTGTAATTTTTTTTCAAAATAGGTCATACATCTAGACTAGTATTTAAACACATACTGTTACTGTTATTTTTAAAAGATCACTATTTCAAAATTTACATAATCACTTTTATAAATATCATACATCTTTTTTTTATGTGATCAAGAGTATTCACGTTTAGGTAAATTAAGGTAAATTTCACTAATTGATAGGTTACAGATATAATTAAAACAATAGAAATCAAATAAACATTAACTGTCTCGTTTCGACACAAATCCTTCTTTCATATTATAATTTTTTACGTCGAAGTAGTGATAAGTTTTTTTTAATTAATAATTTAATACTTTTCAATTTAAACCATCCTAGAGATAATTGTTAGATGATATTGAGTGAACTTTGTCCACTAAATTACGTTAATGAGTAATAATTCTTCAATACAACAATGATCACGAAAATTAACCAAGGTAAAAGTCAAGGGAGGAACTGCCCTTTTGCCCCCAAGAACGTCCATGCGAACAGGTTTTCCCATCTAGACTAACTTTATTTGAGAGAATATATATAAATTGTAAAAAAAAAACTTCAATTTAAGTATAATTTATTCAAATTATTTGAGTCTTAATCAAGTGTAATTGCATTCACTGAACTCTCAGGCGAAGGTTGAAACGTTTCATAATCATTACACTGATTTGAAGTCTTTTGAATTTGTGGTAAATGTCGTTGTTCTTCTTCTTGTTCGTTAAGTAGTTCATGCAAATTATTTAAAATTTTTTGTTGAAATAAACGACGTCGCCTTTTTGTAAGTTTGTCGTAGTCGAGCATCATACTTCGGAAAAAATATCTAGTCGACGGGTCCCTTTGATTCTCTTCTATTCTTTCAAAATCATTATCATCAGACGTACAAGAAATTTCACTTTTCAATGTAAAATTTTCTTTTTGTTGTTCTACTTTGAGTAAATTGTGACAATTTTCTGCCTGATTACTGTCTATTCTTTCAAAATCATTATCATCAGACGTACAAGAAATTTCACTTTTTAATGTAAAATTTTCGTTTTGTTGTTCTTCCTTGACAAAATTTTGACAATTTTCTGCCTGATTACTGTCGTCATTCCTACTATTTTTAATTGAGTTATTTCCACATTTGACGGACGTGGACAATCTTTCAAATTCAAAACGCGGTTGAGTTTTTAAATCTTCGGTTATGGACTCTTGACTTGTGCATTCATATTTAGTGTTTTTGGAGCGGTAGTAGTCAGGATTAATAAAATCTGGTGACCGCGAATAAGGTGATTGGGATTCATCAAAAAGGTTCATTCTAAAATAATTAATATTAATTGTCAGTCATTGAATTCAAACAATAAATTTGTCAATTATAATGTGCTTACCTAATATGCATATAGTCTTTTAAAAAAGACATTTTATCAGCTAGATACCATGGTTTGCGACCACCGTCATACATGAGGCCAGCTTTTTCTTCTCTTACATGCCGAGCGTAAGTATTACGCAAATTAGCCCATTTCCTTTTACATAATTCGGCTAAAAAAACAAATTTAGTTATTTTCACACATTTTCAAAAGTGTCGGGAAATGTTAACGTATCGAATTTAGGACAATTATAGTATTTTTTTTATCTTTGGAGAATTTTTATACGTTAATATTAAACAACAGAAGTTATAATATATAATACGTAATAACCACATTTTTTCCTACTCATAATTTCATTATTTTAAATTAAAAATGGTAAAATTAAATCATTAAAAATTTTGCAATTCGAAATCATAATTTTGGGAATAATTATTGATAAGTATAAATATTTTTTTATCGCTTTACGGCCATTTTAGGCCAGTCAACGAAGGAGTAATTTTAGCGAATGGCGGAAAAAATTCCCAACCAAATTTTTATTTTTTAAAAAGTTGAATTAAGATATGTGTAATGACATATTAAAAGTCCTCATCGATTGGACTTGAGCTTTTTTTTTTACACAGCCTCGCAAAAGTTCAAAAATATGAGCTTTTTTAATTTTCTCAAAAAATATTTAACTTACAAAAAAAAGTATCGTACAAAAGTTATTTAAAAAACAATTTTAAACAAAAAAGGTATCTTATATTTTTTCATTTAAACAAATATTTTTCGAGTTACATTACATTTAATATGAGTACTAAAATTTATTTTCCAATTTTTTTCATTTTACAGTTACTTTTTATCATGTTATACTTACATTAGACAAAATGTTATAAATGCATATGTGTGTATGTGTAAGTTTATTTATTTATAGTATCATTAAAGTGTAGTGTATAATAAGATACAACCGTTAGAGTAAGTAATTGATTTGACGCTATATTGTTTAAACCCAACTAAACGCTAAATTGTACATTCCTAAACAACAATTATATTATGTCAATTGCCACCGGAATTTCTGCTAATCTTTTTCTTTGCCTTAATCCCAACTACTTGGGGTCGGCCACCCTCATCCTAAACTTCCACTTGACACGATCTCCCACATCTTCTACGCTCACATCAACTGTCCTCAAATCGCATTCAATAGCATCCCTCCATCTCTTTTTTGGTCTTCCTCTACCTCTTCTTCCTTCAACATTAATTTCTATAACTGTTCTTACAGCTTCCGATTCTTCTCTCCTCGTAACATAATCAAACCATCTAAGTCTATTTTCTCTCATCTTATACACGATTGACGCTACACTTACATTCCCTCTTATATGCTCGTTCCTTTTCTATCTTTTCTAGTCACTCCACTCATCCAACTAAGCATTTTCATCTCTGCTACACTCATTCTAAGCTCTACTTTCTTATCAACCGCTCAACACTCTGAACCATACATCATAGCTAGCCTCACTACATTGTTGTAGAATTTATCTTTTAGCCTCATTGGAAATCTTTTATCGCATTAGACACCAGACGCTTCTCTCTACTTCAACACCCGCACTTAATCCTGTGTCTTACATTCTCGTCAATACCACTGCTCTTTTGCACTATTGATCCTAAATACTTAAAACTTTCTACCTCTCCATTCACACTCTCGCCTATTGTCACTGATCTCCTCATTTCACCTACCTCATGTTCTCTTTTGTCAACCCAGCCAGAATTTCTGGTAATGATAAAATTAATTGTCATAAAGTGTCTAAAATTGGTCTTGTTCTAGTAAACTCAATGGTGGATAATAACTTTCATGATATAAATCTTAAAAGGTCAAATAAAGTTATAACTGTATCTTCAATAACTTCTATTGTTAAAATTAATAATGAAATAATTAAAGTAAACCCACTGCTACTATTTCAACTAATCGCTATTTTAAAAAAAACCAGGNAACTAATCGCTATTTAAAAAAAAACCAGCAGTGTCCCGGCACAGTGTGTATAATTGGGTGCAGTATAGATGATATGTGACAATGATTAAAATCATTATCAAAAAACAACGCTTTGATGCAAATCTGTAGATAGTGTTTAATTTTAAAACTTTAATGGATTATTACAAAAACTACATGATCTCCTATTTCTGTATTTATATCCTAAATACAAGTTATATGCATTACTAGTGCAAAGTATGTAATGATTTCTCCACTATAAAATTATTTGACAAATGTATCAAACAAAATTTTTTTCCATTTTCTTATTCATTTTACCATTCTAAATTTTGATAGAATATATCTTCAACAAAAATACAATTTTCTTAATCTTCAATCTTTATTTCTATTGAATTTGTATACCAATGACCTTTGCAATGTTCACATATAATAGAACATTGAAGCCCTGTTTTTCGGCAGCCACAACTTTTATCACCTCCAGCACCAGACTAAAGGCCGTTTTATGACAATTATCTTTATTATTAGCAGAAATTCCGGTGGCAATTGACATAATATAATTGTTGTTTAGGAATGTACAATTTAGCGTTTAGTTGGGTTTAAACAATATAGCGTCAAATCAATTACTTACTCTATCGGTTGTATCTTATTATACACTACACTTTAATGATACTATAAATAAATAAACTTACACATACACACATATGCATTTATAACATTTTGTCTAATGTAAGTATAACATGATAAAAAGTAACCGTAAAATGAAAAAAATTGGAAAATAAATTTTAGTACTCATATTAAATGTAATGTAACTCGAAAAATATTTGTTTAAATGAAAAAATATAAGATACCTTTTTTGTTTAAAATTGTTTTTTAAATAACTTTTGTACGATACTTTTTTTTGTAAGTTAAATATTTTTTGAGAAAATTAAAAAAGCTCATATTTTTGAACTTTTGCGAGGCTGTAAAAAAAAAAGCTCAAGTCCAATCGATGAGGACTTTTAATATGTCATTATACATATCTTAATTCAACTTTTTAAAAAAAAAAAATTTGGTTGGGAATTTTTTTCCGCCATTTTTCCTTCGTTGACTGGCCTATTTAGAAAACATCTGTTTTTGGATAGATGGACATGGCTTCAATTAATGATTTGGTTTCTCACTAAGCAATTAGAGCTGCTTGATACTTGCCTCGATCCTAAAAATGTTTGCTTTAGGCACTACTACGTTACTCACTGTCTCTCTCAATGTATTTTCTATACATATATGTCTATAAAATTTTATATACATTTTCTAAAAAAAAATTTTAAAAAAATATCTAAATAGTTTTTTTATTTCAGAATATAGTACACTATTAATAAATATAACTCAAAGTTATTTGTATCTTATACAAAATTTAATGTAACGTTTGCATAAGCTCCTACCAAGAGGCATACTGTAAGACTGGTACCACGAGTCATGAAACACAGATCAATTACTTTAGAGAACAAATTAAGAAATATTTTTTATGATAATTATAGTATTCTAAAAAAGTTTTTAAAAGTAATATATTTTTGTGAAAATTAAAATTAAAATATACGTTCCTCGTGTTCCATTTCCTCAAATTCTTATGTCACATCTGTCTAACAGAAAATTGATTTTTTCAAATAAATGTTACAAGTATTACTATATTTAGTTGAAACACTACCTTAACTATCCATATGAAAAGTATAAAGGCAATTTTTTGAGATATCTCTAAGGACTTTTGAGTGTCTAACTTGTAAATGTTTGATACAATATGTCGTATGGCATAAGACTGCACATTGGATATACAGAAGTTACAAATCTAACTGGAAATTTTAATAACTCTTGACCAAAGTGTCATTTCGTTACGATTTTTTTTTATCAATTTTGACAAACTGAGAATACATAATTTTTATTTAAAAAAAATTTTAATTTTTTTCAAAACTTTAAATATTTGGTACACGGATAACAATTGTAGGACAAGTATTTACTGAGTTCTATATATTTTAATACATAGAGTGGGTATATTGCGTGGGCTGGTACAACTTGTATTTAAGTAAATATTTTTGTGTTAAGATTTTAAATTTATGAAAAATGTAAGGATCTGAATTGATTTTTTCCCTATCCTAAATGTTTTTTTTTTAAAAAAATATACATAATTTTCTTAAAATTATTGGAGGCGTACGTCAAACTTCTGTCTCCTCTAGAATTAGGCTTATGGATTTGGGGTTATAAATAAAATATTATGAATTTATATTTTATTGATTTTATCAATTTAGTAAAAACCCGGAGATTTGAAAAATATTTTTAAAAGTTTTAACAGTCAAATAATACTGTTTATTACAACTGACTGTACCTCTTATTGAATTCAAATTGAAAACCCGCCATAGTCTTAGTTACTAGATACCTGATTAAATAAATATTATTTATACAAGAACACGCATTCATATATGATCATCGAGGANATATTATTTATACAAGAACACGCATTCATATATGAGGTAACATTTGAACATAAAAAACAGTACTACTAAAACTATTTTTTAATTACAGGTACTAATGACTTATTGTTTTGAAAATTCAATTTTAAAATGCCTGTAGTTTATATTTCAATAGGCAGGCATAACTAGGGTTCAATTCATTATCAATATTTATTTTTTACATTTCACAAACCTGTCTGTTTACATAATAATTCTTATGCTTTATAACCTACAATTGTGTTTTCTTGGGATATTTAACCCTAATTTTATGTGTGCGCTATTAAGAAAAATAACAAATCAAAATGGCATGTATGTTAGATAGAAAGATTACTATGATTATTATAATAAACCACATTTAAGAACTATCAAAACATGATACATGGTTGTTTTAGTTTAATTCTATTTATTAAATATAAAAATACTTAAAATTATTTTATATAAATTATGCGATCGAATCAGCATAAATTAATCCAAAAAGCAATTTAAAAAAATAATTAATAGGAAAGTAAATGATTTAATATAAATTTTCAAAACTAATCATTTTTTTTGCTTGAATGATACAGTATTGTTTTATATGTATTATACTTAATTATTCAGTGTTTGAAACAATTAAACCAACGCTTTTTAGTATTGTATTCGACTTTAATAAATGCATTTCAAATAAAATAAAACTGTGCTAATGGAATAATAAAACGTAAAATATTGTCAACTACATATCATTAAAAACGAATGCATAATATGAATTGTTGACTTCTAAGAAACACATTTGTATACAAATTTTTGATTATGAATAATCATTATAATATTATTTAATCAAACTTTAATGTTAAAGTAACCATGTTTGATCATGTTTAAATATTTTACCCGTTAAAATTCGACGGGACAAGAACATTGAAATTTAAAACATTTGTCAAACCAATCACAACATTTAAAATTTATTTAAAATTTCGTCACTTTGGAATGATAAATTCCAACGCAACTTTTTTAAATAATGTTTTTTGGATAGATTAGTAGTTTTTTTTTATTTCATAAATATATTATAAAATATTTATGACTTAATGAAATGCAAAGGAAAAAAAACGAGAAGGTAAAGGTTTTAAGAAAAACTAAATAAATTTTGGTTAGATAAGAATTTCTAGTTGAAACTGTCCTAATTTGAGAGACAGATAAAAACGAAAGATTTTATGTAGCTAATGTTTCATTTTCTTGGAATGAAAATGTTCTACGTCTAAATTGTATTATCATGGTAAGGTATTAAAATTATAATTCCTAAAAAATTTGATTTTGTTATTTTACTAATTATAAATATTTATATAACTCATTTTATGATCCATATTTAATAATTACATTATATTTAAATCTATATCTGTAAATATTATCCATTTTTTTAATTATTTGTATCTATCAGTCATTAATTGAGTAAGAATATTTCAACATTTTAATTTATTTGTTATGTATTTTAATTAATTTTTAAATGATAATTGCTAAATTATCAACATATATTTACTTATAAATTTCGGTACTACTAAAACCTAGCCATAAATTTGCTTAAATTTTAAAGATTCTAAATAATAAAATATTTCATTTAAACAATGAAAAGGTTGTACACGTAGGACCATTTTATTCTCAACATTCTATTGCAGTAATATGTCATTTACTCAGCTTATAACTAGCTGATAATTGATAATCAAGTTTCATTACGTTCAGTAAAACATTCTGAATATTCTAGGTGATTCTTTTAGCGCTAGTCAATCATTTCATTTTTTTTTTTTATTAACAGCTTATATTAGTTTCATTGAATGTATGTTTGTAACTTTCCACGCGCCACGTGTTATTATTCTCGCGTATCCCGTTGTCTATGGCCTTGAGACTAGACTGTCGTAACGCATTCACCCCACCCCGTTCACCACACGCAAACAAAACTATTCCTGTATAATTTTATTTTTGGTTTTCGTACCCATAAATGCTCTCCTGTCATCAATATTATATATATAAACAAATTTTTATTGTTTATTATGAGATATAAACCTTTAAAGGTTCAAATTTTTTGAGTTAATATACATGTATAATACATTAGGGATTACACATACAGGTATCTAATTGGTTTTTTATGACGATATTCGCAGGTATACAGCCTTTATTATCAATAGTAATAAGACACAATTGTGAGTTTATAAATACACTAACTGCCGATACAGAAATTATATTTATTGATAGTCATAAATAAACACTCCGTGACTGTAACAGCGATGTCTTAAAAAACTAAAAAAACACGCTTTAAAAGCACATCAAACTAAAAAGTTAAAAATTAATTTTTAAAACCATGTTTTTTTAATTTATTCAACTATATTTATTATTAATTATGTAAAATATTTTTCTTATCTAATGTACTATTTATTAACGAATTCATTTTTTTTCAATATTATAGAAAAAGCTATCATAGTTCATTTCATGAAACTTTTTTGGATTAAAACTCAACGTTTTTTTATTCATGTTGGTGCAAAAATTAGAAATATTAAACACTGAATAACTGAATATTTGTGTCAATAAATGATATTTAATGACTTTAAAAAAATAGTAAAAAATTGGTAATATAGTAACAAATTTATGATAATTTAACATAAAAACTGTTTTGATCAAAATAAGAGTTAATAAAAAGGCTCGATCAAAGTAATGAAACTTAATTAAAATTATTATACTATAATATCATTATTTTTAATATTATATTAAGTTGTGTTGAAATTTACGCAATAAATTTCATCATTTAATAAAGTAATTTGTTAGGGTTTTCAAATTAATTTTGGTTTAATATAAGATGAAGGTAAGAAAATGTTGAATTTGAGAATCATTCAAGAAAAAAACGTTTTTTGTATGTTCACATGTCATAGTAAGAAGCGATTGAAAGACAAACAAAATTGTAAAACTATTTTGCTAAGCTCTCACATCTAATAATCGTAAAACTCTGTCATGAACTCATAATTATTATGTAAATATTAGTTTTAAGGAATTTATATTATTAATAACTAGAAAGTAAGAAACATTATAATTATTAGAAACTATTGCATTTAGAAAGTGTAATATTGCTAATTATATCATTAATTGTTAATTATTCCTAATAAAAAGGGACCTGATCACTGACTCGGTGGTCAGTGTTCAATCAGTAAATGTTACATTATAATTGTTATTATTTTGACTCTTTCTGACAACACTTATCCGCGTGATCGAACTTGGACTTAGAACACCCAGTTCATCACAACTATAATACTATAAATAAATCGTTATAGAATGAAATGCTTTCATTGCAAATTTCAACAGAAATTTTTAATCAAAAATTAATATTTTTGTAACCTCACATTAGAAATCTTTGATATTTTGGACTGTACATGGTGATTTATTTAAGGGAAATGATTTATTGATCTTAAATTTTTATATACATTAAAAGAATTATTCTGTACAGTCAAAATATCAAAGTTTCTAATGAGAGAATAAAAAAAAATGACTTTTTACTAAAAATCTCTCCTGAAAATTGTAAATATTTGAAAAAAATACTCTTGTTTATTTATATATGTATAATTTAATCAACGAAAACGACCAGTGAAACAGTTCCTATTATGAAAAAATTAATTATTTTTTTCCTTATAATTTAAATCCTTATTAATTTTTCCTATTTAAATCGTATAATATAACATGCGATGATATAATAATTTTATAAATAAGCGTAAAAATACAATTTGTTTCGACGGTTAAAATATAAAAATAGTATAATAAGTGTAATATTAATAAATTACTTGGAAGTCTCATTTGAAGACTGATCTCCAGCCAAAGGTTATCCACACAACGTCGATCCTTCCAAGCATTGTTATAGATCAATGATCGGTCCTTTACTAATGCAATTAATCTGGCATCCTGTTCAGTAGACATGTTAATTTCCTCAAATTCAGACTATTAAGAACATTTAATTATAGTGGCAATTATTTATGTCTATCATTATGCAAGATTTCTATGAATTTAACCTTTCTGACACATGTTGAAATAATTTACAAACTGTAAACTGGATTGAAAAAAAAGAACAATTTAGGGGGCAACTTAAATTAGAATATATTCCAGAAAGAAAGAAAACAAGTTGGTTTTCAAATGGAAACGTTCTATACAGGTTAAGTAACGTTACGAACACACAGACACTAAGACAGACATTGGCGGTCTATATACGCTGACTGAATGTTTTTGTCCGTATATTAAGTGAGCTCAAGGTTTGTTTTATGCTCGTCTGTGTTTGCGTGCGTGTGTGTTTGTAATGTGTTTCATAATTGTGTGAGTAGCGCAGGCGAGCGGGTTCGGTAGAAGTTTAGAACGCAAGTCATATAGACACGGAACAAATTTCACAACTCAAGCGGTGACGAGAATAACTTCTACGAAGTGGGTGTTATCAATTTGTTTCATCGCAACTAGATCTCTCTGGCAGTATCATTTTTCACTATTGCTTAAATATAAAATAAACGATTATTTTGATAATGATACATTTTGCTATTACTTAGGTTTCAATAAAAATGGATTTTATAGAACAAATATGAATGAAATCTAAAGAAATGCATTTGAAGCAAAATGACAATTGAAAATCAGAACCAAAAAGTACTTTAATAGGTCTTTACAGTATTGAATTTAGAAATTATTTTAAATGTTACTTACTAAAAGTGTCTCAACAGAATAAAGGTGGTTTATTAAAGGAACTCATGAAATTCACCAAGTGATTGAAAATAAAACTTAAATTTTCATATCGAATTGAAATTTTTAAACAGGGACTCTAGTAGCGGTGTATTTGAGGCTTCAACTGGGAGTAATATTAGTTAAATATTAAGTTAGGTCAAACCCTCCACCTAAAAAAAATTATTGACATTAAAATAAATCTCGTAGAAGGACAGCCCCTATCACTCTCTTCAAACACGCCATTGGGTTTTAGTAAAGAATATTTTACGAACTCTATAAAATTCCCCTGCATTACTGCATAGTTGTGAATAATAGGAAAAAGTTATAGTGAACAAAATAATTAAATTAATTAATTATTTGAAGTCACGATATTTTACACACATTATCCACTGCAACATGCATTTGTGTATTTTTATACCATTGAACAAACGTTGCATAATCATTATTTTTTATAAAATATTAATTGGGTTCGAAATGAAAATATATGGTATAACTTTAAACAAATCTTTACCATTACAACGCCAAATAAAATTTATTGAATTTAATATTATATTTTGATGATATACAAGTATTAAAGATATTTACACAACATATTAACTGGGCTATTTAGGTAATGTTATATTCTTCTATATAGGTGAGCACGCGCTGTCCCTGCTCATCTAGTTTTATTGAATTGGACCATTGATATTTAATAGAAAAAAAGTGAATTTACTTAGAATTTAAAGGAGGATTAATATACTTTATTGTATGCGAATTTCAATTTGAGTATTCAAAATAGGTTTTGAAGAGTTAATATTTCTACATGTCTCTTAATTCTTCTATTAAATATTTATTGTTTAGAAGAGTCATAGACTGAATATTTTTTTGTTGCCTCTGATTTCTATCTCTTCGTACGCCTAGATTCATCTTCTTCATTTGCATATTCTCGAATGATTTAATTTAATTGAAAATTATTTAGAGATAAAAATTAAACTCAAATATATAAGTTAATACGTATATTTCTTATAATAAAAAAGCATAATTTTTACCCATTTATTACTTTACTGTAAGTTTTAATAGCACGTCACTAAAATGTTCTAAATACGGTACTCATTCTTCATTTTAATGATAAATCAATGGCGTATTTTTAAGTATATGTGCTCGAAAATAATTTCGTATTTCAAAATATTTCTACGATAACTAATTTTGTCGTAAAATGTATTATTTGTAATATTTCCCACTAAGATAAAAGAATATATTTTATGATATAAGGGTCTACATAAGTGATACACAACATCCGGTGCATCTGATTGTTTTTAATGTTTGAGCGAATAAGGTTTTATAAAGAAGAAAACGAGAAAATTGCAAAAGTGTATACCCAATAGGATTGTTTATGTTTAAGAAAATAGATACTTCTAAAGTTAATTAAATTGTTTGCGTTTGGTATACTACGTAATTAAAAAAAGTCTATTTATTTCTTTAACACAATAATTTCTATTTATTAATTTAATTATAGATTTTAAGTTCTGTATTACATGCTAATTTAATTTATGAAATAATATTTATTAACTTATAATATTTATCCTTATAATTACTGGTTGAAAATATTATACAAAAGGTTCTAATTTATCTTTCAACGTTATAAGGTATTATTTTTGTAGGGTACCAATGTAATCAGAGCCGGAGTAAGATATTCATAGGCCTTAGACACTAATTTTTAAACTAAAAATGTTACTTAAAATTAAAACTATATTAAACAATATAGTTAATTATTACTATATTAATAGTTTATATTGTAAGTGATCTTAATTTTTTTTCTCTTTAATATTTTTATGAATTTTATTTTTAAAAAATACAAATTTAAAAAGAAATCACATAACTATTGCTGAAGTTCTATGATAAAAGTTTTTAAAATGAACTTCATATCTTCATTTTGTAAAAATGATTTCAAACCGACCTCCGACCTAATAAATTACCTGTTATATTTTGTAGGTTGGCACACAACCAATATTCTGTCACAAAGTTTGCATTCGAAATAAACTTTCAAACTTTTACAGCTGAATTTCTTGCTATGTGACCAATGCAGTAAATATAAAATATAAGTAACATTGTAACGTACAAAAAAAAAAATATGAATTTGGGCGTTGTGATTTTGTTGAAGAAAATACAAGACTCTGTTCGATCAACATTTATTTTATCGTTGGGGCGTCTTACTACAACCAATATATCATCAATTTAAGTCTCTAGACTATCTTTTAACGTAGTAGACAATGTCAATTATTAGTTGCCTGACTTTTAAATTGATCAAATTTGATACATATTATCTAATAAAATTATTCCGTTAGATTATTTAACTGTTTTAAATTATAATTAAACGTAATGTTTAAATTAATTTTATTTCATCGAGTTTTTAGCTGATCGTTCAAGAGAATAATCGTAAAAAAAGGATAAACTCTATAATTGTCCAGATGTTAGTACACGAATTTTCAGCTGCTGCATAAATTAGACTACTTGAATCAACTGACAATACTCTTAGTAATTTATAGGTTACCGAGGTAGTTGGCAGGTTCCTAATACTCCGAGAAACATAATTAACCAATTGTCTCCAGCTGCAGTTGGTTTTCGTGGTTTTATCAGTAATTTATTGAGATTACACATTTAGCATAATGTTTAAACTACATTTTTTGCTACACTACTCATTTTATGTCCTTTATGTATACATTCTTCAAACTAATTTGTGAGTAGCAATAAATATCTTTACATTTTTACAAAGTTTCTAAGATTAAGTAAAGATAAAGTAAAATAATTTTTCTAAGAAAACTAAATAATCTTCACAGTTGGTATGTTCAATAAATAATAAGTTTAAATTTGAAGGGAATGGAAAAATGAGTTTCTATAAGATCAATTTTGTTTATTCATTACGTCACGTCCAACATATCTTTGTAAGTCAAATCAAATATTCTGATGAAAAAAGTTTCGTCTAGCTGGAGCTTTTTTACCTTAATATAAATAAAAAATCTAACATTGCCAGTATAAGGATAAAAGCGAGTCTCTTGTTTAAAAAATGCATGTATGTCTCGAAAGCTCAGAAGATATTTCAATTCATTTTTGCTATAAATGTTTTTATGATTTAGTGTTTCTCATGAAAGTTAAAGGATCAACGATGATGAAAACGATGAATTATAACGTTAAAAATTATTATAATATTAAATTTAGAATCTAATAAAATACAATTTTTTACATAATTTTTAAAAATTTTTGCTCGTTTTTCTTTTTAATATGTAAAAGAATTTAAATGAGAAAAAACGTTGTTAAAAATCTAGGTTTAGTAACAAAGGTTTGGGAAAGTAAGCTTTCTATTTTTTATTTCGAGGACTTAGTTCCCTGCAATTTCTTTTCCTTATTTCTACCAATGTTTTTACCATTTCATTGTACAGTAGATCTTTAATTGTTGTACTAGCAAAAGATAAGTATCTGTAAGATTACTTACACATTCTAATTCGGTCATTTATGTTATCACATATCTACGTGTTACTTACGAGAAGTATAAAACAGGTGCCTAGTCTCGGATATCCAACTATTTATAATAAGGGTTAAGATTATTGTTGTAGTAACAGACAAAACATTACATACCGGTACCCTCATGCAATATTTCATTACTGCAACATGTTTTATCACGACTGCGCATCGTTAGAATGCATTATTAGCACATGGTTTAAATTGGTTATGTACTGTTATTACTTTCATTTCATTATATTTGATTCAGATTTTCTACGATTACTATATAAATAATCCACGATGCTTATATCTCATTTAATATCTCAAATATTATAAATTTATTTTTTAATGTATGCAAACGAAAATAGTATAGAATAATCTAGTCCGTTTTGCAAAAAGAGACGATACATTTTATCAAAGGTATATGTGAAGAGATCTATTTTAGTTGTTTGAATTTGCACATGTATACACGTGCGAAATTAAATATATTTAGTTTAAAACTTTAAGTTAAAATATTTTGTTACACATGTCCAGACGGATTGGTTATACAATAACTATTGTGAAACCCACCATGTGTCTCCCTTTAATGAAAATTAAAATACTTCCCTCGATGTTAGGCTGAATTATTATTCTGCATGTTGAATGGAATATACAATTTTGGACATAACAAAGCAGGGTAAAATTGAAATAAATAACTATGAAAATGGTATAAATACCACGCAACGTGCTCTCATCAATTTTTATGGCGTTATTTATACATTTTATAGTTCAGTTGTGTTATGATTTATGCTATTTATACCATTGAAAAATTAATCGTACACAAAATGTTAATATTTTAAAGTTTAACACAATATTAATAATAATAATTCATTTTTTTAATTTTATGACCTTAGTTGTATTATTATAATGATTAAAATATATTTATCTATTAGTGGTAATAAGTAAAATAGACATTCTAAAGCTTTCTTAACTCAAGGATGGGCAAGTTATGGAAATAATTAACTAAAGTTAAATTAAGTTTAATCAATGTCGATAAATTAGTTAAACAGTTAAAAGTTACCAAATTAGTTAATCTAACTAGCTACGTTAAAAGAAACGTTGACATTTTTTTTTAACTTAACTAGTTTAAATAAATTTATTTCATTTAAAATTAATTTTTTGGCTAAAATCTCTTAATATCATTTTTTTAATGGTTGGTGATCTAAGGGAAAGCCAAGAATCGATTTTTAGCTGAATAGGAAGAAAATATTAATGATAATAAAATTTTTTTTTAATCATTTTGTACAATTTGGTGTTGGTTGCATTGTTTTATCATTAAACTAGTTATTGAAAAAAAAAAATAAAAATCACGAACATTTTAGAAAAATTCAGAAAATTATATTTATTGTTATATAAATATAATATTTGGGATAGGAAAACATTCGATTTTTTTTTAATTAAACCATGTAACTCATTTTTTATGAGATTTTGAATTTAGTTTAATTGTTATTTCAAATAATTAATTGAAAAAACTAAGATATTTCAATGGAAAATTAAATTAGCTAAGTTAAAAAGTTTATTAGAAAAAATTAACTTTTTAACTAGTTAATGCCCATCATTGTCTTAACTTAATTTAGTACTATTAATTTAAAAAACAATTATATATATATATATATTATATTAATTGTTTACTTTGTCAATATCAATAAAATAAATAAAATAATCATATACAAGGTGATTTTTATTTCATTAAGATAGTTAAAAATAAATACAGAGTAAGTCATGTTATGTCAAATCCAATAACTTCTGATCCAATAATATTTTTTTGTAATTCTTTTTTAACAATTTTTGAATTTCTAGAGAACGTTATAAGCATATTTTTAGCTTCGATACGAAGCTGAGAATGTATTAATTTTACTATGATGTAAATTTATTTATTATGATTTTACTACATTTTTTGTCGCCATTTTATTTCAGTTCTCACTGATTTCATTCAACAGTTTTTATGGTTCGAAATGAATTATATTTTTTTGAATTATTAAAATATTAAATTTTATTTTCGCTTTCGATAACGTATTTTTATTTTTTTTCATTATTGATTTTTTAATATTTTCTTTTTTTTTTTGGTTTTGGACATTATTAATTATTTATTTAATGCATATTGTTTCAATACTTTTGTTGAAACAAACACTAAATATTCTACCAAGAGAGATGTATCTAATTTTTAAATTATAAATTGAATATATTAATCTTAAGCAAATAAGAAACATTAAATTGACGTATAACTTTATTTTTGTTTCCACTCTAAAAAAACAAGGGTCACAAAAGATGTCGTGCACTCATCAAATACTTTCGTAGAACTTTTGAAAAGTATTCCCAATAGCAAGTAACAAAAATCAACCTCTTAATGGAGTACGTTCACCCTACTTTCATCGAAATTATCCCCTATGTCTATTTCAAAAAAGTTTACTAATCGACAAAATCTTTTTTTTAGCCTATTGGATTAGATATAAGTGGTGAGGATTCTTGTTTGCATCATTTTTTGTACAGCATTTTTTTCTGCATAATAAAACTAATGCGAGTGGTACTTATAAACCAATCGAAGTTTTTCACGAAACCAAACATTTTACGTTAGAGATACTAAATCAATTGACTATTATATTGGTTATAATTATACTTAATGTTTTTAAAAGAACTATAACATATCGAACAAAAAAATAAATAAATAAAAAACAATCATTATATATTGATATTATTATTGAATTTATTGATATTATATAATAATTTGATAAATTATTATTATTTTTTTTTTTTTGAGAGATAAATGAGATACTATTTGAATGATATAGTTATACTTAAACAAGTTTCAATCAAGATAAATCTTAATTTCTCAATTTGAGTGAAGACAAAAATTTAAAAAATATATCTACTGCTCATTAATTAATAGTAGTAGTACAAAATTGCATTATTAAAATTCATAGAACTGTTCTGAACTTAAATTAAATTATTTTCTTGTAAAATTTGTATTCTCCTTATTTATGAAAATTTATCTTTAAATTAATTGAAAATAGTTGTTGTAACAATTTACTTTAAAAGTTAAACAAATTTTTTCTAACTTTACAACAGTTATCTCTTATATAGTAATAAAATATAAATTTATTTTAAAAATAAAAAAATCTATTAAATAATTATTAATACTATAAAGTCGTCATACACAATATATATTATATTAATTATACAATTCTTTCATAATAATGAAACCCTCTTATCGTTATCACTATTTCATTATATTCATAGTATGACGAAACTATGCGATTTTTTTATGCCTAATACAACCAATAAAAAAAATCATCTATCACGCTCATAATGTAATCACGGGAGCTCCGGAATTATTTTCTACACGAGGAGGGCAAAAACTTAAATGACTAAAAATCGGACCCTTTGATATATATAAAGTTATTTTTTTTTGTAAATTTTAGTGATCATTTATAAATAATCTGGTAGTTTATAAATTTTACCCTTTATAATACATAATAATTTGTATTATGTTATTAATAATTATTGATATTATAATATACTACATAGTTAATAAGATTAAATATGATTATTTTCATTTATTATGATAAAAAAATACTTTATCATTAATTTTGAAAAATATCTAATTCAATTTATGAGACATTCAAAATCATACTTTTTGAGAATAATAACTTTTACTGAATTTAAAATTAAAATCTAGAGGTATAAAGCGTAATTTATTAAGTATACAATACCCAGGGTATAGTAATATTATAAGTAAAAAACAATGAGGGTATAATGACCTCGTTTTATTTTGTTAAAGAACAATTTTTTTAGTAAAATATATAAATTGAATTATAAAAATAAAAATTTTATTTTATTTTATAATCCATTGTAAATATTAAGTTCATTATAAGAAAAAAATATTCCTAAAGGTAAATTTTAAGTGTAACTTTCAAAAATTAAATAGGAGCCTATTATTATTCTTTTTACTGTTAAATGTACAGTGATTTAAATAAAATTTAGACCAGTTGTTAATCAGTATTGTATTATTAATTTTTATGTTAATATAACTTTTAAGAAAGTGGGGTGAGAATCGTAGAAGAATTCTCATTTATGCGTTATGGTAAAAATACAGAATCGCTAAACACTATTCTGTTCCTCACCTTTTCTAAATATTCAATTACTAATATCTCAAAAAGTAATAATACAAAACTGGCTATGGACTAGTCAAAATATTATATACACCGGTCACCATTTAATAGTAAAAATATAATAATAGGTTCTCATCTAACTTTCGAAAATTATCCCTAAAATCTACACTTAAGAATATAGTTTTCTTACTTAAAACTTGATATTTACAATGGATTATATAAATAAAATTAAATTTAAATATTTTAATGAAAAATTCATTAATAACAAAATCATGGCATATTTAATAAATCACACTTGCAAATGAATAAATGACATACTCAATAAAAAACAAATTTAATATTTGGATTACACTGCGGATCCGGCGCCACTGTGCACTCATAATAATTATTATAACTTGAAAAATGTAAATAATAAGTTAAGTATCACAAATGATTTAAAGGGTATCCAATTAATACATGAATAATTATAATATCGTGTTGTAATATAAAAAAATTATCTATAGAAACACTTAACAGAGATATCCGTAGCTTGAGAGTCTAGTGTTATGTTTTTATAATTTTTATTTTTATAAACATTTTCCAAGCTCTTATAATTCATACTTTTTTTGAATTGTGTAAGCACTTAGTGTACCATTATATATTGTATCGTTCTCTAATTGAAATGTTATTCTTTTTCAAGAACGTTATATTACAAATACTACATTATATATACAGAATCGAACAAATCTAACTCCTTTAACTTTTGACACAATCGACATATTATTGTAATTTTTTTTTAATTTATGTATAAGAAAAAATTAGTCTACGTTATAATTATATTTTTTTTTTTCATAATTTCAAAATTGGCTTTTTTAGCCTTTGCTTGTAAGAAAGCCGCTTAAAAATTGTCTGATTTGAAATTTCAAAAAAATTTCAAGTTAAAAAAAATATTTTATTATTATTAGAAACAAATGTAAAAAATATTATTTTAACGTTATCTAAGAAAACATAAATTATATAAAAAAAAATTGCAATGAAATGTTTATGTATCAAAAGTCATAGGAGTTGTTAATTAAACCTTCTTAAAACTTATTTCATCTGTATATTATAATGTCATTTCATCTTTTATAATTCTTCAATTAATTTATTAATAATATTTTTATACATAATTTAATTTTTTTTTTTTTTTTGTAATATTTTTTAGTATAAATATGATAACATTTGTTCCTCATTAATTAATGAACGATTTATTCTGTTTGATTTTTATTCTAATGGTAACTATTTTATTGAAATTAAAAAGTAGTATTAAACAAAAATCAAATGTTTTACAACAAGAAGTTTGATATTCAAGGAACCATTCTCTCATTCCTTGAGTTATACGATTCAACAAAGATAGCAGATTCAACTATTCTCAACAATTATACACAATTGCTTTAGCATAACTCTGAACATCTTCTATTCTATTCTCTACAAAATCAGCAATCTACAAATATACAAAAGCAAGTATTATTCAACGCTTGTCAACTCTATTACTAGTGTTACGATTTGTATGAAAGGTGAAGTAAATTTATACTTAATAGACAAGTTATAAGTTCTAAGGGTTAAGGTTTTACTTAGTAATTAAATTTCATTACATATATAACTAAAGTTTGATCTTTATAAGTACATTTTAAATGATGCGTACAGCTATTGAATATTTTATATTCAATATATATACATATATTGAATATTTATAAAAATAAATATTTTATAGTATACTTTCAATGATGTGAAAAATTACAATTCACTAATATTCGAAACTGTTATGTATTTATTTGATATAATACTAATTCACATAACGTTGCTATATAAATATTTAATTTTTTTATTGCATGATCATTGCGTTATTTTGGAAAATTTGTTTTATACATTTTTTTAAAAATATTTTTTGTTTGGATTTTGTCATTCGAAAGTCAGATTAAATGTTGTAAAATCAAAATTCACATTATTCATAAATATACTTATTATAGTATATGAACTTTTCCACTAAATAAATAGATGAAAATTGTTATGACAAAATAAGATTTCTAGTTTATGCTATTTTAAAAGAATAGCTTAAATATTATTGAACACGCATGTTATTTTCTGAAATACGAGATTAATACAAAATAAATCAAATATATTAAAACATTTTTATAAAATTATGCTTATTAAATAGATAATTACCCAATCAGAAATTAACAAATATAAATTTAAAAAATATACATAATTTAATTCAAAGTAAATAATAATATTTAATAGCTAATTTTTTTTTAAGAAATTATAAAACAAGGTAAATGTAATATAATTATTTAATAATATATATTATTTTATAATTATGTTATGTTTATAAGTTCAAGTGTTAATTTAGAATGATTATTTGTAGAAAATAATCAAAATATGACTTGATTTGGCGTTTAGAATAAACTTTATTAATTACTTTGGTACTTAATATACGCTATAGCGTTGTATTTTTAGAAAAAAGGTTTTTTTATTATCCTATCAAATAAAAAGAGTCGAAAGACATTAAAATGAACAAGGAACTGGACTTAATTAGTCGACAATTAAAAACTAATTTAATATCATGAAATATTTATTCTTAAAATGTCATAAAATGTTAACAATGAATTTAATTAAGATTAAAAATTAAAACAATTATTATTAAAATCAATAGTATTTTACTCTATAACCATAAATTTAGGCTCATCTATTATATGAACTATTTTCATTTATAAATTCAAGATAAAATAAATTCATTAAAAAATATGATTATAACATTTTAAAACTATTAAACAATTTTATCATATACAAATATAAGTATAATTAAACTTAAATAGCATTATTTTAGTGTTATTTATAAAATCATAGTTTTATTTTAGCTTCTCAATTACAAAATTATAAACTTTTCAAAATTTTTTTAATCTTTGTTTTTTATATAAATTAAATATAAAAATATTAGTTGTTTACAAATAAAAATTAAATATTAAAATTATATTCGACAAATAAGTTTTTTATGACTGATAATTTACGAACAATTTTTTTTTAATTTGTAAAAATAATTGATGATGTATAAATAAAAGGAACATGTTTAAAAAAATACTATTAAATTTTATTCTGTTTGATTAGACAAATTGTAAGAATAAAGAATGAGAACAATTTATTGATGTTTATCTACTTAAAAAAAATGCCTAAAGGTATAATAATTAAATTGTTTTTTAACTTGTTTAAAAATAATAACCACTATAGAACAACTGTTTTTTATATTGCAGTTTAACCCAACCTACTCGATAAATAAAGATAAAAATATTTTTAGGATAATTTTAGGATAATTTTAAAGTGAATTATATTTTTTACCAAAAATACATTTTCTTCGTTTGTCCGGTGGATGTTCTGAGTTAATGATTATTCATCCGTGTAAATGTATAATGGACGTGAACAGCATTCATTCAGCGAGTAATGTTCAACAGTACACAGTTGATTCTTATCTGTCGAGAAACCTGTGGGAGTATAGTGGTAAATGTTTTCTTCTTATTATTCTTTTATAACTACGTGTTCTCGTCAAACGAATAATGATAACACTCTAAGATTTTCAAATTACCAAGATACAGATAGGGTTATTTTTTGGATGTCTCCTGTTAACAAACATTTTGATTCACACGAGTAGGACTAGTTGAATATTTCTAGTCACCGGTGAATTGGTTCATTAAAAAAGTTGTTATATTCTGGTTTGTCGTAGTTAGTTGTTATGATTATTGTTGTACAACTTCTATTATACAATTATATACTAAAAATAAGTCGATATAAACGTGCTATGAATCACAATAAAAGTTAGTGTTTTATTTTAGAATTTAAGGAAACCGGCACAAACAAGTGTATAAATAAAAATAACGAAAACTGTGCTAGGTAAAATATAAGTGTCAAAGTGGTCCACGTTCAAGTTGTAATTTAAATTTTGTTTACTGCTTTTATCATTACGTGGTTACTAATGTACGCACTATCTATACGATTATAGTACACACAATATATTATCATAATTACTCTATTATTCTACTTTTATTTTTAAATTATTAAAACGTATCATTTATATTTTTTGAACACTGTATAGATAAAAAATGCGTAACTCATTTTAATATGATGTTGTTTTACATAAAAATTATTCCATCTTATATTAGTTGAATAGGTACATTTTCTAATTTTAAAGATATTATTATTTTTAAAATATGTATATAAATACGCTAATAATAAAAATTTATTAATACAAAATCCATACGTACAAATAAAAAGTAATTTGTAGTAACAAATAGAAAAAATCATTTCAAAATAGTGTAATATACAAAAATACTAAATGAAATATGAGTTATTCACACATTACTCATCTTCTTAATCTGTTAACGTTAATTTTATTACCATAGATTGTAGATTGTAAATTTTTTTAACGAGAATTGTATCAACAGCAGATTTATTTTTGATTACAAAAATAGCATACTTAGTTATAAAGCCTCTCGTGTCTTAGTATAAAAATGTGAATATTAACAATCATTCTAAACTCTGAAAGCCTTTCTCTTAAGAAATCTACAACTTTATTTTTCTTAATTCCACCAATGTACAAATGACAATCTGGATTATATGATAAAGCACTAAAAGTTTTTTGTTCATAGTCGATGCTTTCTATTCAGCATTCGGTTTGTCATCTTTGATTGTGCTTAAAGTTGAATGTATAGACTCGTTCACCAGTGTTTTGTCATCAAGACCAATGTCGTGATTGTTAACACAGTTTCTATTTGTTTTTGCCTTTAATGTTAAACCCTCTACACTTGATGTATTTTGAGTTGGGACTTTTAAATTAGACGTCAACTCATTATTACTAATGGCTAAATTTTTTTATCTTGTTTTGTCCAATCCTTATATAATGGAGGAAAGTCTCCATCAATACCATATCGAATCATTGCACCAATGACATTAAAGTGATTGCCTTTTAGAAAAACAGTCAAGATTTTTGTTCACGGGTTTAATAAACGCATTGATATACATTCACATCATGCGTTTTGTTCTAAATTCGTATATCAACAAATTCTATGTAATCTCACACTCATTAATTAAAAGATTCTCTTATAATCACATTTATTATTACTGCCCGATCGATAGCCGTAGCTATCATTCCAATAAGTGTAGGTTTGGTTACAAGGTGCCACAATTCATCAGTCAAACAGGCAACATAGAGAAACATTGATCGACAAATCATAACCCAAGTTTTCATCGAAAACGTGCTCCATTTCATCAATGTTATTAGAAGATTTTTGATCAATTACACAATTGTTTTCTGAGATCGGAACCTCAACTGTCGAATCATGTTCGTCGACGTCAAATTTTGACTTGCAATACTGTTACAAATAGTATATACTGCATGGCTATCTTCGAAGTCTTGCTGCAGACTTAACGAATTCTCGTTTATGTTCTCATTAAGTTCGATTGAAACCTTAAGCTGTCAGATGCATAAAACAAGGATTAATAAGCTAAAGGTATACCCTTACTGTACTTCATCGATACCATATCGAAGTTCATGTACACATTTTTCGACACGAACAATATATTGTACAAGTCGTGAAAAAAACTTGTGTTTCACAAAAAATCTTTAAAAACTTTTGTAACAAATGGACCAGAATTAAATAATTTATTAGAATATTTGATATTCATATAATATGTATCATACATATTTCGGTTCACTCTTGCTATGTAATATTCATGATGTTTTTTTTAATTTTGAAATAAAAATATTTCTATTTATAGTGTGAAACAAAAAGTTTAAGGTTAATTCATTATTAGAATTGTCATACCAAACACGCAAATGTATTATAGAACTATTAAAACTTCACAGAACTAATAAATTATTTTTATTAGAAAATATTGATTCGTTTTATCATCTTAATGAACTACTGCAAAATCATTAGCTTTTACAACGGCATTTTCTCTATAACAATATAATAAACTCTTATCCAAATATAACTTATTGGCTTTGTAAAATGTTGACATAAAAGTCATTTAAATTTTTTGAAACTCCACTACTTAAATTTAATAAATGGACTAATAGCTTTTATGAATCCTAAATAAAGTTCTATTTCAAAATAAATGAAACTGCTATGTTTTGTGAATGATTTTAAATATATTATGTGCTTGAAAGATAGTTAATAAAAATCAATGAATTATTTTCTTTGAATATTAAACGAGACACTTAAATTTTAACTATTTTTAATAATATAAAGAAAGTATTCAATGAAGTAACCAGTTGTAAATGTATTATATAGTGATGAATTTAAAGAAAACCTAAAACGCCCACTGCTTTGGACTTATAATTTGTATCACGTACAAATAATTTTAGAATGGATACATTAACCAGGTCATTTTTTTAATTATTATTTACAAATTTTAAAATGATAAATAATACACCATTAAAAAATGTATGTTATAAACATAGGTTAACACACCCTCAGAGATATGTTTAGGGAAGAACATATAGTGCAAGTGCTCCGAGTGACACAATTAAAAGTAGCCTAAAGAAAATTATAATCTTAAAAATTTCGTTTAAATGTGTAAATGTTATGATTTGAAAACCCCGGACAATACTGACTGTGTCTTAAGCACCCACCATGATCCACCAATATATATTTGAAATATATCAATGATGGTACATCCTTTAAAAAAATATTTTCTATGTATTTCACTTTTTTTAATAAATTTAAAATATACAAATTTCCTTATTCTATACCTTTTATTGTGTCAGTGCAATGAAAACTTTTAGCTGGTAAAGAAAATACGAATTTTATTTTTGGAAAATATTCCAAAGTTGATATTATACAATTAAAAATAAACTACAAGGATAATAAAAATTTGAATTTTCAAAAGACACAATAATCTTAATGATGAAGGCTGGACTTGAAGGCAGTTATAAAATCAATGCCCTACTTCAGTGTTTAGAAATTTACTATAGGAATGATCCGTATAACTTTCAGAATTCTATGTTCTGAAAATTATACCAAACTTTTGTACTTTCCCAAACTACTATAATTTTGTGTTAATAGGGCAGTGGTTTCCAGACCTTATGACCCTCATGTGAATATGCCAATGTTTCTACTTAGTATTATATTAATTAAAACAAATTTTTTGTATCTATCGGGAAAATAAATTACTATCTAACGTATCAAGATGATCCCCTAAGATGTTGGGCCCAAAGAAGCTGCCTAAGCCAAGATACANTAAAACAAATTTTTTGTATCTATCGGGAAAATAAATTACTATCTAACGTATCAAGATGATCCCCTAAGATGTTGGGCCCAAAGCAGCTGCCTAAGCCAAGATACAATAATATAATCATAAAATACATAATATAATCAAAAAATGAATAATAATTTTACTCGTTTTGATAAAATTATTGTAATTTGATAATCAATTTATTTTATTAATTATGAATAATATTTAATGATAATTAAAGTACATAGATTTATAATACAAAGCTAGCTATATTATATTATAATGTAGGTAATATGAGGAATAATGATCATTAAAAAAGTTTAATTTAAATGGTTTATAAATTATTATAGTTTATAGAATCTGTATGAATTCAAATAAACTAGGAAGTATTTTTAACATATATACTTACGGATAAGCCAAGGTTACGGCCATTGAAAGAATTTCGTTATCCAAATATAATTGTTAATCATTTTTTGGAGCTTAAACCTTGGATATTATTGTTGCCGCGACTAGTCATTTGAATAGCCTTGCTACTACTTTAAATGGCTAAAGTCAACTCTAACTAAAAAATACAAACATAAATTAGCTGTTTATGAAAACAAGAGCCATTATAAGTAAATTGTATTTTTTAAGTTTCTCGGGTGAACTTTACAGTTGTAACAGCTATATTTTCGTATAGGATTTAGTTTATGAAACACCTCGGACAATAAAAAAAAACTTTCACTTTTTCAATTTTAATCATTTAACTCGGTAATGTGTTATTAAAGTCATAATTTGTATATTTTGAAAATTTCTTGAGGAAAACTTTTTCTAATTTTTATGATAACATAAAGCTTGGAATATACATTTTAATTATTCCCAAAAAACTTTATTTAAATTAAAAAATAATTTTTAATTTCCAAAAATTGTATTTATACCGAGCAAAAAAAAAAATTTGGTTCTTATTAATATAATAAGATATAATGAAATATATTTAAATCTACAATTCTTCCACAAAATTATAAATTTATTGTCCATATATATTAATAAACAAATTGGTAAATATTAATCAATTAATAATAACATATTTTTTGCATTTTCGCTTTATCCTATTACACGATTATTCAACATACTTTAAGTTCTCAAAATATGTATTTTGATAACAGCTTTACATTATTATCTATATTTACTAATCAAAATGAAAATGTGTGTCTTAAACGTATTTTAAATACATCACATAAGTTGGCTTCTAAAAGATTTGATACTGTACTTTTTGTGACTATTTTCAGTGATCGATAATAAACTCAGAAGTAATAAATTTATCATCTAATAAAGACAATGTTTTATTCAAGGATATGGTTTTATGATGTTTATACTTTTGCTGACGTCGGTGTTACATGATTTTTAACATACTAGTATGTGTGTTTTTCAGTGTTTGCGTAGAAAAATTTTATTTTATGTTTTATTTAATTATGCAACCAAATTTAAGCAAATATGTTAAATCTAATTTATTTATGTATGTATAGGTGTCAATTATCTAGTTCTGAACTACATTTAGAAACATTTTTATATCTATTTTAATTATGAACTATATGATGAAACATTTTGAACACTTTATATTTAAAATTGAATATCAATTGACATTATATTATTACGTAAGTAAGATTAAAAAACATATACCAAAAATCAAAACTACACTAATATAATTACAACAATTTTTTTACAACTTATTTTTTACTTCTGATGATAATTGACTTCCCTAAAAATATTTTCAACGAAAAAATTATACGTATAATTCAATTCAACAATAATTGGATTAAAACTTTGAATAATTGGATTACAGAGTTAAAACACCTACATAAAGAGTGCACTGCTAAGAAAAAAATTATTGTAATATCAATATCATTTCTACTTCAAATCGATAGTGACAGATAAAAAATTAAATTATTTGGTTTATATTTCATCGACATGCATATATCTGTGCTAACAGATAATTGAGTTACATGAGTACACATATACAAAGACTCTGTAACTGGGTCGACTCCTTTAGACTGTTGAAATATAATTATGATAACAATATTTTATAATTCGTTTATTGATATTAATCAGAACTATCAGATACACATGCAATCTAAGACTATTTGTAAATGATAATTAATCAATGACAATGAAAAGTTTACAAATATTTATCTACCAGAGAACGTTAAACTTATGTCAGAAATGACGCCTGTCTCAGGATGATTACAACAGTCCACGTTTCAAGGGAACTTTGACTGGTACTCGTTAATGCACAGCAAGACCCATGCCGATGACTAATGGCCTAAAGTTAGAATTAAAATTAATATCTATTTACACTTGAGCTGACCTGATCGCCTCTGGCGCATAACTCTCCCCAAACTATATTTTTCTTTCTCAAACCTCTAACAGATGTGCCTGAAACTTCTTCACAAATAAAGATGTTGAAAAGGTAAAATTATATTTAGATTACTGCCTGCTACGCGTTATCTAACAAATTAATTAGCTAAAATATAGAAATATTACTAATAATAATTGATAATTTATTGTAATACTTGTATTAAATATTATTAAACTTGAATATTATCATTTTTTTCTAAAAGCACTTAAAAAAATTCTCACGCAAACATTTTTAACTTTAACCAAAATGATTGCATTTATTAAACAGTAAATTAGCTTAGTATAATAATTTATTGCAATTAATAACATAATATTTTATTTTTATAAACATTATCTGACCTACTCAGAGCTGTAACTTTTTTTTTGAAAAAATAGACGAAATATATTTCAATTTCATTTCATTCGGACAGTGTTTTCTGAAAAGTTTTTATTAGGTGATTTATAAAGAAACGCTCAAAATTTCTATTTAACGTAATACTAATGTAAATATTAAATATTATTAATAAAATATGAGAATACGCAGCATGTACTATAAATGTATTACATTACAGGTGTTGATTACGGTTTTTATGTTAATTCACTTTTCGGAAACTCATTTACATTAAGCCTACAGCTCACAGTTACTGCAGGAGCTCTTGCTTTAACTGATTTATGATCTTTAGACCTAACAGTATTCTGACATTCCAGCAACAATTTCCTCGATGAAAGAGCTTGGTAAAAATTTAAAAAAAGCGTAAAAGAAACATTTTTAATGTGCGAGTATTTATCTTGTCGGATGTCATTATCACCTTACATATTTTTAATGCTAAAAAATTAAGTTAAAGCTACTAAAACATTTTATCGGTATTTCGCTTCGTAAAACGCATAATCAATAATAATAATAATAGTATAAAATAGCACGTTTAAATATTAAACAAATTTACTAAATATTGTTGCAAAATATTTTTAAATTAATTTTGTATAGAATATGAATCTGATTATGAAAAAAAAATAACTCGTATCAACTAAATGCATAAAAAAAAATTTGCTAAACTACTCCAGTAAGTTCATACTATTAAATGAACTTATTGCTTGGGTTTGTGTTAACAGAACGTTACTATAAAGTAAATATTTTCAAATTATTATACTTATACTGAATATTATTTCTTACTCAAATCATTCGTATAATTTCGCCATAGCTTTAAAAAAATGAGATAAATTTTGATGATATACAAATACTTTTTCTATTTAAACGTCATCCTTTATTATTCTATTTATGTTAACTACCATATATAGAGTAAGAAATAATTACATTAAACTTTATAATAGAAATGATAATTTTTTTTAAATATTGCCCATTATTATAAACAGACCGATAGAGATCAATTATTGATCTCCATCCGTAACAGTTCTAATTCGTCTAAGACGAATCAGAGCTGTATATATTTATATTGACACAATGTGTTTAATTCCAGTTCCTATGTCATTTCATTGACTTACTGCCCATATGATATAATAAATTATTGCCTGAGTTATGTTATATCAGCTGTATTTATTCTATGTATAATAAAAATTAAATTTCTTTTTAATCTCGACTAAAAACGGATATACTATATAGCTGAAATCATAAATAATAAATTATTAACTGAACAATGTTCAGTTAATAAATGTCGTTTGTCATTTGAGAGGAGCGTCTATGGCATTTGCCTTAGTCTAATTTTTCAGTACTTAGCAGAACAAAATTATTCGTAAAAAGTCAAAATACTATTTTTGAATAGAAAAAAGGCTGATAAAAATATTTTCAAGGTTGCTAAATTAAATTTTGATTATCTACCTTTTTGTAAATCCGTTCGGTTTTTTGCTTCGTATTAACTTAACGTTCTTTTATTTAATAAAGTCCCATCTATTTAACCTAACCACAAACTCTTCTTCTTGTATGTTCAATCTTCAATGAACTTGTGTATTTTGTATTTTTTCCCTTCAAAAATTATCTTATCCTAGTTTATAAGGACTTAACGGCATTGTATAAAGCCATCCCAGTCAATCATTGGTATGTGACTACTTTTTACGTTGTTTTGGTGTACATCAAGTGTCAACAGATATCAATTACAGCTTTAATTATTTTTTATGTGTACTTCTAAATCATTACTACTAAATTAACTTCGATTTTTAATTTTAAAAATCCTATAGGAGTCCGACAACATATTTGCACCATGGATATATCCATCACGAGTTAAAAATTATACTATAAATAATATTTTAATTATAATTTAAAAGTGTTAAATATTAAAAAATATCTATGATAGACAACAAAAAACTGTATTTATTCTCTGAATTCGTAAATCAAATATTATTTAATATTTTTTTTTCCAAAAATAATTTATATCATCAAGATTGAATTATATCAAGAATTGAATATATATATATATATATATATATATATATTAAATCGTGTATTCTATTAAAACCTATTATATAGGAGAGGTTCTTATAGAATAACGATAAAATGAGCGAACGGTATGATTCTAGTGTTGTTATATTTTTCCCATCATAATTTCAACTAAATAATTTTGTTCGGTTAGACGGATATCCTTTATTTTGCATAGCCATAAACGTTGCTCGTAAACCAGGAGTTACCCTCACTGGACTTGTTATCTACACTTCTGTTAACGCTATCACGATTGAAATCAATATAAAAACATCTCCATGCGCACTATGTTGATATATTTATACATTATGCAAGTGATTTCAGTTTTTTATGATCCTATGAAAAATGAACCGTATGCGATAAACAGCACACCGATTGCAGTTTGTAAGTTTGCCTACTTATGTTATGAGCACCGAAATAAATACAATTATAAAATTATATTATGGCAATGTTGCAGCGAAGGCTAAAAAAACAAAAATCACTCGAGATCAGTCCTATTGCTGGTTACGCATATAGACCAATCCTTGAGTAATTCTATCCTCGTGCACAACAGGTCTTGTATGAAACTGGGATGGTGCCCGCATACACTTTTTTTATAAGTAATTCATTGTATTTTAAAGAAGCCCCATGGAAACTCGATTTACAAAAGTGGACGCAAAATGATAATGCTGGCTAATCGAGAGAGCTCATTGCATCGGAAGACCCATAACAACCGGAGGTAACTATCTCCATCTTAAGGGCGGTATCTTACATGCTTTCTTTTGAAAGGACTGACGATTATATCCTATCGTATATATTTATTGGATTAAAAAAAACTATTAAATTAAACCCCATGCAAGTCGTCGGAACTACCATCATATCAGTGACGTATCAGAATATATTATTTCAATATCATGTTATAATATTATTATAGTCATTGAAAGTCGATCTATCAACTTGGTTTACATACAACCAATTGAATGTGTAAATACGATCAACCGATATTCGAGCAGAGGTTTCAATATCACATAATATAGAATATTTCCTCAACAAGTTATAATGTTTAACATTACATAGCACATTGTTAAGCTGATAGATTAGTATTAAAAAAAATATCTTGAAAAATATGAGTAAACAACGTTTTAAAATTAAAAAAAATTATTTTTCAAGAATGTTTTCCGTATGAATTGTAGCGCAATCTGTAAATACAAACTTGTAAAGCATTGTAAAAATGTATTGGTAAGATCATAAAAAAACTGCTGACGCTCCAGGGCAAATACATTAGACATCACTCCAAACCAAACAGCTCCTTTCTATTATGCTTTTACTATTGCATATTATTAGAATGGAACCCTTGGATAATTGTCCCTTTATCCCTTTAGGCTTGTAAATTATAATTAAACATTGTACAACGTTACAAAGAAATTTTACCATGTAAAATATAAAATTCATGTTGAATTAAAAAATTCAAACAGTTTATTGGTTTTATTCATTTGTATTTAGATTACAATACTAAATCCTTAATAAGTTTCAAGTGAAATAATGTAAAAGAAAAATAGACAATTATAAACTTTAATTAATTATCACAAATCAGTATACGTGTGCGTTCACAATCTTATTGGCTATATAGTGTATGGGTAAATGTGATTTTATCCATATCAAATGACTAGATTTAATATCTTCAAAATATGTACATACCAGTGAACAGCCAACATATTTTAGCTGAATTATCACCGTCATAGTATTGATTAGTAACTACTGTTATTTGCTGAAACTACATAGAAGGGTCAAAGGAAACTCATTCACCAAGATAGTGCTGTGATGTTTTCCGTCCCGTTGAATCCCATTCGAAGTTTTGCCTTAAGCTGTAAAATATATTTCTAAGTTGCCAGTTTTCGGATTTGACGTTTCGCATGAGATCGATGTAACCACAAACGTATGAAAGGGGAGGATGTCTATTTACTTTTATGAAACTATTATGCTATTGATATAGCCCAACATAAAATCTTTATTTTGAGTTTGTCACTTCGAATAGTTCTAACAAAACCATAATTCAATTAAATATTGTAATATTTAATTGATAACTTTTTTTAAAAATAAACGCACGACAATATTATTATTATTAAAATAGGGTTCAATAATTAGCATGAATATGAACATTTTAAAATTCTTTAACCTTTAGAAAATACGCTTTAATTTATATCTCACGCAATCGATTATTTTTTTTTTCATCTTAACTGTTTTTGAACTTATTTAATTTTATTACTTTTGTGAAATTTAAAATAGTACAAACATAGATTTCATAATAGAATCAACGATACAGAGAGTCAAGTTAAAATTTTTGGAATATAATGGTATTTCAGGACACTTACTTATAATATATGACTATTATGATACTTACTTTAAATTTTGAACTGCGAAAAGTGCACTTGTGGCATTGGTTTTAAATTGAGCTTTCTATAAACATTTCACTATCCGGTTCTAGTAGTGTGAATTATTAATTAAGGGTATGTATTTTTTGTGCTACTAACATATGAACCATTTAAATATTTATAGATTAGGAAATGAATACGATTTTCATTTGGATTCATAAAATATCAACTGATATAGTTGTTACGTTATAACATTACAATGCTAATTACTTAAAATAAATCATAAATATAACTATTAACTGCTTTAAATACCGCTATTTCTTGAGGTATAATTATTATTAAATAGTAATTAGAATGGTAATCAAACATATTTTCCCGGAATCGTACAAAACATTAGTTTAAAATTAAACTACTTGATTTCACACATCACTTGTGTTAATTATATTACATTATTTTATTTTTTGTAATTATAATTTTATTTTGTTTTTTATTGTAATTAATTATTTATTATCTGGGTTTATTATCATGCCTACATTATTACATTTTTGTTCATGTGCGTAATTTTAATATAATATAGGCCGTAACCGGTAATTTCCATTAATTATTTTTTACTTGAGGATATTTATGAATGAAAAAATGTACTTTGATTTATGACTATCTTCATAGAATAGTCTATTCTTATTATGTTCTATGTAGAAGAATTGAGAAGGACGATGTGACCGAGTCGGTAACGTGGCACTGCATCGGGTTCGAAACTCGGTCACAGGCAGCTTCATTTGTCGAGTGAGAGATCAGTTCGGTAATTGCAGTTTCCATCCCTCTCTCCAGCAACGGACTAACCAACCGTCCTGGAGTATCAACGGTTGAGAAACGTCCCCCTTTGGGGCAGGTGGCCCTTAACAGGTCTAAAAAGCGATCAAATTAAATAAAAATGTTGGCACAGTGTGGTTGCAGCACAGAGTGGACGTGGTATAGTTGGGACAAGTATAGTTGATATCTGAAAGTGATCAAAATCACTATTAAAAGAAACGCTACGATGCAAATCTGTACAATGTACAGTGTATATAGTGAATAATTTTAAGAAATTGTTGTTTTATTCCAAAAGCAACATCAACTCTTATTTCCTTAATTAAATCCTAATTAGTAGTTCTATGATTAATTAGTTTAATATATGAATGAATACTTAGTGACATATATAGTTACTAATCTTAGTATGAAATTGATATTCAATAATTTAATATTGTAACTTTTACAAAGAAGTGTATATTTCGTTACTTCTAAAGTAAACGTCTATAAACATTGATGTTTTTGATACAAAACTTTTCAGAAAATAATTTAAAATAATTTTGTCTAAACTGGTCTACAAGGAATTTTCACCAATGACATAAATGTACTTTTTATAAACCAATTTTAAATCTGAAATAAGAATTTTTGAGATTATTACTAATAAATAAAAAAAAAAACAAATATTTACATAAAATATATATATATATCTAAGTTTTCAATTCAACAACACATGAGCGTATAAAATCATAAATGAAACTAGGCCCGTAAAATTTCTGAATATTAGTATATTATAGTATATACTAACATTCAGAAATTATTTTAACATATTTTTGAAGCTAATATTCGGTTTATTACAGGAATATTTTCAAAACTTGAGTTGAAAAAGTTATATTTTTGTGCAATAGTTGCTATTATGAATTCTTCCTTTGAGCTGGTAAAGGGTCAGATTTTCAAAAAAAATGTATACCAAATAAAAGGGAAGCACCTAAGGTAATATTAAACAAAAAGTTACTTTGTTTCGTTCATTTTTAAAAAAGTTATGACAGTTTAAAAAAAGTCGGGATTCCGCAATCGTTATCTATCGTTGAAAGAAACTATTTGGAAAGAGCTGAGAAAAAGTGGCAACAAATATATAAAAAAAAACATCATAATAAAATTAATGCATTTCTAGCTTCCCATCGAAACTAAAAATAGAAGATTTGTTGAAAAAAATAAAAATCTGTTTCTTATTATGTTTAAAATATTAATGTTAGATTGATTTTAATTGATGTACTTTATTGATGCTAAAAAACATAATTTTAGTATAAAAATCATTGCACTTCTATCTTCTTGGTTGATTTACACTGAATTTCATTAATTGAGCTGTCTTATGATAAATTGAAATAACTTAAAAAACTAAAATAGCGCTCTTTTACGGTTGAATAAATTTTATTTATATAACTATAATATAAAATGTATTAATATAAGGTGTTTTATATATTTTATGACATTGAAAACATATAATGTAATGAATAAAATATTAGAAACCGTAATGAATTCATCTTGCGACTACCATTTATATAATTTTACGATGGTGAATGACAGTTGACTAAATAGTTTTGACGTTTAATTCAAGTTTTTCCAAAAGTTAAAAGCACAGCTAGACACTTATCAAAGTACCTACTAAAAGTTATTCTGAAATAGTGACGAGACTGACGTCTAAAAACTTTGATATTTTTGCTTATTTAACTTAACTAAGGTAGCATACAATAACACTGTGACATTTCAAAAAGAAAACTTGAATTTATAAATCATTTATTAAAATAACTTGTATATAGCCTAAACTTTTCAACGGTATCCATCGTAATAATTATATTAAATCAAGCAGACTTTTTTTACATTTTGTTTTCGAAGAAGAAATATATAATTTTGCTATCCGATATGATTTAACGCTAATTTGATTTTTTTTTTTTTTTTTTTTTAATAATTGTCAAAAAATATTTTATGTTTTATTGTATTTTTATTTATTTGAAAATTGAGTTTTTTAATTAAAATATTTAAAAACAAAATCATAAAATTGTTAAACCTATAAAAACCTGATTTTTTAAATACGCCTTAGTTAATATTGCACCTGCACTTTACCAACAACTATATTGTTTAAATACTTTTATGTAACTAAAATAATTAACACATACATTTTGAGTAGTTGTTGCCATTAAAATAGTCTTGTTTCCCTAGATAAAACATTTTTCGTGTTAGTATAAAAAATAATTCCGACAAACATGCGTATACTTAGAAAATGCGGACAATTAACATTTCCGGCAGACATTGAACTCTATACACTTTGTGCATTTTTATTTCGAATTAACAAAAAGCTATCGTAAGTGCTATATTTATTCGTTTCGTTTGAGTTAGTACATTAATGTTTGGTCAAGTTGGTCAAGTCAATCATTTTACTATAAAATTACAACTATAATTTGAAACCGTAACTATATTTTTTTCCATTCACGAAAGCCTTTGTACAATGATTTAAAATCATTGATCCTATTCTATTTTGTCCGTTTGTGAAAACCACTTGACTTGTTTGTCCCATTTATCATTATTCTTTAGATGTATTGACGCGAGTTTAGTAGGTTTGCGTAATGGAAAAAGAACTCTTTGTAATCATGTTCGTTAGCACGTTCAATTAATTACGCCTTCAGTCACACAAAGTCAATCCATTTCGTATTTTAAGTCTTAAATCTACGACTTCAGTTGTTCTTAATGATTTTTTTTTTAAGTCAAGCTTAATTTTTCACTTTTATGTTTAAAAAATGTTTTTGTATTTTTACTGTAAATGAACCCTATCCTTAAATAAACGCTAAAAAAAGTTATCAATTCAATTAATGAATTACAATATAAATATTGATTATAGCAGGTTGATTTTTTTTTAAATAAATACATTAAATTAGTAAATAATTAATTTATTAAATAATAAAATATTATAAAAAGAATGATGCTAAACCTAAGTGTATAAATAAAATGTAACTACTATCGAGATTTATTTTTTGTTTATTTCGTGTTCATTTATTTAACGGTTTTTTTCTGTTTTTATGAATTTTATTTAATTAATAATCAGTAGCATGATGATGGTGCACTAGCGAATATCATAGAGTCTATGACATAGACTCATTTTATTTATGTATTATACTCTTAGGTTTAGCTTCATTTTTTATATAAAGTTAATGAATTAATTATTTACAAATTTAAAGAGTATAATAATTTGTTTAACCATGAATTAGTTTTATACGGCTAATTAAAATGATTTTTTCTATATTTTATACAATTGTAGCCAGAATGTTGAGTAGTAAAAGTCAACTGTCGCGATATAAGATCGTATAATGTAAATCATGGGACACAAAAATCAAATTATATTTGCGAGGGATTTAACGAACTTTTTCTCTCTTTTTATTTATGTTGTCGTACTAAATGAATGCAATCTAAAAAACACTACACCACATGACATGTGATTTTTTATTGTGGAGGAGTAATAAGCGTACGGGTCTTCCGAAAAGTTATCTGACTGTCACAAAAATACACACACACATAATCGTAACAACAATAGTAACACTGTTAAGTATGAAAAAAGGAACAGAAGGACGATGTTAAGGGACCACCGCAAAAATCTGCTGCTGGAGTAATTTACGATACACTTAAAAATTTACGATTGCTATAGCATAATGCAGAAACAGCACACATCACCTGGTACAGCTGTGATGTTCTCGCTTCCAGGGGGTATTTTTATTATTTTCGGGTGTGTGCCCGTTTATAATGGGTAACCCTCCACCCCTGTCAAACCAATGCTATACGATCCACACGCGCAATACTTATAAAAATAATAATAATACATAATAATGAAAAGAACCCCTTCTTTCCCGCATGGATTTCAAACGATAGCTGTTTTCCTCGTCCGCTTCGTTTAGCACAACATGCAGCGGCAGCGACAGTCCTGCAGCAGCCCATCACAATGCACACCCCTCGTGCCGAGGGTATGATTGACGGACGACCAAAGAAATTCGAGTGCACAGCAAATCGCTTTTCTATATTATTATTTTTTTTATTTTTGTCAGTACGACGTCTCAGAACCTAAACTTATTGTATTCCAAATATATTTACTTCATTATTGCGCATTCGAATCAATTATAAATAATAGTTTACACATGTTAACTACAATTGTAGTGCAATGTGAAGGGCACTGTACTATGATATAAGGATTTTCTTCGGCCATGACCACCTAGTCAAGTTTTTACGACCTCCCGTGGACACGAAAATATTCTGATCGAAGGAAGCTTCAAAATACCATTTACCCGGTGAGATTGAATGTGAAAATACATTTCATGTGGGTTAAAAAAAGAAGTATACTCTCTTCTAACACCATATATTTATTTATAATAATTTTATACCCTAGTGTAAGTAAATAGAACAGTAAGTTATCATAAAAGTAAGAAATACTTAAAATTTTCAAAAAGGTATATAATGCATAACATAAATGATCAACAATAATGTAATTCATAACAATAATTAATCAACTTACACTAAATGTGAATTTAAAAAATTAGAATAAATCGAATACTAAGCTTAATTATTAAACTGTTTGTAACAATAGAACTTCAACTTAACTTAAGTGTCACAGAAAAATTCAACAGTTTTAATTCATTACAGGTTATTAACATTATATTAATCGGTGAATAATAATTATAACTCTGTCTCTGACACGGTGTATAAAATGTAGAGGGAGAACGAAGAGAGGATATAAGAATACATCAAAACGAATAAATTAAAAAATCACATCGATTCATTACCTTATAGACAAAATAGAGGACATAGCTGGATTAATAAGCAACTTATGACTATTCACATCTGATTTATAAGGAATCATAAGTAAAAAAGTGAAAATTTAAAAATTCATTACTATAACAATTACAATCTAATAATATGTACAATAATTTTAATAACTAAATATATGAAAACAATGAGATATAGTTGCAACATTTATCATAAAATCAAATTAAATATTTTTCCAGGGTGTAAATTTATTATTTAATTGTCAAAAATAAATAAATAAATAAAAAAATTTGAGTAACTATATGTCTGCTGTATTTTAAAAAAGTACTCAGTAAGTATCGAATAAATCTTCTTTAGTTACGGTTAACTTATTTCAGAGACAATTTTTTTCTTATCTCCCGTTTGCCATAAAAGTCTTCATTGTAAGATGGTTTAAAAAAACTGAAATTAACTTTTCAATTGATTTTCTTAAACTTTCGAGGGTAACAAACATAAAATTTATCAATTCCAAGTAGACATTCTGCTTGTTAATCTGGGTATTCTTTAAGATGATTTATAAGTGCAGTTATATAAAAGATATATTTTTTGTTGTATAAGTTGATATTTTTTACTAAATACTGAACTCCAATAAAACTCGTTATACATTTATAACAAATAACTAATTGTTAGTATTAAGATTTATTAATAAAGTTAAACTGAAAATAATTTAATAATAAGGAGATTGCGTTAATTTGTTCAAGTGTTTTTTGTGGTATTGAGTTAATTTTATTTATTTATTATTAATTATTGGTTAATCGTATTGTTGATAAAAAAATTAAGGAGCATTTAACGTGAAAATGAAGAGTGAAATTTTATAAAACTCAACTTATAGTCTTTAACTATTGTTATTTTTCTATTGAATTTTTTGACAATATAAAGCAATTATCGACAAAATATCTCATGGCCGATGAAAATCAGAAAAGTACTGACTTCCCGAAACTCATCGTCTATTTCTTATTACTTCCTTAAATAGTACTAGTTACGCACTGCACACAAATATGTTTGTTTTCACGGAGCATTCAAATGTAAGTACACATAATTATACGTATTATAATTTATAGTTCATTTCCCATGCGGACACTAAACGCGGGGACGTCTTAATGATTTCCATACAGACTACAGTGTAAAAAAGATACAATAAAACAAGAAGAAAATGAAATGAATAACAGGTAGGTACCTAGTTATTTATGCGAGTAACGTAGCGGCGCGCAGTCAAGGCCTCTGTAACAAGTGGACCGTCCAGCGTCGGCAGTGGTGTCGCGCCGTATACACACTCGGATGACTCAATAGGAAACCACTGAACCATATATCCCATTTATTGTTGCTTCTCTCCTCATCCCCGCCCGCCATTCAATTATCCGTGTCTTTCTCCTCCGCCGACCGTTACCCCTAGCCATATGCGCGTTTTCATTGAAAGGAGGTGTCAGGAGGTACCTGGTTAAGACGTATCGCTGTCGCCGTCTTGTCTTGGAAGTTGAAACAACGGAAGATGAGACGGTAGTGCAACCGAAACTTCGTGAGACCGGAAATCAATGTGTGTTTTTTTTTACGTATTTGTGGTTTCGTTTGTTACAAAATACGTCATTGGGCAGCTAACACCGCCTTACTTATGATTCATAAGTTTAAAGTTTAATATGAGTGTATCGAATGCTTTCTTTTCAAGGCACGAATTATCATTGGTCCAATAATTTAGGCCCTACTCTGCTGGACAGATCAAATTTCTTTTTGTTTGAAATTTTACAAATATCATGACTGTCTCCACAAAATGCATTACAGACAATTTTTTGATTTTAAATAACGTACAAATCTCGATGATAAATGCACGTGATATTTGGATCCCAGTTATATCAATAAAAGCGTTTATTTGTACTTATTTCTAAACACTTTCATAATTGTTAGAGATAAAATATAAAAAGGTTCTAGATGAGCCGCTCGAAAGTATTTTAATACACAACTCAAAACTCACTGCGTCATTTTGTATAAATATTACCGTTTGAGAAAAATGTCGAGTTATTATTAAAATTAAGTACACTTATTTAATTTAACAATAGATGTGTTGAATTTTTTATTTTTTTTTGATAATAATACTTAAGCATTCACTAACGTTATTAATTACCTGTTTGTTTTTTATAGCATTTCAACTGTGTTTTACAAAGTTTCTTTTTGTTGTGAAATAAAAAATGACCCTTTCCAACCTTCGTCCATTAAATTGTGTTGAACTAACGTCAGTTTTACTAACTCGTGGAAAGAAAGTAGTAAAACGTATTTACGAGATCATGAAGTTCATGCGGATAAAGAAACTGCTGGATAATCGTTACCGAGAAGCGTGGATCAGTAGATGATATTAATGTATTTTTATTTTTCGACGAAGAAATAAAGAACTTTATGCCTTTAGGAACGAGTATACTACTTAATGCCCCTACTTTTAAGAAAACTCGACCATTGTTTAGTATTTTACTTCAGTTTGTTTTTTTTTCGTTTTGTGTACTTTACTTAAGGACATAATTTGATTCTTAAATGTAAGCCCATTACAACGAGCCCAGTTTGATAAAAAATATCAGAATTAATGTCTACTGCCAATAAACATGTTTTATCGTGTAAGCAGACCCAAATAATGTTTTCATAATTTTTTTGTCAGCTTTTCGACTCTACTCTATATCACTTACATAGCATAAAATCACGCGCCTCTGACTATGTTTGCTACTTTTTAGTTTCCTGCTGGTTTTCGAAAGAAATTATGCCTCTCTATTTTTTTGACAAATAACACGAAAACGTTCATCTGAGAATCATGCCCGATGATTACGGTGTTTTAAATGTGGAATTTAAGAAATATTGTGTACAGTATTACATTGTAGTATTTTTTGGTGGCCAGAATCTCTATACGTCATATATCATAAAGTCAGAAGTCACGGTCGATTACGTTATATTCGCCGGCAGAAAATCCCAGTGGCGATGAATTACCATACACATCGTTCCCAAAAAATATTCGACCATAATAATATATTACCCATACGCACGTATATGTTATTTTACGATACTGAGACCGGTCATTAAACACGCGACGATGCGTTTAAAGAAACGGCCTCTGTTTGAATTTAGTTTGCAAGACTAAACGATTGTAGGAAAAGTAATTACATTGCTGTGCGCGTACGAATTTCACGGTTGTTACTATACGTCAAGTATAACGCCGGACGTTTACAATTTTGATTAACACAAATGTTAGATTAAATTACAAGTAGGATAGTTTATAGCGTACGACCGGATATCACAATAGTTACCGTTCTATAACAGTACTAGATCAAAATGTAGACCCCTCTGAAGGACTTACAGTAGGTAGACCAATGACATATATTTTCCAAACTTGTAATTAGTTTACTAATCATTCACGTGATTGTTTTATTGCACTTAAAACTTGTTTCCCAATAAATCATCCGAGTATTAATATTATACTGTAGTTTATCCAACAACTTTGTCCAATTAATTGTACTACAGTGTAACGGGTTATTACTCTTGGACAAGTTTAGTGAAGACTTCAGATAAAAAATTAGCTTACACCTTTACACCATGGAATAACACGTAAAAGTTCGACGCCAAGTGCGCCTTCAATCGTATTCAGATTTGTCACAGTTCTAGGCTATTGCCGTTAAAACCAGTCGCTAAACTATTACTCCGGTTCACTGAGTAAAATCCACCCACGAGGTAGGACAATGTATTACATAAAGTTCATAGGCCTTTGGATTTGTTTACGGAGTTCCACGTGACAGTTGTATTAGCATACAATGAAACTCGCGTTGGACTAGATTAAATGAGCAGCAACAGTTGCAGTGCAGATGAATTACGACCTGCAGTGTGAGACGTGCTGGTCGCGCCGTGGCTTATATGGCAAGTTCAGTTGCAGAAAAACACTACATTAACGAGAGTGGCATAAGTTTTTGTAGTAAAAAACGGTGTGCGCACTATCTTTGTATAAATAATGTTATTTGCAACAATACTATAACAACTATACACCGTATTCGTGAATATGTGCACTGTTTTCAATACATTTTAACTTTGATAAAAAAATATGAAAGTGCGAAGATATTAATTGTACGCGTTTTGGAAAATAGTAAGAGACATTTGGAATGAAAGTAAAATTCACTTGACATTTTATTATAATTTACACTGTTATTTGCTACAATCCGATGGAAATGAAATTGATTACGATATAAACAAAGTTTTGTAAATTTATAATTAACGTTCATGTAATTCTTTTACAAATAATTCCTTTACACACAAGTACGAAAAAATATAATTATATTATAAATAATAAATGCAATATGTTTTTAAAGCTGTTCAACTAGTAATATAGTTGTAGGTATTTATATAAAAACAGGTCTAAAAGTAAACATTGCGGAATAAAAATAAAATTTATTTTGTAATAACATAATAAGTAGAAATTATAAACCGCACATAGTAAACAGGTTAGTTTTTATTTTTCTTAAAATTCAATTAATTTGTCATTGAAAATTATTCTAGAAATAAATTTATAGCATTATAAAATTGGTTGGCGTTAGACGAAAGATAACATCTTGTGTGTTCGGAAATATTAACATTGTAAAATGAGTATTGCTTATAAAATTATGGTCCTCACGATTTCCATATTATTTCCAATGTCATGTCAAAATTACACTTAATGTTCTCTATTAGCTTACGAATAATAATCGCCCCAATGTCAAGGCTATGAATAGTTGTTTATTGATAGTTCATTAAACTTGGTCGCGGATGTGATTAAAAAAAATTCTGCCACGCGTACCAAAATATTGAAACCATTGTTTGTCATAATTTAACCACAAGGGTTGATGGACAAAAAATGTTTAATACTATAAAAAAACAGCGTGAATCTATGCAAAAAATCATACAGTTAGATCGTGTCACTAGTAAGGGATAACTGAGTGATATTGTTCACGTTCATCTATTTGTACGAACACATCATTCAGATTGCGATTTAAGCACTTAATTCGCGTTAATGTCAATTAATTCATTTAGCTGCGAGACAAATTTTAGGTCTTTTACAAAATAAACTTTTTTCTTTGTATATTAATTAGTATTATTTTCGCACAAAAAGGTATTTGCATTTCTGCTCATTAACATACAAATGTAAGTTGGGTAAAAAATTAAAATGTTCAATGAATTAGAATAAAAATTTCAATAGACAATGTTCATTGAACGTTGTAAGGAATATACTTTATTTTATCAAATATTCCTATGTACGATAAAATAGTAGTTTAATTTTTAATTTGCATTAAAAAAACTTAATAATCTAAAAGTAGACAATCAAACTAAATTTAATTTAAACTGATATTTTGTTAAAACATTTTGCATTAATTTGCCATAAATTCTATAATCAATTTCTAAAAAATAATAATTAAAGTTCAAATAGTTTATTATCTGATATCATTTAATAAAAGTAGAATTAAATATTTCAGTAATCATTTTAGAAAAATAAATGCTGGTGATTATTTGGTTGCCTATATAAAACTCCTTAGAATTAATTGTATTGTTTTTTTGCAATTGAAATTTGCTAAAATAGTTAATTGAAATATTCAAACAATTAGAAGTACGTTGAGCGTAGAAAACAGTTAGACTATTACATTTTAACCTCTCCTTTAGTATAAATTATAATTTATAACTTCTAATCAATAATTATAAGTTGCATTAAGTAGTTTTTTTTTAAACGCATATAAAATTGGATGATTATCAAAGTAACAAATAAAGTAGACAATTATGAGTGTTCAGAATACTACTTAACATACAATTACATCGTAAAAATGCATAAAAAACTGATGCTTTTAAGTATTAAAACGTTTATATATATAAAGAATCTTAGCAATAATATTAAATTTATTAATAATTATGAAATTGCTTTGAGATTACATAACTTTTTGGGAAATGTGCTCAGAACATTATAATTAATTTTAAGTTCAAATTACCCTAAACTATACTGTATTTTACTATTTCAATTTTCTATTCACTTACACAAGATAATTTTTTATGTCTTAGATCTACACAAAAACCTGTTCCTAATATACTGTGGCATGAGTGACATTCAGAAATTGCTGCTCCAAGATATTGAAGTTTAACAACTACGGCATAATGTGCTAAGTGTTAATCAAGATGAAACCCACGCACTCCGTATAAAGCCATAATAACATATAATGAGTTATAGTTAGCGATGATATATTATTATAAAAATTTTAGAAACTTCGAATAGTTAATGGTTATATATTATTAGAGTACTTAATCATGAATGATTTGGCACTAAATATATTCTTAAAAATAACATTTTTTATCGCCTATTGGTTCAAATACTCAACTTATGCAATTATAATATTTTTGTAAAAACAATTCAAAATTATGTTTACCTAATATAAAATTAAGTAAAAATATGCCATTTAAATTATATATTACAGACATTTTTATTATTTTCGCCCCAAAAAAATTGATGAATCTAAAACCTTTAGTATTAAATCTTAGCTAATAAAAGCTGCTACACGTTTTTTTATATTGAATATAAGTGTATTTTTATAGAAACGAGTGATAAGTTTTTATTTGATATGAATAGTGAAAAAAATAACAAAATAATGTTGTTTTATAACAGGCATTACAGACGCGCAAAATCACACCATTCAGAGAGAATAGTTTCTTGACTTTATTTAAATTAATCTTATTTTCAAAATCTTTTAGCTAAAGTATAATAAAATTTTTTATTCATAAAAATATTATTTTATCGTGGTTACTTAATAATTTATAAATACATTTTAGAATAACTAAATTCATTGCAGTAATATTATTCACACAATCAACTACCAAAAATTAACGTTTCCACACATAATTGCCCTAGTATACATTTTGATCATTATTTTTATGAACCAATTATGTAGTGCACACAGATCTGACGTAGCCAAAAATCCAATCCAATGGGTAATGCGTTAAGTCATTTTTCAATGTCCCACAACATGCATGGATGACTGGACGCAAACATACAGAAAACCTGTGTATATTAAATGGAAGTCGAAGGGCGTGCTGTGAACTTCTCGGTCCAGTAGGCTTATGAAAATTTTTTTATGTATATATAATTGAGATAGTATCGATAACAACTGCTGTGAATGAATGATTATAATAAAACATATATATATATATATATATATTTACAAATTTTATAAAATACACAAGTGTAGTAACTAAATATTTTTTTTTATTAAGAGTAAAATCAAAATTATTTAAAAGAATTTAGGTATCTCCATACTATTTTTTTTTTTCGAATTAAATGCTTTTTTAATATCAACGATCTTGAATACAATTATAGTTATAATTTAAACATACTAATATCACATTTTCACGATATATATTCGATTTAATACTAATATATGTTACATTTCAATTTTAAAACGCAAAGCTTAATGAAAAATATTTAATTTAATAAAATAATACATTGGTTTGTATTTAAAGTTATATCTTACCCCTGCAAAAGTCCCTTTTTTACATCCACGTTATTATTTTAAGTTAATATGGTCGTACTTTCAAATAAAAAACAATATGTATATTGATAAATACGACGAAGAGGTCTAAATTATAATACGTCTCCGTTTTTATCAGTTAATTTTACATACAGATATAGATAACCGTTAAATAAAATATTCATTAAATATAAATAATGTATAGCACGATTCTGAATTATCGACCTCTAATGCTATGTGTACCTATATTTTTTTATGCGTGATCTACATTATACATGCGCGATATTGATGTACACTGTGATTACCACTGCACCGACTATGCTAAATGACACGAGTAGACACACTTTTTTAATCGTTAATTAGAGAAGGGAAAAGTGAGGGGTTTGCGCCTAACGGGTTGTATACACGTGACTGCATCTGACTGGCAGATGTCGTATGTATACAAAATTCATTTATTTGTCGGCGATTCTCCTCCCAGCTCCTATACGACATAGTAACGGTAGTCAGTTTGAGATAAATGAATAGCCCATGGGATTGTTGAAAAGAGAGAGATAGAGAATAAGTCGAACAGAAAAAATAATAGTCAAAACGGGTCCTCTCGGCAAATTAAGCACTATTTATGATTGTGGGGTGAAAAACATTTGGTAGGTTGACGACTAGTGTATTTAACGATTTTTTAGCGCCTCTGATTTTTTGATTTTTTTTTAGCATAAAAACATTACATTATAGTAAACTAAAGAGTAATGACTACTCAATATAAAGAATGAGCAGATTTTTATTTTAAGGTTATAAAATATATCATATGTAATCTATAAATTTACAATTTATTTCTATTAGAACATTTGAAATTTATAAGCATAACACATAAGATTTGCTAGAGAATCTTTATAGAAAAATACAAATATAAACAAATAAGGTTACTTCTCCTCTTTAATATCTATTACTGTTGTCTGAATATATCGTTCCGTTCAACATTTATATAATTGAATACATGCTCGATATCAATTATAATTAACAATATTTAAATTCCATATTTTTAGGATCTTAATGTGTAAAAATATTGGTTCTTAACGAAAATTATGATATCATAAATAAATTCCGTGATGAGAGCGTTGAATATATCCATTATATTAAAAAAAGAACATGTGTTTATTTTTATGAACTTAAAAGAAATAACCAATAGTTAAATTGTCCATTATTTACTTCACGTTTGCATTGAAACTTGGCATGGCAGTGTACATCCCACGCGCAGCATTTCTTATTATTTTTCCCGTCAGTCTCCCTGTGTGTGCACTAACACCAAATGTGCTCCTCGTGATATACATTAGGTTTTGTCGCTGACATTTTGAATAATTGTTATTAGGTGCGTCTGGTTTCGTTGTAAGATCCCCGGGCGGCAGTAGCACGTCAAGAGTCTTAAGAGCAGCCGCCGATACAATTAAAGACAAAAATCTCCAAAAAGTCCATAATAACGGGGATACCGACAATGCCAGACGTGGATGTATCTGAATTGGTATAGACAACCCGAACGCGCCCTCCCCCTCAGTTATTTTCTGTACAATCATTACAGAAACCAATTGAGTTTCGATCCCATAATACTTTTCCTCGTGCCATGTCGTATATACAACACCGTATTGTTACGACCGAATCTAGTGTGTACTAATCGATTGTTACATGGAAGAAACTTTGAGCACGTTTTGGGGTTCCAATAGTAATCCTTTTAAAACATAAGCCGGGGCTTATTACATCGAAATACCAATAATTGATTCAAACTATTCTTTATTGGTACGATAATTAACTGGTTTTCCATTTGACACCGTGTCGCAAAAAACCACTTGCAGATTTATGTATCTCGATAGTCAATAGCGTTATAAATTATTATCTTGTCGGGCATGTTTAAGATTACATAAAATGAAGACGTCGACATTGACCTTCGTGTAAACTCCTACATCTTAGTCGGTGGTAGTTATTCTTTTTTTTTTAAGCTGTAACCTTTAGGATAGACACACCGCTGTTATAATTTAAATATTAAATGGGAGGCATCAACACAATAATTTCGAAGTTATGTAAGAATTTTTAAATAGCGCCAAATTAAAACGTACTCATGAAATGTTTATCATGAAAATATATATATATTTTTGAGTAATTCACGTTTTTTATTTTAATTTATTTTGAAGATTTCGTTGGAAATGCTCAATCAGAAAATTTACCGGTCAAATAAGTCACAAGCTGATGAAAAAGATAAACACAATTTTCTCACAACAACCGTGTGAATAGGCCATACGTTCGTTCATACACCGACAGTTGCCTATTTAACTAAGACATCAAACGTTAAATAAACTTTAGACTACACAAAAAGTACTGACTCTTATGAGGTTATTGTAAATTTCTATTTTGCCGTGTAATACGATTTGATGTTCATCAAATCCAATTGAATTATTTGAAACGAGTTCAAGGATACTTCAAAAGAGATGTCTGACTTATGATAAAATCCAATGACTATATGACTACGGGCTTATTTGTTCTTTATAATAATATTAAAAAATATATAACGTAAAATTATAAATAATATTGCTGAGAACATGTGTCATCGAACACACACATATGATTCCAATGAATTCTCACCGGTTACGGTGCACACGTTCGATTTGTCATTTTCAATTTTTTTTTTTTTTGTGCACATAATAATTTAGGGTTAATCGACAACAATAATAATTTCAATGTATCTATCAGAGGGTTTATCTATACGTTGCATACACTCGATGAATAATTTATGGACGGAAGTACAAATATTACGTGTTAATATCGCTTCGTAACAGACGTGATCGGAAAACTATACTTCTTACTATTAGTCACGTTGTATTATGCACTTCATAAATGAGATTCGATTATTTTCAATAGCTTATGAATAGATTTTTCATTTCATTATTTTGAAATGTTTTATCATTGTTTTATGTTTACGAATTGCCCAAGTTAGGTAGAAAAATAGATATTGCTTAGTGAAACTTGGATGTTATTATTACTTATGTCATTATTTTGCGTTTACTGTTTTTTCCATAGTAAATTTAAAATAAAAATAACCAATTTTAGAAAAATTTCTCAAGTCTAATTTTCTTCGAAAAGTTAGGATTTTTATAAAATTTAAAGCAATTTTGTCCAATATCCTCCTACGGAGTAACTCATGCTCATCTTAATTTAAAATTAATTTTGACACCGCGAATTTAATAACAAAAAATTATATCTAATATTTAATATGCTTATTACTTAATTATCCTATAAAAATTATTTCTTAACTAGATACTATTATCTAGAATGATACTAGTAATCTCAATTTAAATTTATAAAAACAAATATTCAAAAATAAATAAATAACAAGATAAAATCATAAGCTATAAAAATTTGAGTAACATTCTGCGTATTAAAGACATGTCCAATTATTTTTCGAGTGATGATTATCAATTTTATATTAAACACATTAAACTCAACAGGAACTTTTAGAACTCTTAAACAAACAGCTTCATCTTTAAAGTAAACACGATAACACCTAAGCTATTCCAACGAGTGATAGGGTGTTTTGTAGAATCAGAAAAAACCCTCGTGTTGTATCCCTTAGTTACGCGATTTAATCTCAAAAGAACCGACCCGAGCATTTGATACGATTCGAGCAATTACTGCCTGCTTGCCATTGTTGTGATAAACTTGTCGATAAATTATTTTTCAATTTCTATTATCTACTCACATCATTCTTTTAACGGCGTGTAGAGTGTATAAGAGTATAAATTTATGAAAAAGTTTCCAATTATGACCGAGACTTTTTTATAAATATTTTTAATCATTTTATATTGAACGTTTGTTATTTAAAATTTTAATTTAATGGTAAATCTAAATAATTTTTTTATATGAATTTCTTTACAGTATATTTACAGCGCAATATATTTTTGAATTTTCATATCAAAAGTAGAAAAAGTAATGAATTATTTAAAATCAACTGGCAAAATTATTCGTTTGAATTATTAAATAGTGATAATTGTATATTTTAAAAACATTTTTAGTTGTTAACTTTTTACTCGTGATTTAAATTTGTTAAAAGTTTATTAAAATAACTTAATTAGTAAGCTGCGTTGTTTTCCTTTTAGCTGAGGAAATGCCCCAGCGTGGGAAGATCCCTTTAATTTTATGCCTCGAAAAATTATTCGTTTGCTTTACTATTTTTTGCTATACAACAAATATCTAATGAAGTGTAAAAGAAAAAATAATACTTTTTTGTAAAGCTTCGGAGTAGAGCTAAAAAGTAATTTTGTTATTTTAAGGCATTTTTCGGAAGTTTGTTTTTAATGCTTGTTCTTAATGAGTATAATAATTAAAATAATTCTTAGACAATTTTTACTTAGTCAAGGGTACTGATATATTTTGTTTTGTATTTCTATTGTGAAATAAAACCGTTTTATAAATGTTTCGTATATTTAAGTTCTTTCAATTATAATTATTCTTCAAACTTTTGAAATATCTTTGAAAGATTACTTTTAATCTTGTATGATCACAGTTTCTACAAACTGAGTACAATTGAGTAACCGATAAATTTTACCTCTCAAAGACCGGATGAACTTGATAAGTTTCAGAACAACAGTAATCAGAAACTACAGTTTCTGCAAAGTTTTGGAACCTAACATAATTAAACATAAGTACAAAATCATCTAACAACGATCTGCTATTCGTATAAGTTTGCAATTTAAGTAAATTTGTATTTTTTAATATACGAATATATCTCTTTATTTCTATTTATAAGTTCATATATAATATAATTAACACTATAGATATAATTTATTAGTAACTCCACTGTAATTATGTGCAATATATTTAAGAAAAACAATCTAAATATTCATATTACTTATTTTACTATTTTAGTTTTATAGTAGAAAAAACAATATAATATATAGTTTTTTTACTATAAAACTATATTAGATTAAATCTAATCCAATATAGTTTTACAGTAAATCTCCATTTTATCTTTCTGGTGAGTTAGAAAGTTAACAAATAAGAATGATAAATTTTAAATGCTTTTAACACATTTTATCAAAAATTGTTTGATTAATATTCTGAGACTTTATTTGTCTCAACAAATCCGCATTTATGTAATTTTAAGTTAAGAATAACTAAAATGTTTTAAGTTTTCATCTTTTACGTCCAAACATTTAATATGTGTGATTTTAAGTTTATCAATTTTTTTAATCGCAGAATGCAAATAGGATATTTTCATCTAATTCAACATCTTGATCAATGAGATCACTTCCAGTACAATGTGTCACATACACAATTGTAAATTTACCAAAGTTTACGGCATTATATTATTTATATTGACTAGGAAGGAGAATGTTTTGAATCTGGACAGATATAAGGTTGTTTTCACAACACTCATAGTGTTATTGACCTTTTTAATTGGTTCGAGATGCGCTCCAGCGATGACGACATTTCATGATTTCTATCGACGCCATCGCCGCCCCGCCAAGCGTGTGACTGATGGTTAGGGACAGTCGAGAACTATTTTATCGTCGGCAAACATTTACAAAACAAGTGTGCTGTTTAACTCCAACAATACAGACGTAGAAAAAAGTGCACAACAAACAAACAAAAATATATATGATATAAATAAGTATTTTTACATAATATGTCTTAAAATATATCATAGGAAGAGAGATAACTTACGCAAAACATTGAGTGTTTTTTTTTTAGTATAAGCAAGAAAAATTACTCAGCGAGTCAAACAATATTATTTTTTATTTTTCAATTATTTTCCCCTATTGAACAAAATATCGTTCATTTAATTTAATTTTTTTTCTCCCTTTGTCGTATGGAATACCATAGCATATATTATAAACATTATATACACTCAAAGGGAGAATATAAGAAATAGTAGTAGAGTATTGCATTTAAAGTAATAGTTAAACAGAATGTATATAATAATAAAAATCAAGTTATTTAGATATTGAAAATGCATAATAGTAACTATAAAAAAAAAAATACTTTTCAGCTCTTAGTAAACGATTACATTTTTCCTTTCGCCCTTCTTCGAAAACGATAAAACGGTGAATATATATTTTTAGGGAAGCATTCTTACACGATACTTTTCACATTTAAAATGATATTTATTTCATAAAAAAATAACTTTACTTATTATATAGAGTGATTTTTTAACTAGATTTCACTCAATATCATTAAAAATGTATAATAAAATCAAAATCTCATATTTTTAAGGACATTAAAACCATAAATGAATTTATGGTTTACTTAATAAGACATTATTATATATATATATATATATATATATATATAATTTAATTCTCATATTTTCTAATGCTGTATAATTTTTATACAAATATCTACCTCTATCTTCTTTTTGTCCTTTAAATTTGAATCGACTTTAGTTTTTTAAATGACAATATGTAAATGAAATTGTCATGCAATGACATTTGTATTAGTAAATGATCTAGTTAAGAAAATTAATGGACAAATTTGTGCCAGTTTTGCAGAAGTTATTTTTTTTTAAATTTTAGTCTAGGGATAAGCGCGGAAATAACTATTTCTATCATTAGACACATTTTAGCCGCCCATATTTAAAATTATTCATTACTTCTGAAGTAATGGTTGTCAATGGTCGGTCATTTTTTTGATTAGATCATTTTTTAATACAAATAATGTTTTAATTTATTAATTTATTTATGTATATTGCCATTTAAGAATATTAAGTTGATTCAATTTTAAGGAACAAAAAGTGAAGGTAGACAAAATATATTTATGAAAACTATATAGCATTAAAAAATATTAGACTTATGTTATAATAAGTTTTGATTTTACATTATATTTTTAAAGATATTGAGTGAAGCGTAGTTAAGAAATCATCCTACACCCAGAGAAAAAACTCGATCTATATAATAAATTCATTGTTCAATTTGATAAATATATCATTACTATTGAAACTATGATATATTTATCAATATGATAATTTTTTTTCTTGTCTAGAACAATAATTATTTATAAGAATAATTAATTTGTTCGTATTAATAAAATATTATCATAAACCCTTGATAAAATTTCTTTATCAAAATTGATTGAGGTTTTTCTTTGGGTGTATACAGAGTGATTTTTAACTTCAATGCGCACCTGAAATAGTATTGGTTTTACTATGAAGTGGTTTTTTTTTTGTCCGTTGCCACATTTTCCTGGCTTTCACCGAACCGATTTCTTTCAACGATACGTCAAAAGATCACAAATCGTATCTAGTCGAAGACATTACCCTCAAAAATTGAAAAAAATTCCCCGTAAATGGGGAAAACCACCAAAAAAATTACAAATTTAAAAATCGCTAATTTTCGAAATTTTTCAATTTTTTTTACTTAAAATTGCTATAACTTTTTTAAAAATAACCGAATCAATATAATTTTTTTTTATATAGATGTATGGTATCATTACCTTTCATTTAGAATATATTTTTTTTTTATATGTGACCCTTTACTTGCCCACAGGGGGGATTTAAAATGACAATTTTTTCAACTTGATTTTTGAAAATGTTTCGAAAGGTCTGACACATTTATATATATCTTAAATTAAAGCTAATGTAATATACTTTATCATGAAAAAAAAAAAAATTCGGACTTTATTTTATCTTCACGGTGAAAATGACTACCGAATGCTATTTTTGTGTGAAAATTATCGATTTTGTATTTTACATTTTTAATTTTATTATGCTATAACTATTTGAAAAATGTATGGATCAATACAATTTTTTCATGAGAAATAGTATTTATAATAACACCATTTCCCTTTATTTGAGGAGGGTTCAAATCTAAAAAATGCATGTAAAAAGTAGAACTTTTTGAACTTATCTTTTGAAAATGTTCCGGAAATACTGACACTTTTTTATATATCTTAAATTAAAATTTATGTAATGTAATCTATTATGAAAAAAAAAATGCGAACTTTATTTTGTCTTCATGGTAAAAATGACAATCTTATTTAAAAATATGCTATTTTTGTGTTAAAATTCTCGATTTTGTATTTTATTTTATTTTAAAACACCTTATAAAAGTTATTAATTCTCATTAGATTTTTATCTTATTTAGATCCCTTTACTTCAATAAACATCGATATAGTTTCCCCTCGTTTGATGAAATTTCTTATTCATATTAAAACTATTGTACTAAAATTCTCGATTTTACATGTTTAACTTTATAATGCTATAACTTATTGAAAAGTGTATGGATTAATACAATTTTTTTATGAGAAATAATATTTATATCCATCTTTCATTCGACATACTTTTTTTTTAAATAACACCATTTCCCTTTATATATTATAAATATATATAGATATTTATTTATTCATATATTATACTTATAAATCATAAAACTTGTAATCAGGATATAAATAAAGAAATATAAGAAATAATCCATCAATTTTTTAAAATTAAACACTATCTACAGATTTGCATCGAAGCATTTCTTATGATAGTGATTTTAATCACTGTCAGATATCATTATACTTGATCCAACTATGCCACAACCCACTACGACCCCACTGTACTGGGTTTTTTATCATAACCCACTCAATTACTCATAGATTAAAAATAATTTAAACATTTCTTTTTTATACCTTTAGTCACACATTAGTCTTGAATTATAAGCTGTTTAATACTTTTTAAATTCATCCCTTGTGCCCTGAAAGGGTGTCAACTTTGTTTTTTAAAATGGGAACACATATTTTGAATTTAATAAAGTATTTGAGGTTTTATATTAATAATAAATGGCATTTAAATTTTTAACATAACGTTATTTGTTTATTGGATATAAAAGTTTAAAGTGCATTATAAATACAGGTATTTATGTGGCTAGTAATTATACTAATCTTTCCTTTCAATAAAATATTAATATCTGTTTAAAATCTATTGTAAATCGATTGTACATATGTCTCTATATAACACCTAAGTATATCTGCTTGTATACATTATATGATAATTTGTAATAAGCTGGATTCATGAATTCTTATAAACATTTTCCATTGTCAATTACATTAATATAAAAAAATCATTAGAACAAAACAAACAAAATATATATTTCTGATATATTATGTCAGCAATAAGTTATTTATTTCAGAGACATAACTTAAAAATATATATATATACTTTTTTTTAGTAATAAAAAAAAATCCAAAACTTATTTTATATAATATTAAAATAGATAATATTACATAGTAAAGTACTAAAATATATTTGCGAACAATAAAAAACTTCATTTCACAATTCTCCCATTTTATTAGACAAATGATAATTATTATTACCAATCATGTTATTATTATTAAACAACTTTGAGTTATTATTTTTTAAGATATATATTTTTATTACTTTGTTTCATTGCTAAATGTTCAGTCAACCCAACCCACCCAACAGCCACTGTTAAATTTCTCATGACTATTTTATACACCCATATGATTCTAAGTATGATAGATAAATCATAATTATTTTTTTTACACCCATAACTATTCATTAACGTTCCTGAATACACATATACTTATATTTTGAAGTAGTTAAATTATATAATGTAACACGGTTTTTATAATATAGAATATAACTTTATATTAAATAATAACATGTTTAGAAATAAAAGTGCACGCTCAGTCTGTCTACCGGTCAGTCACGCAGTTAAATAATTGTTAGTAGTTATTAATTATTTATCACTTCAGCGCCCGACCATGTACAACAGCTTAAAAATTGTACATACGATGACTAAAGTTTTTTTGATCACACTCAAATTATAATAATTATTATTGTACACAAATTATTAATAAATAATGTAGCTGTATGTCATAGTATTATTAAAAGTATTCAGATTTAATTTTTTATCAGAATAAAACTTTTAAATTATAGATAATTATTTGAGTTTCCAAAGAATAAACAACTATTCTTTATATTGATTTGAATTTGAAGTAAATGTCTTCAACAACGTATTTTTATGTTAAATAGCATAATGTACTACCTAAGATTGTACAGTGCGATATTATTGTAAGATGCCATAAATCGAAATTCCTGATATTTCACATTTTGATATTATTCACCCGTAGTTTTATATAACCTATCTTAATAAGCGAGTAACTTGTATAAAATTTCATTTGAACTTAATATAAATGCCCAAAACAAAGTAGCCCATAATGTGACTCTTACAGATGATCTAAACACAGGAGCCGTTAATCTCGAAACGATTATTTTCGAGATACAGCGCTTATCCACTCACAGTGCGATAGGGTTAAGTAGTATTAAATTTACGAGGTTTAAATGTTAGTTATTCAAAAGGAGGATTAAGTAAATAACATCTTCAATATATTTATTTTTAAACTATTTATCGACATGCCATGATAAAACTTTTCACTAATATTGCGCTTCCGGCAACATTTAAAACAACTAAAGTTCTTTCGATGTCTGTCAATAAAAAGTAACACAGAATCTTTTGTGTTACACTATCGAGAGAAATAAACAACCTTACGGCTGTTCAAAAAAACTTTCTTGACGTAAGAAAATTAGTTCAATGGTCTTATTCTAAAAATATAAATCACAGTTGGCAAACCCTTATTATTTACGTAACTATGAGTTATCTATTATAAATATCTTGTTTACACTAAATGACTTGGTCGAAGAGCAATAAAAGTATATTAAATTTGTTGAACTTGCGCAAAACAGATTCAATTCACTTTAAAAACGTGTTATCGTTAAATATTTTTCTTAGTATTTTCTGTTTAAAGGAAATTTTAAATAAATAATTATAAAACATTATTTTACATTAAATTATTCATCAAATATTACTATCTATAAATTTTTAGTGAAAAAGTCCAAAGTTTTATGATCAACTGAAAAATATTTTGCCAAGTTTAAATTAACTACGCCTAAAATTGTGATTATCAGCTCGATATGACGCATATTTAATTCATTTTTAGAATAAATATTTTTTATTTGTTGCTGAACCGTATTGAAGATAAATTAGAATTAATTTCACGAAAAATTGTATTTTTTTATTAACGGGTTAATGATTTTGAATAGACTATCGAGTAGAACACAAATAAAAGTTGTGAATAAAATTATATTTTAAATTCTAAACTTGCTTTGAATTGTGAAAAATAATAAGTATAGTCTTACGGTTTCTCGGACGTATTTCTCAGAATAACCAATTAAAAAATTGCTTATTATGTATGTTTTTTCTATTGTAATTAAAGGGAAATGACTACCGACCGAAAAAAAAGGCGAGACTTTAATTCATTCAGTAGATAAACGTCCGGTTTACTTTTAACCAAATGCGTTTCATTTGCAAAATAAAAAAATATCTTAGTATCCATCATCTACATACTTGGATAAGCACACATTATTATAAGTATCATTATTGCAGCTTTATACGTTGTATTTAGAATTCACTAAACTTCAGCAAATCAGCATTGGAGTTAAGCACGCGAGATGTGGTGTTTGTGATACGAAGTACATGTTTTCCGTTAACAAGTTGTTCCACAATGTGACTCTTATTACCCCTTTGGAGGCGGAGAAAAACAACCAACGATTATAATGCCCGTACACATTTACACATCGTTTCCATAATATTTTACACATAAACTGTGGGGTATACTATGCATAATTGTTCTAACACGCTGAATACACGTGTACAAAGCGTTGTGTTGAAGTAAATGTACAATGCGACAAATAGATATTTGATACAATCAAATCTCCATCGAATATTGTAATCTGCCGAAGCAATCAAAAGGACGTAACAAGTGTCATCCGAGTATCAAAACAAAAAGCGTTAATATTTTATCTTAAATGCTTTACGTCTAATCAGAGACTTACTATTTATTGCAACGCTGCTATTTTGTGTGATGGGCTAATCAAATGTGTTCTTAACGCTATCGAACAATGTCCAGCCGAAACCTTTTGTTTTCTGGGTAACGTGAAATTAATTATTTTTCTTCGGCCATAAACTTGTCAGTAGAAAAAACAGCTGAAATCGTACGCAACCGATATCACAATAATAGTTGAAAGGGCTCGAGTTTTTGTGACTTCTTTACATAAAATGTGAATCAAAACGTGTCATCCGTCCAAGAAAATGATACGAAACAGATAGTATTGCTGTACGCGTTAAAGCGAGAATCGGAGAAGCCCCAGAAGAATCGCCACTATGTGTACCAAGTGAAGAAGGTTACACGCTTGTTGAATAAAAAAACGGAAGACTTTATTGCCCGTGAAACATCCGTACGTACTACGTATCGTCGGATCTTTGAAAGTCAGAAACCTCAAAAGACCAATATTATAAGTCGTCTTGATTATACCAACACATCTACGATGTTATTACCGTCTGGTATCATAGTAATCATATTATTATATTATTGCATTACTTATATTTTCAACGTTAAAGGTTCTAAATTACACACCGCTACCGCCGGAACTTCTTTTAAAGTATACACTTCACAGTCGTAAACACTTCAAACCGGTTGCTTAATATGATTCCCACAATAAAATGCAATGGTGTGTTTATTATAATACTTTCTAGTTAAAATCATATAATTTTTTAACCGCATGTAAATTTAATTTAAAAGTTAATCAGTAAGAAAATTCTAGTATTTTTATACAGTTATACACACGATTATACATATCATAATTATGTTTGGCAGTCATAGAAACATTTATTTTTAACACAACGTATTAAAAATGTAAATATATATAAATCAAATGCTCTTTCAAAATCCATAACGAGAAAATTTTACAAATTAAAAAAAAATTTTACTGAAAAGTATTACTCGCTATTTTTTTAATGCAGTACAATTTTATAATTTATCGATTAACCTTCATATAACTGCATCTAATAGTTATATTTAATAATTTATTAAAAAAGTAGTAAAATGTCATTAATTATAGTAAACTACACCTTCAACTTAATTATAATGCAGTATGTTGCAAGAAAACATCTACTTTATTCACGGTTTGTATAATGACTATTATTACAGTTGCAATGAACTCATTTATACCAAATGATACTCGTTAACCATGTTTACAACTTTATATTCTTAATACTCGAGCATTAGGAAGTTAGCAAAAAATATATTAATATGATTACTAACACAGAAGATGTTAATTTATACTAAATTGTAACCGTTGACAGCGGATAACGTCCGATTGTATAGAAAAGACATTTTGAGTCGACACATTTATTTTTGAATACATTAAAACGCCAAAAGAAAATTATAAATATGTCAACTTGATATATTACTGGTTCATAGCATTTTTTTTTTTTAACGTTTATCTGAAAAATGAAAAATATATTGACATTTGGTGAGAAAATAGATTAATAATGGTAAATGGATGTGAAAAGTTTTTCGACCGATACATTTAACGAACATTATTTCTATTCAATACCTGAAATAACACGAATTTATTCATTGTTTGTTCATCACTGACCATCAGTACTATGTTTTATACTTGTAACATATCGCATGCCAACTATTCAATCGTTATCAACACAGCTAGTCTTTATGTTATTCTGGGCAAGAGGGTAGACAAATGTGGGGTAGCTGAACCAAAGGGGAATGTATAGAATAGCCAACGAAAAACGATCCTCATAGACGGTTATTGAGCCCTATAAAACTACATTGTGATGGGTCAATGCTGATACTACAGAAGCGGTCGAGAGAGAAAAATAAATGAGCACGGGTCACAAACATTTTCATTCATTAATGCCGGGAACAGATGTTAAATAGAACGTAAGGGGAAAATGTCGAGAAAAAATACCTTTGACGTCGCCGAAAGATATTTGATCAAAATCATGGTCAAGAACCCAAAGACGGCATAATGACCTTTGATTTGAATCGCTGAACTTTGTAGGTATAACCGATTGAAATCATAAGAGTTATTTCTATACAATGATGGAGCAAATTGGATGTGGGTACACAATAACATAATAACGTCACATATTAAATAATACGTCAAGATCCAAACAAGAGATAGAAAAATGCCATAAAGGGTTTTTTTTCCAAAAGTCGACTCTAATCAACCATGTTCTGCGAACAAAATGATTTTGAAGTCAAATCCAATTTATTTAAGAGACGAAAAAAGTTACTTTACACAATAATAGTTGAAGTGATACTATTATCTTTATTATACATTTATTTTTTCATTTAAATCATCATAATTATCTTAAGTTAGCCTGAAATATTGATAAATTAAAATTATTTTTGTGTATGTACATTTTATTCAAACTATGAAATATTCATTGTACTCTCCAAATGTTTACAATTAATAAAAATGCACTCGTGTAAATTCCTTTATACTCATACAAAGTTATCACAGCTATTTGTTTATTTGTAAAAGATCATGTAATGTCAAGTTCATGGAAAACAATTGCCTATAATACTGTGAACAACTAAATAATCAAAATTTTCCTGAAATTGATTTCCCAATCTATTCATATTTGTTTTCTTGGTCTTATCAATGACCTCTAAAATGCATCTACTACTGCCATATCTTCTTCAACTTTAATGCATTCTGTTCATCTACAAACTTAAATAAGTTATAATATTTGTGGTGACATAATTTACACTCAATTAAGATATACACTTCGTATCCACTATCTAATTTTATGGTAAAAAGTATACTCCAGAAGTACATTTTAATGATAAATACTAAACGTGCAACTTTAAAAATAAAATAATAGTAGAAAAAAAGAAAATCCACTTGTCCAATGTCGTAACTATTCGCTGTCAAATGTCAACACTATGCCGTCTATGTTGACGTCACTAAAATTGATCATCAAATTTTGGATTTTTTTCCGTGTCAAACCCGTTTGATCACTTCTGTATTGTGCGTCTGAATACATAAAATATTCCTAGCTCTACGTTTTCTTTTTATTTTTTTCTAACTTGTATATTCAATTATTGTTGATATTCAATAGGTTCATTGTCACGGCTTTGTACATGAACGACAATTTCAATCTGATAAGTGTACGTAGCTTTTCAACTAATAAGCTTACAATAACAATACATTTAATAACTGTTATTACAATAATCATTGTAAAACTTCTGACCGATAGATAACTAATGTGACAGTTACGTCGGAGATAAGATATGAATGTGAACTTAATGTGTCAATAATTAACTCATTAAACGACCTGAGAAAAGAAAGGCTGGTGGTGTTCAAGTTAAAAAAAAATGCTACTTTGCAAAATAACTTTCAAAATAATATTACGTTTGCTATCAAACGTCGATGTTTACCGTTTGAAGTTCTCGGGATTGTCTAGATCACTCCGCATTATTACCTTAATAGTTTTTTTTCTTATCAACGAATCCAATGATTAATGTTTTCGTGAATTTCTGTAATAAGTTAACACTACGCGTGTTAATGTCGGTGGCCTACATAAGGCAATAATTTTATCTCGATTGGCCTATTTCTACTGAATCGCCGGACGTATACATTGTGATGACGAAGCGCTGTTTTGGTCGGATTATATTTTTTAATCTACAATTAGTAACCAACTCTCTATTTTTCTAAGTCGCTTCTACAATTGCATTATTGTTATTATTTGTTGTTTTTTTTTTTTATCGTGTGATAGTGTTATAATATTATTATTTTATGCATACGTGGGCGACCCTCTAACTAAGCGCTGATCAAACGGCACGCTGCCGATAACGCGTTTACTATTTTACTACGAGAAAACCAAACAAGCGCTGCGCAATAACGCCGTATAATAAGCGGCGTAGGCGGAACTCTACGATCTTTATTACAGTCGTCCCTCGTTATTACTGTTATACAAACACACTCGCACATATATTATAAATACTGTGTAATACATTGTCCTGGAAAATAGATAACGTCTTTAAATCCGGACGCTAAATCATAAAATCTATGGTTAATTTATTGCGAAATAAGAAAATACATTAATGTCGCGCTCAAAATGGCTATTCGACACAAGGGCAAAGTTATTAGCTATTGTATGCAAGTGAAAAGTACATCTTAGTATTGTGGTCTGAGTATAATGACTATAAAATCTTTATTAATTGACTATTGTATAATTTAGAAGATTAAATAATACAAATAATTGTACTTTCAGCTATCAATTATAGCCTTGACTTACATTTATCTATGTAACTGTACTAATGTTTTATGAGAAGTTGTGAAAATGCATCTCACGAAATTTCAAGATCAAATTAATCACATTTGCTGAGTAAAATATTCGATATTATGGGTGTTAGATTTTTGTTTATAAAATAGAGAATTTTGTTACGGGGTTTAAAAATTACTTTTGATAATAAATTGGTAGCTTTACTAACGAGTATTAAATACTAGAAAAACATTTTAATATTTTCAATTTTAAGTAATATTCAAAAGTTATAAATGATTTTGTGATTTAGTATTATATATTATTCTGAAATCTCATTCCCAAAAGCTCATCATTAAGAACCTCTAAAATGAATAATAGTAATTATATTTTATTTGACTGTTTAATATGTTTATACAATAAAACCATGTTTGTAAAAATAATTCATTTATCTGTGTGCATTTTATTACTGCAATTTTAACTATAAAACTTTATTTTAATTTAATGATGCATGTTTAATTAAATCATTAAATTTATGTGTTGTGATGTTTTATTATAGTTTGTTGTGCTTAATATATTATAATTATATGATTTACATATTAATCATTTTTTTATCAAGCTTTTATATAAGTGGATTAAAGTATCGTATTTACTTACATTTTTAATAGCTTGTTTGTAAATAACAAATTTGAAAAATCAATCTTTAATATCATTATCATCCTCTTTGCGAAACTTAAATAGTATTATTTTTGCTATGATGTGTTCTTTTTTGGGTTTTCGTGAACACCAATGTTTAGTACCTGCTTGATCGATTTTGCTTAATCATACATCAGAAGATTGTAACCCAACCCGTCCTCGAAAAAGTGATAAATTTTAAAATCATCCAATTTCAATTTTTTTTTTTTAGTTTAAAATTGCTATAATTTTTAAAATAATATATGATTTAATACGATTTTTTTTTTTAAATACTTAAAAAAACTTTAAAGTTTAAAAAACTTTGTTTTATTATTTTTTTTTTTGCAGATTTTTTTTGGAAATCAAACTGTTTATTTATCTAAAAGGAGAGTTAAAATAAACATTTTTATATAAAACATTTTCAAATTAACTTTTGAAAATTGTCCGGAAGCTTGACACGTTTAAATATAAATTAAATTTAGCTTATATAATATAAGGTGATTCTTTTAACAATATCCACTTAAATTGTTATAATACAATAATTTCTTTTGTTTTGTTATTGTTATTTACACATACAGAGTCCTCAATAAATAAGGAGACCGATCAATTATCATAAACAAAGAGGACAATAGAAACCCGTCTCCTTACTTACATTAATATATCTTCATTTATCTGTTATAAAATATTTTTTAATTTCATCCTTTTGTATTATAGAGGTATAAACTTTATTTTTTTAAATGATATCATACATATTTAACTAGCTAATAAAATAGAAAATGATCCAATTAAAAAAATGACTGGTCGATAACAACTTTTGGACCAATAATTTGGAAGATATTCATAATTTTGCACTTAGACATAATAAGAAGAGTGGCTAAAAAAATTACATTTAATAAAAATAGCAATATTCTCGCTTCACCTCTAGTCTATATTTTAAAATGTTAATAACTTCCAAAGTATTAGGTCATAAGTTAATATTGACCAGTCATATTCTTAATTAAATCATTTTCTAATTTAAAGCTAGTTAAATATGTATGAAACTCCAATTAGATATAAGGGATAGACTTAAAATATTTTAAAAATGATAAATAGAGTTTTGCATAAAAAACTTATTATTTTTAGTTAAATTAAATAGCTAGCCTTATAACAATCATCTTGTATGTTTCGTGTAGAAAAATAAATTTGTCCTCAGAACATATCTTCTTTATGTAAATGAATTTCAATTAAATAAAAGTACAATTTTTGTGCAAAAATTGTGAATTTCAAAAAAGTTATTTATGTTATTTTACATAAAAATTTAAGGCGATCTTTAGTAATTATTATTTTTTAATAAGAGTATCAAGTGAGTAGATTGTAGATCAATCCTCATCCTTTAATTTTTTTGTATTCGTATTGAAGCGTTTTATAATGATTGTAATTACTAACAGAATCTATGCTGATGTCCCAATGCCACCTCGTAACTGTGCTGGTTTTTATTTTATAAAAACATCACTACAAAAAATTAATATGATCGGCGAATACATTTTCAAGTGGTGTATCTAAATTTAAATTAAAGCCCTTAATTTATTATACAGTTGGTATTTTTCCGTATTCGCAACAATTTATTACATGCCAATCGTGTAATTATCTGTAAGTGCTTACACATAATAGTATCTTAAGTATACAAATTCTAATTTTATTAAACTTTTGTGCGTATGAAACTTTTAGAAAGTTCAGGTTGTATAGTAAAAAACTTTTTCCTTTTTGTTGAGAACAATGTATGTGCACGTCAAAGAAATTGAATTAATTTAATATAGCTTTTATATATAACGCTTTTAAAATTTTGTTTTGCTGCGAGACTTATCAAATGGTACTCAAAAATAATTTAATGCAATTCAAAAACTCATTAATTTATTTCAACGAACAAATGGCGAGAACATTTTTAAATGTCTCGTTTAAAAATTTAAAACATTTCAGTTTATAAATTTTAGATATAACCAAGTATATGTTTTTGTGTATTTTTTGTATTACCTTACCGCCTAATTTGTTTAAAGATTATTTAAAACTAATTCACCATAATGACTTAGTCGTAAGGTATTGACAGTATGCATATCTCAGACAATAAATATTTTTTTAATTGCAGTATGAGCATAATGCAAAAATTGTCTGTACCCCTTGGGATATGCGTGTGAAATATAATAAAATTTTGAAAATGTCGGCTCTAAAATAAAAAATCACGTGATCTTGTAATAAGTCATAGTCTTTTGTTGCTGGTAATAATGATTATGAGAAAACTTGTATTCATTTTTTTCGATTCAACGAAGCAATGTGAAGCATCTTCCATAAATTTAAAAGCGCAATTTAGGAATAATACATTTTCAATAAAACTTTTTTTGACATCATTTTTTAATGAACCGCGATCGGCTATGATATAAAAATATGTATATATATATAAATACTACATATTTCTCTCTAAATATAGAATGTTTCAATTTGTGTAATGTAATAATGAACGAAATAACGCCATGTCACCAGAATTGACAATATAATAAATTTAAACTTTTTTATTTTTTCCATTAAAGACGTAATGTCTTATTTGAAAAGTTATACGGGTTCTTGAACTCAATTTTTGCTTATTCAAGGGCATTTACAGCGATTGATCTTTGTAGGCATTCAGACCGTTCTTGGAAGGAAGCTTTTAATTAACCTTAATTTTTTATTCACGTTAATTTAATTCAATAGAAATAAAACCATAAAAGACATCAGAATGTAAAGGATTACTCAGAAAATTATTTCGTGAAGTTTCTCATTTATACTAACAATTCTAATAAAATATAAATTAAAATGACAGATCTTCAATCACAAAATTAACTTCAAGTTAATTGAAAGATAAACTAAAAAAACTTTTTTGATATATTTTTACTAAAAGCAATGATGATAGATAAATTTTTTTTTCTTCTCAAATACTGTACACTCATTTATTAACTAGTATAACTATTTTAAAACATAACATTTTACCTATATTTATGTAATAAAATAATAAGAAATGTGTCGTTACATAGTATTCTTGCTTAATGTCATTTGAACGAATTGTACACTACTATCAGTTAACTAATAATCAATGGTGTAGTGAAAGATATACACGAGTTTACAGTGTATTCCCATTTCTCGATTTTTTTGTTAATTTCAAATGTTGGTGCAATATCATTGTCATCATCAATTATAAAGAATATTAAATTATTTAATCCCTATTTTAGCAAATATTGACATTACACCCATACTTACAACCGATAGCATCAATCCGAAAATAATCTGCACGACATTATCTGCAGTGTGATTTATTAAAAATACTATTTTCCAATCAATGATTTTTCCATAAAAATGTACAGTTTTAAATTGTAGACTTTAGAGGCAACTTAGAAATTAAAATGGGACTTTATTGTTATTATTTTACTAGAAAACTGGAGAATGTTCAAAATAAAACTTTAATTGGTCAATGACTAGTTTTATATTATTATAGATAGTGATAAAATATTATATAAATATTATAGAAACGAAAAAATATTTTATAAAATATTCTTGACAATTTTCCTATGCAGACAATTATAGGATAATATATTGTTAACAAAAATAGAACTAAATAATTCCATTATGAATATTTAGTCAAACTTAAAAATTATTTGACGTAGTAAATATTTATCAAAAATATATGATGGAAACATATCATATTTTATTTATTTGATATTCATGTAGTCATATAGATTTTATATAAAATTGTCATAATAATCTTTTTTGAGACTATTCTCAAATGTATAGAAAACTTTAAGTTGTTTTTATTATATTTTATATTATTGTAAAATGACCCTAAATTATCCAAAAAGTAAAAGATTGGTCACTTCCAAATTCTCCAGTTTACAAACGCTTTAAAGTTATATTTAGAATTAACCGAATTTCAAATTGATCTCAATTTACGTCAATTATTTAGAATTATTTTTTCTGGGAACTTTTCAATTGCATCTACAACATTTTTTAGGCGTGTTATTGATTTTAATTTATTAAAAACAAATAAAAGCATTAAGAAACCATAAAATGTTTGTTATTTTTGTTATTATGCAACTATTAACATAGTAAAAAATTACTATTTTTCCATCATATATTTTCAATAAATAAACTCATTACTTCAAATAATTTTCAATTTTGATTAAATATTTATAATAAAATTATTTAGTTCTATTTTATTTTTATTTTTTTTTTTTAATCCACATAAGAAAATTCTTAAGAATATCTATATCCCAATCTCCAATTACTAGTATGAAAATAACAATGAAGTCCCATTTAAATTTCAACATTACCCCTAATGTCAATCCTTAGTAATAATTTTTTTTTCTATAATAAATTTGATATTTGCTTTAGGTCATAAAAAATGAGCTAGATATTAATAGTATTCTTAATACATTATATTGTGTACGACATTATGTTACAGTTGTACGTTTATTTTCCTACTCGTTGACACTAATTAATTGTTAATGTTTTTTTTATTTTTTATAGAGAATTGTTTTTATAATGAGTCATTATTTTATCATTATTTTTTCACGTGGTTGCACTCGTTTGGTTTATCTAAACTAGGGCACCACTATCATAAAGCATTTTTTACTTATGAGAAATGTATAATCTGATTTGAATTTTTAATATGCTTTCAGTATTATTATTACGTTATTGACCTTTACACTTGTTTAAAAAAAAACGGCGGGTAGCGCGGACTGTTGATCAGTGATTTGTGTTAGTTTTAATTGCGCCTGTCACAACAAATAAAAAGTAAATACTTATATGTACAAGGTGTGTTTATTGCTACATTGAAGTCTGTACTGCGTTTAACGTACAACGCGACGCACTGCTATCGCCTATACAATCTTATTATATATGCTCTTTTTTTGCCATGCAGGTGGCCACTGTAACATTTCCTTTGGTATCGCATTACCTATCGTATCCTCTGGTTGAATTATTGGATAAGCGTTTGTTTCACCGTTTTAACGGTAAACGTCTACTCAAATGATTTTTAGTTATAATTTGCCCTTACTAGTTAATTGTATCTCTATTTAATGTTTTTTTAGTTGCATATTTTTAAATAGAAAGATACATTTCAAACAATCAAAGTTTAATTGAATTTATGATTTTAAGGTACCTAGATAAACTAAGTATCGACTAGAATTACTATTTTTATGTTATTACAATGGCTATTGTATTTTGCCAAGATCTTGAGTAAATATTAATAATAATTGATTAACCCTGGAAATAATAATTATAATCCAATATTACCACAAAAAATGTAAACTGAAAATAATTAATTTTTTATGATTATATCAATAATTTATCTTATTTAGGCGGGAAATGGTAACTTGCGCCACCAATAGGTACGAAAATGTATATATGTGACTTGTACTAAATTATACATAAGTACATTAATCCATATGTCCAATGAAATATATTATTACTATATCAACAATTTGTCATATGTATATTCGATCAATATAAGTATCATATCAGTTAATATTAGCAGTATACTGTTACGAATACTAATACTTCAATATTACTTATGTTCTTCGATTTACACGCGAATGCCAAAGAACATCGAATCGGACTGATTGTTGATTTTTAAGAGATCGTCACTTTAACTATTTAACTATTAACTATTTATCAAATATATTTTTAGAGAAACAAATTTGTAAGTAGTTTTTGCGCAGATAATATTTTATGCAAATTAGTGTGGCACAAATACATACTATGATTAGTTATCGATTTCGGTTTAGATTACCTAAATTCTCAATTTTTTTTTTAATTTTTGGTGAAAATTACATATGCCTTTTCAGACAAAAGTCCTCAAAATACTACTAATCAAACCAAACGAGGTTAATTTCTTTAAATTAGTAACTAATATAAATAAACGCAATAAAATTATTACAATTTTTGATTTTCTTATACTTGTAACGTATGATTCTAGTTTATTGAACTCATTTAGTCAGTTTGAACTTTGAAGGTCGCTAAAGGTGTTTTACTCTTCGGAGATGCTAGTCGGAGTCATTTACCTAGCCCATAAAACTGAACAATGTACACAATGACGTTATCAATTAGTAATTAACCTTTTATTTAGGTCAAATACCAAAATATATTTTTATTTTTAATCATCGTCTATCAGCTAAAACACCAATTTTCATTTACACTATCTCTCTCCATTTGATGTTGTGAAGCTTAATTTAAATAAGCTCTACATCAAAATAACAGTATTTTTGTAAAGCGTTTAAAAACAACAAATTTTTATATATTACTTAGAATTTTCATAATTCGTTAATTACTTAATGAATATAATAATTCTGATTAAAATGTAAAAAGGCATGTGAAGTTCTTTATCGATAAAAAATTTTTAAAAAACGACGTATATGAAAATATATATAAATGTCCGCAAATTGATTTTAAAAATCCAAAATACTTATATTAAGCTCAATTATAAGTTTAGAAGATTACAAAAAAATTCTGCGATTTACAACATTTAGATGAATCCTATACGGAATTTTTCTATTGATTCCAAATATGATTCCAAATATGATTTCAGATTTGTTGCATCACATCTAGTTTCTAAGATAATTATTAGTTTGCAATTGAACAATAATTACACACTTGAAAATTCATAAAAAAATATAACAAACGTTTTTACTTAAGTCCCTAAATCTTTCCCCTCGTTCTTCATAAATACCATCCAACTTATATTACAATTTAAGTACAGATACATTATCTGTAAATTAAACTACATTAGTTTAATGCTCGTATTTTAACCAAAAGTACAATAATTTTTTATTTAATTTTTATAATTTTTTAACATATATCTAACAACCTTTACTTAGTTTTCACTTTTTTGTTTCTGGAAAAAGTGTAATTATAACACTTAAATAAAACCTAAACAATTATTTAATATTTGTGGATTAATTAAAAAAAAATTTTATCGTTTATAGAAATTATTCACTAAATTTTAAAAATAATTATAATTCATTAACATTTATTTTGTATCTCTTTAAGTTAAATAATTGAACAAGTAATGAAGAAACCCAAATAACGTATTCAGTGTAAAAATATACGCTAATTTGTGAAACATAGTTTTACTTAATTTAAATATAGCTAATGGAATAATCAGTACTATCATTTGAAGAGGAGGCAATTTGAGCATTTGCTTCAGTCAAATTAGTGCCATCGAGCTATACTTATTCAGTGCCGAGCTATACCGGGTCTTTAAATTTAATTAATGAAAAACATTAAAAGTCCAAATTTTAGTCGTGAAAATAAAATTTTATAATATAAAAAAAAACATTTTTCCTAAATAATTTTTTATTAATTACAATATTTTGAAATCACTGTGTTAACAGTAATCGCATATAATCCAATCTTCTGTTGTCGGTTATCACTTAATTTTAAATTGAGCGTTATTGTAAATGCAATAATTTGACTGTGAAGTATTTTATATTTTTAACAGATAAAACAATATGATAAAAATATATTACCTACAAACTAGAAAAACGTTAAAAAATACATTTTTAAATGTTAAAATTGTAAAAAAAAATCTAAAATTCATTGATTAAAATTGTTTATTTTTATCTAAAATTAATTTATTAATTTAATTATGGAAGATAAATTGCGAGAGGCTTTATGAAATGATCAAAATATTGACTTGGTCTACTTAAATCTAAAATGACGCTTTGGGAAAAATAATTATATCGAAAAAATAACAATTATAAGATATTTTGAGATTTACGCTTTTTTCTCTATTAACGGCAATTAAACCGGTTTTTAATTTCGAATTAAAATAAAAAATAACATTTTTAAAAGGTTCATAAAATTGCCTATTTAATAATTATAAATAGATATCTGGAAGTTTAATCAAAAGAAGTTATAATGAAAAGTTCAGCTTAATTTTTTGATAAATGATTACTATAATCAAATTTTAAAGGCTAAAAATAAGTTCAACATTTTCAACACAACTTTTCGATACTGAGATATTTATATATTAATATTCTTTGATTAAATAGTATTAATAAGTTTTGTAGGAAAACGTCATCATCTCCTTAGCCTCTATCCTAACTTATAGAGGGTTAGCTTCTCCTTACCGTTCGTCAGATTTTTACACTTTTGCCGACCTGACGTTATCTGAGTATGGTCGAGAAAGTCAGTATAGGGTTAAGGTATGTGTCACTTTTAAAGTTCTCGGATGGTGTTATTTGTAAAAATATAATATTTTTATTTTTACTTTCATATATTTATCACGAGTAGGCGTATTGATAAAGTTTTATTTTTGTTACCCTCGCTAATAAATATAATAACTTCTATAAAAGTTTTAATTCGTAATTTTTTATGTAATATATTCAATTTTATGACAATTCATTCAGTATATGTTTTTAATTACATTTGATGTGTACCAGTCTGTTTTTAATCATAATTTGATTGCATCAAATCAATCGATTATGGATCCTGGCTAATTGAATTATAATGTTTTTAAACACATGTATTTTACAATTATGACGCAAACACGACCACACGTGTATTATTTGATTATATAAAAATGTTAATTACCTTTTACCGTTTTCCCTAAATATGTTTGATGCGTGTTTTGAATATCATTATCATGGTAATTAATACATTTATTTGTTGTGCTTTTATGCATTATAAATTTTATTAATTAGGTCGCAACTCATAATATTGGTATAAAGTTCTGATTTCTATTATGCGCATATTATTATTGTGTATACTTGAGTTGAAATATAAAATATGTACAAAATTAACATAAGATACAAAACAAACACGTGTGGGCATATATATTCAAGGTGATCGATTTAGCATAAACCATTCGATTAATTGCAAAATAAATAAAATATTGGAAAATGATTTTTGATTTTTTTTAGTTACATGTAATCCTTGATTTATTAGCTATTAATTACTTTGATAATCCCTTATAACTTAAAGAGAAATCAACTTTTTTAAATGGTAAAATACACATTTAACTGGTTTATAAAATAAAAAATGATCTAATTAAGATAATAAACTGGTTGATAACAACTTTTAGACCAGTAATACAGAAGTTATTAACAATTTAAAGTATTGACTGTTGGTGAGGAGTAGGTGCTGCTATTTTTATCACAGTCATTTCTCACCCGTACTCTTTGTCCCGCCTAAGTATGCAAATGAGAATAACTTCCAAAGTTATAATAATAATAACTTATAATTATAATAATTTCCCACTTTATTAGTTAATTAATTATAGATGTTACCGTTTAAACAAATAAAGTTGAAACTCCTCTAATATATAAGGGATGATTCTAAAAAGCAATCATTAACTGATAAATCAAGAATTATATGTAACTAAAAGAAATTAAAAACTATTTTTCCGGCATTGTATTTATCTTGTGAATTATCCAGTGATTTATGGTAATCAAATCACCTTGTATATATATATATATATACACACACAATTGATATTTAAGCTTAAGCCAAAACTAAGTATACATACTTTTTTGTACAGCAAGAATTATGTATTTAATTATTAAAACATAATGATGACATTATTATAACAATTACTTTAGTTAATGAAAGTGTAAACAAATATAATCAATAATTGAGAAATTATTAAATAAATAATATAAATATGAAGTATTCAAAATACAAAATAATTATGATTTAATACAGTTTTTAAGTAAAATTTCTCTAAAATTTATGTATATATCGAAATTTTAAAACTAGTCAAAACATTATGTAATTGACTTTGATAGAGGTCAAAATTAAATAAAAAGTAAATATTAATATGTTATTTACAAAGTAATATTCAATGCTTCCATTAATAAGATAAATTAAAACATTTAAATATTTTTCCCTTGAACATTAATTATGTTATTCCCGTTTCTAATAATTTGATGAAATGTAAATCATATTAACAATAATTATTGATAAATAATTATAAGAAAAGAAAGCTGTATATTAGAATTGAAAATATTATTTTTAAATGAATGAGAGAAACATTGCCGTAAACTAAAACATTTTATTATTGTCCATGAATGACATTAATTTTGATAATAATTATAAACAAATTTTGTGTAGTTTAAAATCACTGGTATGGTGAAATGTTAAATGGCATAGGTTGATATCAACATGACTAATAAAACATTATTCAAACGCGGACTAATGTTGATTAGTCACTCGTCTAACTTTCTGGACTTCTAAACAAACTAGACTGTAAACAATCTATTACGAAAACTTCTTTCCCCTTCCCATGCCATCCTATTATTTATGCTATTTACTATTTGAACATTTAATATATTGTTTAAGTTTTTCCATGTTCAGTATGTTAACTGTAAAGCTTCCGTTTATTTTGATGGAAAAAAAATTTATTGATACACTAGTAATATAATCGGATGTTAGATTTATCCATGATAATCATCAATAGTTTTTCAAATAAAACAATTAAATTTATTCATGATTTTCGGATAATAGAGTGATTTTATTTAGCATATTTGTGAACAATCATGAACCTGTAAGCAAATAATATATTTTTTCAACTTCCGGAATTCGTGTTGGTTACTATTTTACCTTTAGACGTGTACATTGTTAAAATTGTAAAGGTGCACTCGTAGGTTACTATTTACTAAATGGTCATGGAATAGTGCATATTCTATGTTAATTTAATAATTAACTTTTTTCATATTTGAATCATTTTAATAAAAATATATAATTTCCTATTATTTTCTAAGTTTAAAGGGGGAATAATTATGGCATTTCATAACAATAGTATCATAATATGATTTTTTTTTTAATGAACATTTATTATTAATCTCCATAATTCCTTTTAACATTATAAAAAACTTATTTTTAAATATACTGTATTTTAATAAATTGTAAATGTAATATGCATAATTATCCCTAGTACTTTTAAAACTTTTAGAAAGGTTTCTATTAAATACATAATGAGAAATTATTAATTTAGGTATATCACATTATTCAAATATTGTAAATATAAATTTTTTTAATTTTAATAATATAATTTCATAAATTATTCCAGAATGTCTTATGCTTAAATAAAATTAAAGTCCCAATTTTCATAACAATTGAATAATTATGCTTAACTGCAGGTTAAGTTATTTATTATTATTATTATTATGGTTATGATTATTATTATTTACATACAATTATTGTATAACTATTTTACTGTAAATAAGAAGAGGAAGTAAGCCAAAGGGTAAATTTATTTTAATCTCACTTTACAAAATTAGACACGCTACATCTCTTACGCAAATTAGAATTAGGCTAATAACTTCCTATTAAAACTATTTCTTAATATTCCTTCAATCATTTTCATATATACAAGTCTTGTCATATTATTTCACTTGTTCGTCGCGTATCGCTGAATACAAGAATTTTTTTTAACATGGCCAACACGTCGCAACAATCAAAGCTGCACGTTATTGAGTGAATATCGTATTAAACATAACTGCTATTTTAAAGTCATAATCCAATCATTACATTTTTAAGAAACTTTGAACACAGTAAATTCAATTATGTAGTAATATATTATGAACATTATTGAATTTTTTTAAATTTTTGTATATATAATATAAATTATTACAATTATGTGTGAATATTGCAAAAAGTAAACATATTAACAAAATTTGCAAATAGTCAACAAAATGACACTCATAGAATGATTATGTGGAACCACATGCTAATTTAAATTAAATATAAACAAGTCGTCGTAAAAACACGTGAATCGACTTTGCTAGACACTTGGACTCTATTTACGCAGGCGTTTTAATTTATTTTTATTGGTTCGATCTTCAATTACTCATTGTTATATTATTGTTTTAATCCGCTGCATACATTATCTTTTTACACGCGACCAATTTTCATAACGCGCAATTGTTGAGATTAGACGACTACATGTTATTGTATATGTTGACCTGCGTATTTGAAAAAAATCGCAGTAGGTATTGTAAACAATAACACACAATTGTCTCAATAATATATTATCTGGCAATAGTTTTTAAATCACAATAATTATTATTTTTATTATTATTATTGTATTACAAAGATTACACACGGGACGAGATAAGCCGGTCGGATGTTTTAAAGATTGTTGTTTATGTCAACATTAAATTATAGAGATTTCGAGTTGATACCAACATGGCATACATGAAATTAAACCCATCTTTAGCATTTTTATTTGTTTTCTCACGCATTTGTAATCGATGACGGAGCAGACGATAAGACGACAACAAACTTTATGTTTTTCCGGAAGTTTTGTGTTTTGTTTGGCAACCGACAGACATTCGTCTTTTCCTACTGGTGGTGATTTTCATTTGTCGTTGGCCAAAATACTCGAAATAAATTACTCCTAGTCCTGAGACCCCCCGCAGAATTTTATTTTCGTACACAAACATGTATTATTTTTCAATTTCTTCTTCAGCTTAAGCTTACGAATTTTACGACTTGACTGGCATGTTTATGATGCTTTAACCTAATTTTTCTTCAATAGGGTTCAACTTTTTTTGTTTTCACTAGAAAATAGATTACTTGTGGTAATAGCATAAAAATAACACACTCAATCGATACAAAATATCGTATTGTATGGATCAATAAAAACCTCTTCTATTTTATGAAGTTAATTTACCAGTATAATTTCCCTGATAGGAACTTTAAATAGTTCATATAGTTTTAGCTTCGATAGATTGAGACTTTCATTAAAATGTATTGTTACTAAAAACATTTTTGGGTTATAATAATAATACACTTTTCAGGTTTTAGGAATAATCTATAAAATATTTATCCAACTCAGAAAATAAAAATGAATTAATCATGAGTCTTTAAAAGTTAAAAAAGTATCAACATATGCTAAAAACGCTATTGTTTTTATGATGAAATAACAAACAAAAGATCAACTTTTAATCCTCAACCAGTCGCACGATTTCAAATTAATTTTCCATGAATTAAATCTACTTGAAATATTACAATTTTTGTGAAATTTTACATTATTTATATAAAACTACATACATTGAGTATATATATTCAAAAGAAAATTAGAAAATTTTATATTTTATTTAAAATTATTCTATTTTACTTTCTTTATGGAATTAATACAACATTATATACAAAAATCTATTAGTATACAAAAATAAAATATTTTATGATTATTATTATTGTTTAAAATCGCTATGATTTCTTATATCAAACTACTCAAACTACTATTTATTTCTAACAGTTTCATATATTTGATAAAATTGTTCATAAAATCTATATAGAAACGAAAACACTTTTCCGTCGTACGGGATAAATATTTGATGAAATAGTATCCCCCACGTATTTAAAGAGGGTATAGAATATCCCAATTTAATATTCGCACTAAAATATTTTAAAAACACATTTTCAAATATTCTGGGGTATTAATCTACTCCACGCGACCAACTAAAGGTTAAATTTAGTTAAAATACAGCATTTTGTAGGAAAATAAAAAATATATATACTGTAAAGTATTGTGGCAAGAGTTGTAGACATTAAATAAAAATGAATAATGTCCTTGTAGAATTGAAGGTTACAATAGAAACTAAAAATCACAAGTTTTTCTTTATTTTAAAAAATCCGGTAATTAAATATATTAAAATTAATTCATTTTTATAAAAAAATTATTTTATTTTATAATATACAAAGAATATATAGAATGTTCTTTACGTATTCTTAAGATATCTAGACAATATTTTTTTTTACTATGTGACTATGTTGTATACAGCATAACTAATAAAACAAAAAAGGCTCTACTTTATTAGTCATACTTTATAACTGCGATAAATTACACACAAAAAAATTTGATTTTTAGTACAATCACTCCTAATAGCTACGACTTCATGTGTGATTTTAAGATCTCATTAAACTTAATGTTTTTATAATGCATATAAATAATTGTAATCCACGATGGTTTGACCCTTTAATCTACTTTAACTTTTTTTTCTTATATAGAAAAATAAATTTAAAAAAAAACATAGAAAAAACAATAGTATAAGACCTATCAATATTAATGTTTCCTGAAAACATGAAGAAATAATAGTCCTTTTTATTTACAATCAAAAACATAATAATGATTATGTTTTTTTTTTTTTTAATCGAACTGAAACTTAAAAAGACCACCACCATTTAACATTCTAAAATATATTACATATTAGTGTACATTCAATATTGAAAACAAAATTGTTGGCTTTTTTAATTACATATATTTTGTGATTTATCAGCTATTAACTTTTTAGTATCCATATAGAGAAGAAGATAAATGCAACACAAAAATGTCTAATGATATAAATTGTCATATCCAAGCCTCTCCCCCAGTATAATATCTGATATACTTTTAAAGAATTGATACAAAGTTGTTATAGACCATTAATTTTTTTAATTAGACTAGTTTCAATTTTATAAGCTATTTACATTTGTATGTTGTCATTTAGTAAAATTAAGTTGACACTCCATGAGTTATATGAGATTATTCCAAAGAGTAATTAACAGTAATTTAATTTTAATCTTTATGTTTAAATTATATTTTTCATTATTAATTATATTAGCTATGCACATTTATTTCTTTAAACAATTTTTTCGTGATTTCAATTTTATATTTCAATGTATTTTAACACTGAGAAATAACTAAAGAGGTTATATTAAAAGTGGCAATTGTCAATTTCACCAATAGACAAATAGACCATTTTAAGAGAAAAGGTACTTTTCGCTAGTTTTCAGGAGACACAAAAACGAAAGATTTTTACCAATTTTTATACGTAATCAAACAAAATCAAATATCAATGTATTGATGGCTAAAACTATATAAAGAAATTACAGTGATATAAGTAGGTGTGCATAAAATAACACAATTTTACTAATAAAAAAAAACATAATTTAAAAAAATGACTTATGGCCTCATAAAAAACAGTGTCTATATACACTTCAATCAATATGTATCAAAGCCAAAAACGTTTAAATAGCCTCTGTATTGCTGCTATATTATTTATTCTCTACTATGTTATCAGAGATTAATATTTAAATAGTCGTACTTATATAGAATTTATATCGTCACAAAATAGAATAAATAAATAATACTTGGTTTGAATTAAGTAAGCAAATAATTCATTATATCTATTTTTTTTTTATTAAACTGAACAAAGTTTTATTTAAAAACACTCTAAAGCTATTGTCCTAAACCAACAGTACCCAAATATAACATAAAATTACTATGTTTATATTTGACAATTCTTAGGTTTTATTCAAACATTTTGATAATTTGTTTGTTCTTTCATATGGTTTATTTTTTTTAATACGTCCATTTTTTTATAGACGGTAACGTATAAATATGGTATTTATACAAATGGTATTATTTATACACTTAAATTTTGCAAATTTTTTAAGTTAAATATTATAAATTCATTATTTTGATATGTGGCGTTTATATACAAAATGTATAAATGGTAATAAAATTTCAAAGACTTAGCACAATATTAAATTGAAAAAGCTGATAATTATACTTATAAAATGTACAGTTAATGTTACAATTTACTTTAGAATTGTACTCTTAAATAGACTTAAGGATGAACAAAAGTCTCATTCTTTATAAGTATATGCAGAATAGCTCATCAATTTTTTGCATAATATGATTGTAAAATATGTAAAATTGAACTTTAGTGGATTAATGATATGCTGTGGCCTTAAAAAAGTTAGTTATTGCCTTGCACCACTCGAAAAACGTATGTAAAAATTGTTTTTTAAATACTTATTATTAGTATTGTTGTATAAAAATAAAAAATTATATTTTGTAAGATTTATTAATCATATAACCTTTTAGTGATAAATTTCAATAAATTAATATGTATATTTCATAACAATATGCCTTGTCATATTATCTTATAATTATTATTATTAGATTAATTAAGATACTATGACTATAAATTATAAACTCATCTAAGGTTATTACTGGGTTTTAAACATTTTGTATCAAAAATATTTGAATATTGTCTTTTATGCTTCCATTTATATGATGTGTTGGCATCATATCAAAAGTTGTTGAAAGCATCAGTTTAAATCTTGTTAAACAATGGGAGCACAGTGGGACGTGACATAGTTGAGACAAGTATATATGATATCCGACAGAGATTAGAAACACTATCATAAGAAAACGCTCTGATACAAATCTAGAGACTTAATTTAACATTATTTTGATTTGTTAACTTTTTAAAAAGTTATTGCAGTTTTAAGAAAAAAAAAGTTTAAAAAATGTTGAAATTTACCGATTTTAAAAATTGTACTCTTTGGAGATTTCCTTTATTTGAAAAGAATGAGGGAAAATTTTTGAATTAGATACGATTTGTGATCTTTTGAAGAATCGTTGAAAGAAATTATACTGGTGAGAGCTGAGAAAAAGCGGCCACAGATAAATTAAAAAATAAAAACACATCATAGTAAATTTAATATCTTCTCAACTTTGTATCGAAGCTAAAATATTTTCAGGATTGTGTTGTACCTTAATAAAGTTGTAAAAATATAGTCATTTTTTTTTTTAAATATCAAAGTAATAAAAAATCATTTTAAGATTAAATGTCTATCATCATTTAGTGTAAACATTGAGTTATTTTTTGGTTCCTGTTTTTTTTTTTCGTTGCTCATCCCACTTTAGCTAAGTACAAGTGAACTGACTTGTTTTTTCAACTATAAATAATTGTATAATAACCTATATAGTGTTATACTCTCTAAGCACAACAATTATAATTTGATATTACATCTTGGTAAATGATAATTTATTAATCATAAACAATGTTAGTTAATAAATAAATAAAATTTATTTATTTCGTCTAATATATAATACATAATATTGAACCACGTGTACAGTATCAACTTAAAGAATTAATGATTTCTAAGAAAAAATTTTATATAAAAATTTATTTAATTGAAATTTATATAACAACAATAATACCTTTCATTTAATCCAAAACACACAGAAAAATATATATTTTAGTGGATAGTTAGAGAAGAAAAACACAGTTAAATGTATTTTTCACAATATGATCAAAATTATGTGCAGTTTGAAAATATAGTATTAAGTTAAAGTTAATAAAAGATTCGAAATGAAAATATATCTATCTAAACAAAATATCAAAACTCTAAAGGTATTTTTGTGTTAATGTTCTTTGCAGTAATATTATTTATTTTCATGACATGATCTTGTTCTATTAATGCTTCCGCAAAAATCGGCTGTTCACTACATGTTGTACTGAATTTTATTTTTTATTTCAGATCATGATATTTAGAGTGAAATATATTATGGTAATATAAAAAAAAATCTTCCATTATAAACGAACATTATCAATAACAATATATAAACATTATGATCATTAAAATAACATTAGATATTGTTTTATACCTATAAATACCAGGAAGTTCCATCCGATTTAGTAGGTTTTGAACAAAATTTTGCTTAATAATAATAGTTTTATTAAGGTGTAAAATAATGGACTTTCTACTCAATATTAACTCTCTATAGTCAAACTACGCCAACTACTTTCGCATCTGGGATGGGTTTGATTAAATTCCATTCTTTACATACGTGGACTAACGTTTAATACCTTAAAAAAATCGTAAAAAAATTTAAAATTTAGCAAACTTTAAAATGCTGTATAAATGTAATTATTGAATTAAAATAAGTTTTTCAAACATTTTTTTTTTTAAACTTATCTATAAAAAGACTATTTATATCTTAAATATAAATTTTTATAAAAAAATTTACTTTTAAAATATATTTTATAAATACGAAAAATAACATAAAACATACTTTAAATATGTATAGTCCTATTTTGTAAAAATTGATAGTACATAAAAAAAATTGAGAATGTTACGCAAATCAAAAGTTATATGAATTATCAGTTAGATCTGTTCTACTCAGTATATATATATATATATTATATGACCAATAATAAAACTATAGTCCAATATTTTAATTATGTGCTATTAATCAGATTTAATTAGCCTATTATCAAAATTAAAAATGAATTCACTAAGCAATTCAATTTTTTTATTAACAATAAATCAATATTCAACTTCAAAATTAAAAAAAAAATATTAAAATTTATTAAATACAGATTTTTATTAAATTTGATACATATATTTCCATAGTTTTTTTAATTATTTCTAGTTTAAATAACTTATAATATTTCAATTATTCTAGTTTATTTTCTATTTCACAATAAGGACTTAATACATCAAAATATTTTTAATTTTCTAAAAAAATATTAAAATTTACCTATAATAACTTCCATTTTTTCATAGAGTAGATATGTTATAACTTCTTTAAGTTATAACTTCAAAAAGAAAAAAAGCTGCTTCTAAATATATTTAATAAATTTTGTTCTATTTACTCAGTCCACATCATAATTTTTCATAATCTCTGTCTCAAATATCCCAACTTTAGGAATTAATGTTATGACTAGTTACATAGTGATAAATGATAACACATGGGGAGAATCAGATTTTGTCTTGTTAATAATTCATCATTGAGTTACTTTGTTTAAATTATTTTGAAATTAAAAATAAAATAGCTCTTATATATTATATATAAAACGTGTCAGTATGTACAAATTATGAGTTGTGCACCATACGAGACATACACTTATATCTCGTGATACCTTATAAGGAAGTCAACTTTATTTATAATTTAATAGAAACATACATATTTAACTAGCTTATAAAATAAAAAATTATCTTATTAGGAAAAGGATTGCTTTAATAACATTGGAAATTATCAACAATTTTAAATATACAAAAAAAATTTTTTATTTAAAAAAAAATCCTTATTAAACTTGTGGAAACTGACAAAATGTGATAATATTACTTAGTGATAACGTCACTAGGTGATGACGTCTCTAGATGATAACGTCACTAGGGGTATATAATGGGCTTTTTTTCCGGTTAGGGTGTCAGTATATGTTTAGCGTTGATAACGGTAACATTGTCCCTAAAATATGTGTCCTCGATCTTTTAGTAAATTTTTTTTTTTTTTTTGTGGCTTTCTGAATTAAATATTTTTAATATTAATTTTAAAGTCATCGTTTCATATATAATTATCAAGACTAACAATTAAATATATTCTAATTTATATATTTTAGAAACCAACTTATTTTTGCCATACTTTTAATATTTTTTTCTATTTGAAATATAAAAGGACAATAATATAATCAAGTATTTATAATTAAAATTTATCAAAAATAATTCAGTATATCGCACAAGCTATGGAAATATAGTTTAAATATTACACACTTGAGATGTAGACTAGAAAAAATTAATTTTTATGATATAAGTTAAAATACATTTTTATTTCAAATTCGAAAAAGGAAATTAATTTTTATCTAATTATTCATATTAAGAATGAACTTTTTATTAAAAAATAAATAAGATATTATCTATTAATCCACCTTTGTAAATAGAAACAATAAACGAAAAACAGTCACCTCAGTCTGTAACAGTATTGATATGGTGGTCATCACTGAAATATTTGCGTAATATATATAAAATTATTTATTATTATTATATTATTAGTCTTATTTGCACAGCCAATAATATTTAACATACTTTATAAGTAACTCATAAGTACAATTTATACATATAATTAATTTATAAATAATATAATGTTATTCATTTTTATAATTGGTTTTTCTATTAAATTTTATAGATGTGTACTATAAAACTTTTAAAATCTATGAAACATATTCATTAACATATTTATTGAAACATACATATAAATTTTCACATGTAGGAGGTTTATGCCTTAACGGTATAACAAGATACTATCATCATAATTTTTGCAACATTAATATTAAAACGTGTTGCTAATGGCGACAATAATTACCAGTGAATACGATTCTAATAAATCAATTTTGGTAGCTTTGAAACTGGAAGGTATTGAGCAATAAAAAATTGTACAAGTATTTAGAATTAGATACATCATCTGTATGTAGTGATGTAAAATTACCATAATAATTTTAGTCAAAAATATTTAAAAATAAAAACAAGAATATTCTTTTAACTGTTTATTCTATTTTAAATCATTTTAAAATAATTCCTGATTTAGCTAACAAATAAAAAATTTGTATCTCCAAATTTATTTAACTTCAAATAATTCGATCAAATAAAGTTAGAGAAGTAGTCTACTTTTAATAAAAATTAACCAATTATGCAATTTTATGTTTTCAATTTTACATAAACCAATTAACCATTGCTCATAAGAGATGAATAATACACGTTTGTTTAAATATTGCGTTTATTACTTAAAACATTTTTTAAAACACAATACATAATATAGTCTTATCATTAGTTTTTATCTTTTCTTAAAAGCGAGGGGTGTAGCTAACACCACAAGTGGAGTGACTAGATAGGATAAGGAACGAACATATAAGAAGGAGAGGAGCATAGGTGTAGCGTCAATCGTGAATAAGATGAGAGAAAATTGACTTTGATGGTTTGTTTATGTTATAAGAAGAAAATGTTTAGAAGCTGTTATCATCCATTTGTAAATGGAAATTAATGTTGAAGAAAGAAAAGGTAGAGGAATTTCAAAAAAGAAGTGAGGTACGTTATTGAATGCAATATGAGGACGAATGATATGAGCGTAGATAGTGGAGTTTAGGATAAGGGTGGCTGACCAAGTATTTGTAATAAATGCGAGGAAAAAGAATAAAAAGACGATTATGTTAAACTAAATGCATACGACAGTTACAGTTAGTATTAAAAATCAAGAAAACTATTAACAATTGGATAATCTGTAATTGTATAATCTCCAAAAATACGATAAAGATCACCATATTAAAGTTCAAATATAAATACGTTTAATTTTTTTGGTTGTTTTTTTAACGGCTTTCCTTGTACCTGTGAATTCATTACGATCTTGACTATATCTATATTAATTGATATTATAAAATAATGATGATATATAACAATTTTTTTCTTTGCTAGCTTTTTCATTACACATTTCTCAATTTACTAGTACAAAACTTCTTTCATTACTGTAATAGCATCGCTTCGTTTAACCATGCGGGTAGTTGAAATAACAATACGATGTGAACCATAGACATGTGAACATATTGTATGATTCTTAAAGAAAATATTATTATATGTCACCAGATGGTTTTTTTATCTCTGTCAAAAAAAACAAAATCATTAAACATATCTACAGTATTTCACAAGAGTTGTGTTATCGCATGAACTGTATATAATACTTCTGCTGCGTCAACTGGTCCAATTAAGTTTTAAAGGCATTATATTTAGTCGGGCATTTTCTTTAAGGTAATGCTTTGTTGAAACAAAAGCATTGATAGATTATAAATAATTTATTTGCATTTTTATTTTTAACTACTGCATCAGTGGTTGACTAGTGGCACAAACTTATAACTCGTCTTATCAAACGTCTAATCACATTGTTGCCTGCTATCAATCAATATAACTTTCCATATTTATTTAAATCAACCCACAACGCAAAAACTGTCAAAGTATCAAATTCTATTATATTAAACGAGAAAATTACATATCAATACGACTTCTACAAAGATTTATTAATTCATACTACATTTAAAGTGTTATATGACTATATTATTCTTAACAAGTGTATACATATTCTAAATGACACTAAAAAATATCTATCTAGATCGAAATACCGCTTAATCAGTAAATGCAATAGTTCAGTATTATAGGCACTACAATTCGTGTATATTTTAGCTATACTTCATATACTATAAATTAATATGTACATATCAGAAGAGCATTGGCCTTTAAACCAAATGTAAATATTTCACTCGATAGTAACATTTATATCAGACAAGGGTATTTTTAAGGTGTAGGAAACTAGCCATTAAAATATTAGTTTTACGCCATAACACTGTTGAAGGGGAAAAATGGCAGACAGTTGTTATGAATTTCAAACTAAAGTTAAGTAAAACAATTATGATAACAACAAAAATGATTCAATAGTACTGTTATTGACGTAGTGCTGTAGTTTTGTCGACATTTGTAACAAACGGAGCGGTAAGTGAAACAGAGGGAAAAAATGTTGGTAAACAACAACACCACATCAATAGAAAATAATAATAGAGGCGATATGGTTGACGAATAAAGAAAAATAACATTATAATAAGTCACGTAATATTATATTCCTAATAGGTCTAATTCGATCGAATAGCAAAAGAATGATAGCGTAGTAGAAACGGCAACAAATTCCCATGGAGACCTATAACTACATTATGACGAAGACTAACAAGAGTAACAAGATGTTCTGTTTTTGCTACAGACAGACACAGTCCAATATTATATTATATTATTATTCTTATGTGTATGTATATCTGTATATATACTATGCACGATTGAACGAGTCGAATGGCGGTGAACCATATCGGTCGGTCGCCCCGAAGTCATCCCAACGGCAGTATAGCGAATCGCGTGACATAAACCGTAAAAACACTATAGAGGCGTCGTGACTCATGACAGTGGTAGTGAAGACAAGTGATAAAAATATATGCCGACAAAGGTAAGACGGGAACAAGCTTAAACTAGGAAATCATCATCATAATATTATAATTATCATCTTTATTGGAATAATTGAACAGATAAAATTAATATTGTCAATTGCAATTGAACGTTAAATTAATGTGTTAATTAAATAAACATAGGAAAAGATAATTTCGTGTTTTTAAAGACTGTATATTATTTAATTCAGTTGGGTTATTCAAAAGTTTTAGGGGTATCCAGTTTTTAAACTATTTCGAACAGTTTCAGAACCTTAAAAAAATGACATACTTTAAACAGAATTCGTAGGGGTAAGAAAATGCCTTGCGCATAGTCTCCAGAATAATATCTTATTATTAATTTTATAATAGCACTTTTCAAAGCATAATAGTTTATTTTTTTCTATTATCATGACGTATTATCGAGACAATTAGCATACAAATATTTTTAATAACAAAAATAGCTTGATAATTTATGATATGCATCAAAAAGTAACTGCGTATAAGATTCAAAGATTTATTTATCTTTATTTATATTTAGTAGAGTGCTGGCGTATAATATACTTGTATATTATTAAAACAAAAATAAAATGTAAATCTTTAAGTAAATAATATGAATAAAATAATTACTAGGTTGAGTAACAATAATATATTAAATTAACAAATGAGAAAAAATACATATATCCATACAGTACACGATTGTATATAATGTGGATATATGTTTTGGTACCACTTTTTCGATAAAATATTTTATTGTTTTTATAGATTAGATGAAAACAATTATGATTTATAATATTCTTAACTTGTAAACAACGTTTAATGACAAGTTGTAAACTGCATCAAAGTCTAATGAGCACTTGTTCAAAATTAATTTTCAATAATTCTATACCTTAATTAAATTATACTCTCATAACTGGTATCCAACCTCTATTTAATGAAAAATTCAATAATCTTGTACACTTTACTAGACTTATTATTTTCAATATGATACTAAGCAAATTAACCTTTTGTGTTAACCGTTACGCAACTATGTCGTGACCGGATTTGCACACGCTATCGGTCCAAAGTTGCCATTAACAGACTGCATGAGTGCTGCCGCTGTATATTGTTAATGTAACATGATATTATCTTACATGCAGCTATATATGTTTTTAAGACGTGATAGTGCTTATCGCGTAATTGGTGACAAACCCATATCTCATTTGGTAAGCGTTTCGCTTAAGCTGGACAATTATAAAAAATCACAAATGGATTTTAAATTAAATTTTTTTAGAAATCTGTTTAAATTTAATGAGAGAAATTAAGCAAATTTTACTGAATTTTTGGTTGACTACTCTACAAATGAAGAGCTTTAGAAATCGTTAATCTTTAGCCGGATAAAGGAATCACCATCTATGGCTGAAAAAATTAGAATAGTGTTCAATGAAAAAGTGTCAAAAATTGAAAAATCGCTAGTCTACGTAGATACTTAAATGTTACGACAATTATTCTCGCTGTTTTTTGATAAATGACAACACTTCACATTTCAAAGAGTTTTATTGATGCTCTAGAAATCATATTCATAGAATTTTGCAGACTTCTATTTAGCGTTTCAATGAAAAAGTTAAACTTTTTTATCCCATCAAAGTCCAGAACAACTAAACCTTTTTAGTCTTTCTGATTCTATGAAAAATAGCTTCCCTTTAAGTATTATTCATAAAATAATGGAAACTTTACACGCATTTTAATAAAATTAATTCATGTTTTAAGGACTCGAAATTAATTTAATTAAATAATCTAATGTGTATATTTTATTTAATAAATAAAAGTAGTAAACGCTATGTTTATAGTTTATGCAGTAAAACATGTGTTTATATTTAGACTAGAAACAAAAAGTTTTATAAAATTTTAAATCTATATCTTTTTAGAATTTTAAATAATCACTCACTAACAGTTTTCATGATCTCTTTTCATAGAAATTATTTTTAAGAGAAAATTTAAAATCCCTATAATACATTTATATAAGTTAAACATGTTGTTTTTTTTAAGGTAAAATAACTGTCATCGATTCGATTTAATTTTAAAAAAAAAGAACTATACAATGTACTGTAAAAATCGTTGTGAAATTTTATGCACGTATTACTTAATCGTATTCGCTTTAAAAAGAGACACATTAAAGGATTATTAATTTATACATGTGTTAGAAGTGTTTTTTGCAAGAACATTTTTACAAAACATTCCATAGGAATGCACTCATAAATGTTTACTGACATGAAACCAAAAGTGAACAAACAATACGAAATTCATCAATGAATATAACTGTTAATTTATTGCATGTAAAAATTTCTGGTATCTGGTGTAATAATTTATTAAACAATCGTTTATTCACCATTATCAATAGTAATAGTACAAAAAATTCAATAGTGATTATTGTATTCAAATGTTTAAGTTCATCAATAATATTAAATTTATATTTATCTTTCGGTCAATAACTCTAAGGAATTGATATTGAGTTATGGTTAATACTTTGTACTTATAAGTCAGTAAATAAATATACTCGATTATACACAACTAAAATTGTATCGGAAAGACAAATAAATAAGAGAAACTCGTGCGCTGTGTTTGTATCATTCAAATGTATATTGGTGAAGTTGGGTTGAAATTAAATACATGAATGAATTCAAATAAAATATGAAAAGTAGAATTCTAAAACAAATATGATTCATAAAAGGCTCTCTGAAAGATGTCAATTTTCAAAGTTAAATAGATTTGTTAAATATAAATGTCAATATTTTGATCGGTGTAAACTTTCATATCAAATATATATTTTCAGAGAATTATTTTCGAATGAATTAAATTAGTTAGATAAACGAGTGACCTTTTAATCGTTAAACTTGTATTGTTAAAATAATGTCAGTTTAATATGTTAAATTATACGTATTGTTCAAACCATCAATGGGTGGGTTTAACGTTACAAATATGTAACATGAAGGTTGTTTTTGGACTTTTGTTGAACCACCTGGACCCTTCCCATGATATGAATCGACAGGAGTGGAGGGTTGTGTAACGTTTTATGCATAACAGCAGCATGTGTATCTTTGCAAAATCCACCGCCATTGCTCAACGGCCTATCACCCCGAGAGAGCGACTTTTCGTCGGAAATTCCACACACTAATACATTTGCAGAGCTACGCATGTTTGTCAGTCCGTCGCATTTGTCGTCATTATTATTATTATTATGATTATTTTGAAACCGGCTGCAGCCACTGGTGATACCGTTGTGTCCATATTTGTAAATTCTATTGAAATCCTCATCGCGCTCCCTTGTCACTATCCTTTGCACGTGCCTTTGGTAGCTCAGTTTACCATATAATATAGCTTTTGCACATTAATGTCAAAACGTAATGTTTCATTAATTCTGCTGCAAACATTAGTGTTGTCATTTACTCAACTGACAAAACATGCCATCACGAATGAGATATTATTATTACCACCAACTACCGTATATTCATCATTTAAGATAACAATTTCTGCAACTTTAAGAAAACACAATTTTCTTTTACTTGAAAACTTTCATGTCTCCTTAAGACAAGGTCGGATAATTTAATTTTGACGTTTTGAATTTAAAAATCAATGAGACAGAAATGGAACTACTACAGTAGGTATTTATAAAATATCATACCTACCCATGTTATTTCAGTAGAACGCTACTGTTTATATTGCAGTAAGCAAATATTTACTCAGCGTAATTAAATGCATATGAACGGAATTCAGGATGCATAAATATTAATTAATTAAAAGGAAAACTCATATAATACAGTTAGTATTTAATGGTAATAATAGTTGATAGGGTCATTCGAAAACATTTTATTCTACGCAACTATTGTAGGAATTTGCTATAAATATATATTAAACTCGACATTTTTGGATGTTTATAATTTTAATCCCTTTTATCGTTGAAATATGTCAATCAGTTCCAGTTTTAAATTTCCTTAATATCTTTTTAACAATTAACAAGCTAAAACATTTTAGTTTTTTTTTAATGACAAAGCTAAATAAATAATAGAGTTAAATGAAAATTAAGAGTCATATTTTGTTCAAATAAATAACTATCAAAAATGTATTGTTTAAATAAAAAATGAAACTAAAATGAGAAATTATTTGACGAGTTTAAGATTTTCAACTTCTTCAGTTTGGGCACTACCTGTTAAATATAAAGTTTGTTTTTTCCAGTAGAAATATATCTTAAGTTAGCATTTGTTTTTTTTCTTTCCGTGTTTACAAATGGACCCAAACATACATAAGTACGCAATACTACAATGCTCATCTTATAAGATTATTATGTTTTGCCAATAAAACTCGTCCGAGTGTGTTTAAACCACGTGAAAAATGCCAAGACACTTCATTGATATTGTTGTATATGAAAAAACGAAAAATCCTATGAAGAAGGATCCCACGAAAGGTCCAAATACTCCAATACTGTTGTTCATACACACCTGCAGCTACTTTTTCTCGCCCTATGCAAGGAAAAATCGTTATTCAAAGACAAGATGCATTGAAGTCAAAGTAGTTTAAATAATCTTCATTTTTCATCCATTGTACTGATGCATAAACGTCATACAATAAAATGTCCAGACAAGTGGAAAGATACCAAAGATGTTCATACAACGTCATCATTTACTTAGTATAAATCCATTAATTTAATGGCTTCTTAGCGTAACTTGTTATTGTTTTTTTTTTTTTAATAAGAATAAATTTTAAACTAGTTGCATATAACATTAAACAAAATTTATTTTTCGTACATTTTTTGTACAGATTACGTTCAAATCTTTTGTGTCGGTTTTGACTCTAATATCTATTTTATTGATCATTTTTATCTATGGCTTAAATCTATTGTTCTCTCTACCAAAAGTTTACCTTTCAATTTTATCGAAAAAGTTTGTCTTTTTTTTACTTCAAATTTGTCAATCTCATTAGGACATAATTAATGTTTGCAANTGGCTTAAATCTATTGTTCTCTCTACCAAAAGTTTACCTTTCAATTTTATCGAAAAAGTTTGTCTTTTTTTTACTTCAAATTTACTTTCAAATCTCATTAGGACATAATTAATGTTTGCAATTTTTTTTATTCTACTAAAAAAAAATTTAAACAGCACAATCAGCTTTTGGCAATCAGTCATAGTTATAACAACATTTACATTTTTAAAAGTAATGCATTTTCATAGAAATCTATCACTTACCAAAACATTACTTTATTGTAATTTTATTTTTATATAGCATTTTAAATTGTTGTATTTATATAATTGTAAGTATAGATTTATAAACAGACAAACTCTATACGTTGAATTAAAAAAAAAAAACTGATATATTAATTTAACTGCAGTCCAATTTATACAAAAATTCATTTAAATATATATAACACTTACAATGGTATCCCTTTATATCTATTTATTGCTGAACAAATGAGCAAAATAAAATAGCGCTCATTATTTTAAATAAGATTTACCCGTGTACTATACACAAATATCCACTTGATGTTAAATTCTCGAGTAGAGAAATAAAATAAATAGGTAGTAAAAGTGTAACTTTATTAGTCGTTAAAAAGGTATTGAATTTCTAAGAATTTGAAATTGCTATCAGTATATGAGCTGTTTGTCTTTTTGTAAGTACGTTGTATGAGGAACAGGGATCCTTTGGGCGAATCCCATTTAGGACTACGAAATCAAATAATTGCTTTTAGGAAGCAGCTGTATTTGTCAACGACAACACAAGAAAGAAAACACTTCAAAGGTAGGGTTGTTGGCAATCAGGGCCTCTACTGATTAAATTGTATGAGAATATTTTATTTTGCTGAATAATGTCCGTTGCAGTTATGATTAAACGAATAGTTTTCCAGACAATAACTTTATGTTTATTTTATGTGTTATAAATAAAGTACTGAAAAATGTTGAGGAATAAAATTTTTGAGTTTACTGTAATATAATTTTGAAATTTTTAGTTAAGAATCGATTTTATGGTAAACAGAAATACTTAATAAAACAAATAAAGAAAATAATATTGAATTTTAATCATAACTAAAAGGGTTCGGGTGAGTAAATATGATTATTTGGAGTACTGAAGAGATAATAAAACCAAAACAAATAATAGGAAAATACATACACATTTCGTAATTTTAAACATCGAATTGTTCAAGTTAAAATAAAAACATTTTTTGTGTTTCCTCCGTAGTTTACTATTCAACTATTATATTGGTTTTGTGATACTTACGAATATGGAAATATTCCATTATCTCTTACGGAGTACCATATTGAAATTATAAAAAAACTTATTAAATTATTTTTTTTAACTAAAAGCTTTTTAAAATTAAATATTTCAGGAACCCATTGTTCTAAAAACTTTTAAAAATATTCCCTACTAACAAACAATTGTCTGCTGATCATTCATTGTGCTCATCACAGCGTTGCAATTGATTTTTTCTTCGGGTTAGTTTTTGTTAATCAACGTGATATATCATTGTATTAAATACTTCAATAGAGACGCATTTTTATCGCGAAAAACATTTTCAACAAAATGGAATCTACCAGAATTGATTGTCAATTGTTGATTATTGTTCAAAGTAAAAATATTACTAGTCATACACAGGAGGAATGAATATTAGTTTGGCATTGAAACGGCAATAGCGATACATAGCTTCGAGTGTCGTCTTCACACGGTTTCGTATCTACTACTTAAGCAGGGGGCACATTTAAATATTTTCGAAATTTGCTCTCCGATTGATGTCTATTCGTTTTGAGTAGAAAAATCAGCAGAAACTCGGACAAAAGCTAGCAAAGCGCCTAGGAAATTCGTCGTTATCTGCTGGTTCTCAAATGCAACGTGCACGGAATAATAATTTTATGCAATGGCCGCGTAGGTCAATGCAGTCGATTCACTCCGGCGGTATAGCGCACAGGTTTCGTAACGATCGTTTTGTACAGTTTAATTGCGAATACGTGTAATGCTTTTCCATTTTTTTTTTTTTCCATTTCCATTCCAGTTTCAATCGTATTAGTCGATCACGTCTCGACGGTGGTCGACGCATCAGCCGGGCACCCGGTTGCGCATAATAATAATATAATCTAAATTGCTAAGTGCTTCGTGACCGCCGCTAGTGTTCGCGGCGGTCGCAACTCGTTTGACCAAAACAAATTAGCGCCGATCACGCCATTGACCGCCGCCGTGCTGTCGAGGATAAACGCGGAAGAAAGGTAGACAACATAAACATGCAACGAGCAAAGGGAAACCCAGAGAATTCCATTGACCATACGGACGATCAAGGTTGTCTCCCCTATGGAGTTAACGAAACACATTAAAAAACAACTGCGGCAGACAATTTATTTTGACGTTAACCATTTGTTGACAATATTGAAAGGTCTTGCTGTTGATGCGTCTTGTATGTGTGTTAACGTAACAGCACACGTTGAAATATAACCATACGCTTTTTAGTATCCTCCAAATATTAATATGTTTTTTAAGTGTTGCGCAATACTCGAACGTGGTTCTTACAGGTGGCCAAGCACGACAGTCCGGCGGCGACTTAGCACCTGTATAAAACAGCTATTTGCAAAGTCTAAAACACCAGGCGAGCGCACGATTTCTCCTTGCCCCGCCGAATTGGCCGCGTGCCGAAAGAACATCAACATCAATAGATCCTATTTACTTTCAAAGTAGTTTTTTTAGACCGTTGGTTGTCTGCACTCTTTTGAGCAGCCGCTAAATTAAAAATAACGTCTTACTGATCTTTAAGTGTTCTCAAAATTTATCAATTCTAATGACGTAGAGAACAACAAATTGCTGTAAAATTTCGATTTAAAAAAAAATTCAGAATATTCGATACAATACATATTAATGGGAAAACAACGAAATTTATTAATAATGCAATCGATCAACTAAAAATTAATTGTAACATAACATTAAAAACAATCGTTCATAAAAGTGTTAAAAAAACAAAAAGTTTATTTTATCAATAATAATATTGAACAATAAAAGGACAATAGAATCTTTTTATCACAAGAAAGTCAATATTTATATCATTTTATAATTTACAATTTTCATGTGTTGCTTATGTAGCAAATATGAAGGTTCTTTAAATCTTTAGTCATTTTTCTTCCTTTTTCACGTGTTCCTATTCATTATTTAAGACCCGCGGGCATTACACTACAAAAATAGTAGAAAAAAAACCATTCTATCACGAATAACTAGTATATCAGAAGAGTTCATGCCTTTGAATAAAGCTTAAAACTAAAAATAAAAATGATATTTAAAATAAAGTTGCTGATTCAATATTTATCTTTATAGGTTGATTTTATGTTAAATTAAATGTGCTTAAACACAACCAAGCCTAACTCAATAGGGAAGAGTTACCCTTAAAAAGTTATAAATCTAAATTATGTCATTGTTTGTAAATATATATCTTACAAGATATTTATGTAAATAATAGTTTATCGCTAATTTTTAATAATAAGGACTTTTCGCAAACATTTCTTTTCTTTTTTTTTTTAATAAATTCAAAGATATAATTTTCAACATAGTTAAATTGCGTTAGAACACTAATAATAATTGGGTAACGTTAGTATGATGTATATTTAATTTTAACTAATTTTTGAATTAAAGATCCATTAACGTATATTACAAAGTATACTTTTCGATTTAAAAAGCTTCAATGATTACTTCTTACTCAACATTAAAATTGAAATATAATGTGTAATGATAGTTTTTTTTACTATAAAATACTATATTATGTAAAAAAAATACTCTGAATTAGAATGATTTATCACTCTTTTTTTCCTCTAGAAATAATGCACATGTTTATATTTGAATTCGTGTTAAAGATAATCTCGATTTCTGACATTTGTTCTCTAATATTAAAATTTTTATTAATAAGATATCATATCTTATCACTCATATTTTGATATTTATTTTCATATAATATTTTTTATTATTTTACTTGATACAAAATATAAAAAATGAAAGTCTTTTATTAAATTAAATGTAAAACCTCGATTTTAATATTTTAAGTCTGTTAAGTAAACATAGTTAAATAAAGAATAACATAACTGTAGAACAATATTAGAGCGTAACTCGTTGGTACAGACACTAAACATATTTTATTATTCAAGTTTTTCCCAAAATTTGTAATACCCAAATAACCAACAATATTTATACTATTATAAAAATAATTTGATGAATCCATTTTTTATTTTGAAAAAAATGCATTTACTAATATTTTTATTAAATGAAATAATGTTATAAGTTTAATAAGTACTAACTGGATTCGAACACAGTTTTATCAGTTATTGGTTTTTTACAGACAGCTTCATAAAGTTGCATTTAATAAATCTGATAGACGTTCGAATTAAGAGCTTCTGAGCTCATCATCGCAATAACGGGCTACTAGTGGCAAACAATAACGAATAATCTTTAGTCACTCAGGAAATAGGTTTTTTTTGTGTGGACAGTGATACAGACGACCAAACGGTTGAATTTCAGAGCATTCGGACGGTTTTATTGTTTGGCTTAGTATAAAAATATTTTTAGCAACTTAAACAACTTTTTTACTTCTGCTATCATTTAAAAAAGCGCCTTTGTTAAAAAGATATCCTTTTTGTGATTACCCTTTTTTTTTTAGTCTTTGCGCTTCAAAAAACGTTTCAGATACTAAAAATTCTTTGCATACTTTTATCAAAGAAGAATATAGAAAATTAACGCATCCTTGCTCTTTTACATAAAAACCATTTCTGGAATTTGTTCTGTGACAATCGTACGGATACTTAATATTAATATCAAAGTTCTTTTTATTAAATATAAATGTTCTACTTAACAAAACATCAAGTAAATAGAATTTCATTTCAGTAGGCACACTTGTACACGTGGCCAAGGGCTATAAATAAATTCGTCAAAAAAGTTCTATTTATTTTACATATAATGTATACACACAGTTCGTACTTATTAAGAGTAAACAAATTCAATAGATTAAATATTATCGATTATAACTGTATAATAATAATAATAATAATTGTGTTATTAACCATAAACTATGACAATCATAATTATTTAAACTTCCGTAACAACTATTTTTTTCAATTAACTTAAATTAATAACATTCTAAATTAATAAGTTATAAACAATAATATTATAAAGACGTTTTATAGTCTTATTACAAGTTCAAGAAATCTTATGAAAAATGTTAGCTAAATAGTTTAAGTATTCGCTTAATGTTATGTATTCTGACCGTAGGAGTTTCATAAAGTAAGTCAAATTTATGATTAGTTTAGGTAAATTACAGGTTAAGTTAGATTTTAGAATGCGAGTTTTAGAATAGGATATAGATAACTTTAAACAATGTCAATAAACTATTACTTACTCATTAGGGTAGTCTAATAATTTATTATTTATAATCAATTTAACTTATCCATTTATTCATCATGAAATTGTTTGAGTTAAAAATAAATCATTTTATAATTTCCAATTAAGTATTTTTTTTAATTTATGATGAGAAAAATTGGTTGTAAAATCTAGAAATTTGCACAAAATTATATAAATTTCATATAATACGTATGATAAGACATGACATAAATCTAAGAAAATTTATGATACCTTCATATTATTTTATGGTTAAATCATTCAGATATTAAAAAAAAAAATTATAATTCATGATAATATTTGTTGAAAAAAACTTAAACACGACTTTTAAAAATAGAAAACTGATGTATAACAAATTGAAAAAGTAGGTATCAAAAATTCGACTAATTAGGTGTGGCATATTTTATTTTTAATGAGTGGGTAAATTTAGTTAGTTATTTGTAGAGCGTGTAGATGATTAATTGTTTCTGAATAGTTTAGCTTATGCCTATAATAATATTTCAATCTAATTAGTTGATGAAAAAACATGCTTGCCTTCTCGAGAAGAATGAGTTCTGCTTTGATCAATTTATTACCATATTAAAATAAATGTCAAATCCAAAAACTAATTATAACTATGCATTTTTAAGTAAAATATTATGCATCATATTTTCATTAATACACGCCGTTATAAAAAATTAACATGAGCGTCACGAATTATTTAAGACGACATATGTGAACAGTTATAATATGAATAGATATATAGATAGTATGTATAGTGTAATTGTTGCGTAACCGGCGCAACTTACCACCCCCATAGTTTCCAACTGTCTTTATAAACTGTTACTTTTATCAAGCCAAAAAACAGTTCAATTTAAGTTTTTGATCAGTACCACCAGTCTATGCAATCGATTCTGCTATTACTTTTTTTTACTTCATCACATTTTGTACGCAATCGCCATCAAGCCACCCCTTGCAAAGTTAATGTTTCTGTTTCTCATTCAGTCCCAACCGGTTTGTCATTCATGCGGGAACTCGGTGCAAATAAAATTCGTTTGTATGTTTTTTTAACGGGTCCTAAAACATTATTAAAACCTATGCAACGACAACTTCTTTTGAACCAAAAACAAATATTACTAGTCACGTAATACGCCTTCGAATTGCGCCGTCCTATTCGAGATAGTCTCGTTGAACATTCGAGGCTTGAATATCAAGCTAAATAAAACGATATTTGCTTTAATCTTGATAGACATTTTTCTTTATAGAAACCACGTACCTATATATATATATATATATATATCTGCTTTGTATCACGAGTACTCGCGGCAAAAAACAGAGGAATCCAAACACGAACAAAGTAATGTATTCGTCAGAACGTCGCGTGGGTTTTTAGTCAGCAGAGTCTGTAGAAATACAAAACATGTAGAAATTGAAAATTTTACTATCCTCTGTTCAAGCGAAATAACCGACTTGTATACTAACGGACAGTCAATTTAAGTTGTTATAGTTTTTGATCAAAAATGATTAATATACTAGTAGAAATTTGATACACCGATTTGATTATTTCAAATAAGTTATTTTATTTCCGATTACAATCTTCGTTTGCTGCTTGATTAATTCGCAGACGATTTATTCATAGATGACCTTCCAAAAAACACCTGAAACCATAAAAAACAATAATTTAAAATTATTCATGGATATTTAGTACGGCATATATATATATTTTTTATAAACTATCAAAATAACATAAAACTGGTTTCATTAATGCTTAATATAATTCTTAAAGCCACCTAACATATATTATATACACTTTAGTACATTGATTAAATTAAGTGAAAAAAACATTCGTATTTTTTTGGCTTTGCATAACCTAGTGGTCTTAATTTTACTTTCTACGCAATGTCCTGAATAATTAACGCGATTCATAAAAACGCGATTAATAAGGTTCAAAAAATAATCAGTTTTATCATTTGCTAATGACACATAACTAATAGAACAGTTTTCGAGGATAAAATAATTTGTACTACTATTAAAGTTATTATTGAAATATTAATTATACACAATGTGGTAGCTGTATTTTAATAATTTAAGCTCGTGTCCGCCTATTGTTTATACGGCGAATAAGAAAGTAACTCTACAAATAAAATGCTATTTTATAGAATAAATATCCTAAAACAGGCGTTTTTAAATTAACAGTATATCTGGTATTATTTTAGTGACTAATATATCAAAGCAGATTTGAGTGAGCTTTGCATAATTAAAACAGAAAAAGTGAAATGCTGATAAAAATTAATTAAATTTATATATATTTTTTTTTATTAACTTTTGCTCGGGTTTAAACACATTTATACAATTACTGTCAATATACCCTATGCGCTGAATTTGAATCGAAATACAATAGCGTTATTCAGAATTCACATGAAGTCCTACACAATTGTTGTATGAAATGGTTTTCAATGTGCTTTGAAATCAGAGAGCTATTTGAATAGTTTTTATTAATGATCTCGACAACCCTATCACATTGGGAAAGGGGTGGGACTACTTTGGAGATCCATCTCTTGTGCATAAAACCGGTCAGTTTGCTCGAAGGCATTTTAAATACTCGTTGGCACTTTTTATTATGTATAGAATGTCATTAAAAACATTCATCCGGGCGGGATGAACCCCTGTGGTAACAATAAAACGTACTATATGAATAGCCTATTTTAATTTTTTTTTTTTTTAGTTTTAACCTACGATGGAGTAAAGCCGATAAACTGAATTATATATTCATAGGTAAAGGTTACATCACGAGTAATGCAAATAATTTATAAATAATGAAATATTATAGGTTAGAAAAACTAAATGATTCGTTGTAAATGTTCTGCTGCTGGATTGTTTCATTCTTAACGTTATAAAATCCATTTATTCATATTACTATTAAATATCTATTCGTTATTTCATTAAGTCTCGTTGTTTGAACATTGAAATATATTTGAGATAGAAGCTCTAAAAATGTTAAACAAAATTCCATTGGCCGACCCCGGTAAAGGAATTGACCGCGGTTTGCGAAACCGCATAAACTCACTTTATAGTAGTACTCGATCTTTTAAGGACCAAAATGTGTCTCGCCAAAAATCTATCCGATATTAATAGAGTCCCGTCGAGTATTGATAAATATGAGGGAATGATAGAAACAAACGCACGGCAAATAAATAAGATTTCAGAGGTTTTCTTTGGTTGTTGTTGCGGGCGGTTTGAGGCCTACGAGCACAGTTGATCGATACGAGATTGTCTCGTTCTACTATGATGAATACTTTTACCTATAGATACGATTGCTACACGTATATAATATACACCTTCTACCCTCCATGTGAATGCGGTTCAACAACAATAACACGGTACATCATTATCGCCGTCTTTGATCTCGGATAAACCACTGTACCACCCCCACGTACACCGTCACGGACCCGATTTATAATAATGTCTACCTTAGCTCACGGTAGATTACTTTTTAGTATTGTTTTCTCTTGAGGGAAAAAAAATTTCCAATGCGATCGAGAAAATTATGTTACCAAACCAAATTTAAGGGATGATGTAACAATATTTTTTCTAATACTGCCGCTTTATCCCAAATAACAATAATATTGACAACACAGTTCTCAGGGAACCGAAGTCTGATGTGCACCCTGCCCTTTTATTGTACGTAGAACTAGTGTAAAATTGTATTTTTATATTTTCTGTTTCTTTTACGATCTACCCAGATGTGAATACGTTTTACGGACATACATTTTTCGTCCTTACTTTTTATATAATTTATTGGCTGAAACCGAATAAATGATACAGTGGGTAAGAATTCCCAAACAATTAAATTACCTCCAATTATTAACTTCCGTACATAAAAAATTTTCTTTAATGAAATTGGCACTCACGAGGTATTTTATATTTATATCATAATAATATTATTTTAAATTATAGAAAATACATATAAATTTATACGATTACATTTTATATGATTTTAAACACCAGACCTTGAAAAAATTTAATTTAAACTATACTTATGGCGCGTAAAATTAATATGCTGATAGCACCCGGAAGGCAACACCTCAGGTACGCATTTAAATAATATTTTACATTTAGAAGAACAGGCGAGTTATCCACGTGATTATTATTTTCATGTCTTCATTTTTAGTTTTAAAAATGTGGAAAGATGTTAATCTTTTTTACGTCAGAATGAACGATTTGTTAGCATAGACATTTTTCTAGATTTTGTAAAATGAACGTAGCTTATTATAATGATATTAAATATTTCATAATATTGTAGCCGTAAATATTTGAATAATCTGACAAGAAAATCACTAAAAATTAAAGTTTTTTATCTGTTTGTTATTCTATAATTATTCAATACATTATTCTTTGGAATAGCTTATTCAATAAGTTCTTAATTTAACTTCTATTAAGTATACTTCTTTAGTATTTGAACGGAAGTATTACGGAGATTTCTGCTTAAGTACGAAAGTAAATCTTTTATACTGATTGTAATAATCTTAAAGTCACGAATGAATTCGCCATGGATTTGTACAAGTAATCCATTTTTAGTATTATTATTGTTATTATTATTATTATTATTGTATTGCATATTGTCTTATTTTCTTCTTACTTTATTGTGTTAAAACAATAAATTAAAAAATACAGTAATGCTTTTGTAATATTACTTTTAAGTATTTTTTTTTTTTTAATCTTCATTTTAAACTGAATCAAATGTTTCATCAAATACATTACAGTTATGTTTCATTAAAAATCAGATATCTTCGAGAAAATTATTACAAAAATATGTTTGTAATTTTAATTTTAATGAGGTACCCAACACATGCACTGAATTAGGGACTATAAACATTATCCTCGTCTGTGTTGATATTATTGAGTAAAACTCGTTCGCCACAATATTATACGGTTGTGTTTATAGCGAGTTACATTTTACGACGTTTGTCTTTTATGATTGTAAATTTTACTGCGCTAAATTTAGTGTTTAGCGCAGTGTACTTACTCATTGCAAATCAAATAAAAAATCGTCTATTAAAATGAAATAATTTAGCTGGAATCGCGCGTGCAGTACCTAATTCACTTTCACGTCGTCTTCGTTTTAGGGTTGTGTCTAAATAGATTTATTTTCATCAGGCCTCGGCAAATGTACATAAATCTTTATTTCCGAGAGCTGACGCGATCGCCTAAAATACCCTCCGATCACCTAAAACGTTTGGTAAACTAACGTCAGGTTGTTATTACACACAAACGCACGAATAAGCCGCATAAGGCCGTTGAGTTAAAAAATAGCGAAAGATAAAATAATGAACCCGTCGGTTTGAATGCTGTGTGTACTTAATTAAACACTGACACGTTGTATTTCATTTACATTCTTACTTCATTATGGCCTTTGAAAATAAATCGTAAGCTATCTTTAACATTTTTCCCTCGGTTAACTTTTAAAAATTGGGTATCATAATTTTCCCAAAACAATACATGCCACCCTCTAGTGAGTATAGGTGAAATAAATAGTAGACTACAGAATAGTGTTATGTAATGGAATTTGCATTGCTGCTTGACGAGGTCCATAACATATAATTTAACTACAAGAAAAGAAAATTATGATAAATGTGAGCGTACAAAATGTTTTGGACGAATGAGAAATTGTTATGTTAAAAGATAATTTTCCCATTTTCGGTATTAAAAGATATATTAAATCGTGCGTTGTGTGGTTCAATGGCCTAACTTCCTAATACTTTACTAGCAACTTAAAATTATTGCATGATACATTTTCGTATATAATCTATTCTAGCTCAAAGTTTTCATAATGTATTTTTTTGGCAAAATAAATTTTTGCGAATTAACATATAAATGTTAGTTAATAAATTATGAGGAGAAGAAATGTGCGCATAAAATCTAAAAAAAAAACAACAAACTCGAGTTCGGATAACTAAAAGCAATTCCACTTTAATTTTTTCTCGTTTTAGTTATAATTATTGCATTCATAATTAAGCAAAAATCTCATTTGTGTTTACTTAACTAGAATGACGCATACACATTATCAAAAATAATATAGTTAAAAGTATAATATTATTACTCATGGTATACTAATATTTTTAAACACAAAAATTTTTTTTTGAGATAAAGAGAAGACCTCAAAAGGCTCAAAATAAAATTGAAAAAGATAATTGTATAAACTTTATCAAACGTTGTGTTACACAAAATAGTAATTGAAGTAATTAGCAAAATAAAAACAATAAAACCGAGTGTTCTTGGTACTTATATAAAACTATATGTAAGTTATCTGCGAAGAAGAATGAAATTTGCTGCATCGATAACTTTCTGTCAATTATTCCGTTACATATTTTACAATTAGCATATGAACACGTGCCAAAATTTCTACAGGACACGGAGATAATGACACATGATTATATTTACATTAAATAAAAATATACACAAGAAGTATTATTAAACAAACCAAGTACCTTTATGTTAAAAACAAATTGTTCGTTAAATATATATTAACGTTGAAACAAAATGTTTATTTATCACAATTTAAATAAAATATAGTTCGTTGACCGATATAAGGCTACTTAGCGCATGTGCTTTCCATATGGTTTGCGGTATATATCAAAGAAATGGTTGAAATGCAATTATGTTATCAACTGCAGCTGTCTCTAAAAGTACCCCCATGTTAGTAACTGCACTATATGTTTACCTGATTTTTTTGCATTGTAGTAATATATATTCTTCGAGTACTAAGTTATGCGATCATTTATTGAATTATAAAATGTGTTCTTCTAATAAATTTCAATTAAATTGACATTTTTGTGTATGTCGGTCAATTTGATTTTAATGTATAATATATTAGATTGTAAACTTAAGAGTAAAACCTAGAATTAGTAGTGCTATTAGAAACTAAATTAATTTTTCTATATACAATTTATCCGTTCGAGATCTATAATCCGCCTTCGAGTTTGAAATTTAATCTTCAAATACCAAAGGGATATGCTCTGAAAAAAATATGTATATATTTGAATTTTTCATTGCCTTTTATTTTCAAATATATGTAGTATAATTATGGTCAATCCATGAAAGCAAAACGTTAAAATCAGTTATAACTTTAATCCACAGAAACTATTAAAAAAAAAAAAAACCAAAAAAAGTCGTAAAATTTTTTTAACGAATTCCATATATTTATTTTCATGTTTTATTTAAAAGTTAATTAGCATTTCCTTTATCTACGCCTTACACAAGCTATTAAATTTACCTTCGTAAGCTGATTACTCATTTTAATTTTGTTCGGCTTACCTACGCTTTACTATTTCAATGCATCGAAACAAACTAACTTTGAAGCTCCAAATCTACAGTCTTAAAAAATACAAAGGAACCACATGCGAAACCCAAAGCTCGTTAAAACACAATGTGGGCTGTACTAGTTATTATTTTATTTGTTACTAAACGAAATCTTCCACGGAAATCCTTTGATTTTCCATTTAGCGAAGGATCAATCAAAATCGCACAATCGGTTTTCAAACATTCAGAGATCAAAAGCGTGTAATTTAATTAATTCGTTAAACAAAATTCATCTGCGCAACACTTACCCATTAGCTTTTTATTATTAATTTTACGCAGAAAAAAATGTTTATAAAACATGCTATACACTAATTGGCACGTGCATAGAATAAAACGATATTTTTAAGGTATTAATTTAAAAAAAGAGAAAAAGATGCGAAAAGTGATGGCCAATGTAAGACATAAAAACGCGACCCCATTTGAGTATAACCCCACGTGACGCATTTTATAGTTTAAAGGTACACAACCTTTTCCGCCGATAATGCTTTATAGCGACGGTTTGTTTGTAAAATATTAATATAAACGAAGAATAAATAAAAAAAAATTATACTAATTGCTGGTAATGCGGCAGTACGTATTAATGTTATGCGCAATCACGTACTCAGTGAAATGATTGTAAATCGAGATTACTTCAGAAGATCAATCAACTAACAGCTCATTAAAAACAAACCGTTTTCGTCTGATGTACAGCAATGAATGCGAACCGTCAATAAACCTGGTACTGAAATTTAATCACATTTGATTCTCGCATCGATAATATCACTCGATGTTCTTGGTATATTACATTGCTGTGTAATGTATATATATAGAATGGTTTCAAACACCTACACTGAAATATATTATCTACAATGATAGTCTTCTGAAGTTTACGTTCCCATTATCGTTCACACGAGTATGGTAAAATGATATAAAATTAACGGGATAATATAGTTATTTCACCTGGACGAGTAAATTATTCAATGATGCAAAATCATAACCATAACAATATGTAAAATATAATAATTAACATTCTTACAATAAATTTTAATTAACAAAACAATTACCAAATGTTGTTACGTTCTGCTGTTTGTTAATTTATCGTAGATCTATAAATATTATGCTTGGTAAGTAGAAAGACAAAAGGTACCTAGTATTAGTAAAAAAAAAAAAAGTTTTTATTATCCTATGAAACGAAGAAAATTTAGCTGTACAGCTAAATTTTATAGGAGAATTTTTTTTTGGGTCCGACATATGACAAATCTCATAATAAACTTAATCGTAACCTTCTTTTGTGTAACCGCAGTAGTTTCATAAGATAAAAGGAATACTATTTGTCTATACATAATACGTATGATCCCATTATGAACCGTTAACGGAACAGTCTATTTAAACTTGTTTTAGAAGCTTACGATATAATCAAATGATTTCCAAGAACATGAAACTTTGATTTTAATTGGTACTCTGTACTAGAAACGTTTAGCTGAATGACTTGTGGCAAATAGTTTATTGCCTCTGTCAATAAAATTATTGTTTAATACGATAGCGTTTTCGTTTTATTAATATTCCTGTATCTAACTTTGTTTTGGGTGTGCCAGAGCTTCCGGCGTAGTTTCGTTACTCGTTGTAAACACTGAATACGTTATTCAAATTCAATACCAGACAAGCGGTTTTATGGAAGCGAAAAAATAATAATTAAAAATGATTTTTCTCTTATTTCCCGGCCACCGAATGACATGGCGATCTAGAATCGTACGTACGAACCTAATAAACAAACAAGGTTTTCAGGTCCACGTCATCTAATGTGTGGTTTGTTTAGGTTCCTACCGAGCGATTTTTCGGATTCTTCAATTGGATAAATAATACATTAATTGATTTTATACGTAAAAAACATCATTTCCATTTATCGAATCAGACGCATCTACACATATTTTATAATCAAATCGAGCAACCCTATTAAGTTAGAAGAATGATCTCTGTCTGCCCCAACAAAACGCTCACAGCCATGCATACCTTGTATCGAAATTATGGGGTCACACGCATAGAAATTATTTAGTTCATTATGTATATCAACTTCATAAAGTATTCGTTTCTGTTTACGGCACACAAATCATTTACACTACTCTCAGCGTAAGGTTCAGCTGAAAATAAGTACCATTATAATTATTATCATTATTGTCGACCAGACCGACGCGTAGCAACATTACGATATTGGAATTTAAAAGAAACAACTGACTGTGTACGATAATTTTTAAGATAACGAATCATTTTCACACCCGAAACACAATCGATGTTACAATAGTTTGCGTTGAGATCAAAGTGCATCAATAAAAAAAGCTTTAAGTTTTTTATTCCGTCCAAATGGTAGTCAAGTGTGTCCTATCTAAATTCGCGGCTTTATTCATTCACGTGTTCCCTGCTTGGTTTCTTAATCGTGCGAGGGAAATAATATATTGTCACACTAGGCGCCGTTTTTGGCAAACGGTTCAAAAGTCACTGGCAGAACGGGCAATATTGATGTTTCCGTCCTTCAGGCGCGAATAATATAACGAAACGAATTATTATATACTTGGCACATTTTGCTGTCTAATCCATTCCACTAGAGGAGTTCAATAGCAAAGCTGTTATTACGTTAATTCGCATTGTAATAGTGTGAAAAATATCAATATTATCCACTTGAAGTACCTACATGGCGACGATTGGTAACGACAACTTAAATGGGATACATTTAACAAACGCTAAATTAAATGATGAAAGAAAACGCCATTACATGAACAATTGAACTTTTTTACATCTACTTGATAGTTCTGGTACTCAATTTTATCTCTCTTCAAGTGAATAGATGCATTATAAATTACATACAAGAAGTACTTTGTCAATTTTAAAACTTAGCTGTTTATTTAGACTTCAATTTCAATCAAAAAGATCAGCAGTGTGTTATTTAGAATACGTTTATTTCTGAAAATTATTACTATGTAGGTGGTAAATTAGGTCAAAATAATTCACTTAACTTTATGTTAAAACATTTATTACACAATTGAATGAAAAATACTACTGTTAAAACGTATAATTCAATTCAATGATTTTCTTTGTTGTTCAGTTTTACATTTATCTTATTTATAAAATGTTTACTCTCACAATCTTTTTCGTTGTAGTACAAGTTGTGTTATAAATTATATTTATCAACACTTTGTGTGTCAAACTGGTGCCGAACTTGATATTAAAAACCAAACTTCAGTTGACATAATTCAGAATATTAGATAAAAGTGATTAATATGATAAAAATGTTGAAGTAAAATTATTGCATGCTGTAATCACAGGTCATTGCTCCGGCTATAAAACAATTATTTAATATGAATGATGTTTGAAAACATCAAGTCATTGAACATCAAAAAAACTTAGAGAGGAAGTTTTATTAAGTAACTTATTTAGTTAAATAGAAACATTATATTTATTTTATTGCACATAAAAATTACTGCCCGAGAAGAAACTGATGGATTACACGTGTTCAGAACAAACACAATTTAAGCTATAAATATTCGAAGATAGTTTAATATGAGGTGGAAATGCAATGGCGATGTTCACAAATAAAAAATTATAGTATGCCACACCTCTTCTAACGCCTATATTTTTAATAAATAAACACATTTTTAATGTAATAGGTGCTGAGGAAATAATAATAAAATAATCAATAGTCATTTTTTTTGAATAATTGAATTAAGTATTATTATTTTTTATGAAATTACAATCTAGAGAGCTATCAAACCTACTTACATGATTTTATTGAAATAAACATTTGTGTCCAATAGATAAGGCACATAATATGTTTTGTTAAATCGAAATTTGCACGTAGTGATTAGATAATAAAAACGTCATTTAAGAGGATTATTTTATCAAACTATAAGCAATTTTTGGAAAAGTAACGTGCCGAAATATAATATTTTACCTCTTGCGTCGGAGTATTATGTAACCATAACAAAAGTATTGATTATAAATTAAATAAAGAAAAGCTTGAGACGAAATGGAAAAGCTCGTTAAAAATAATGTAACATTTATAAATTGTAGTTTTTTGTTTCTATGATACATTTTTAAAGCTTTGTAATTTAGTTGAACGCTAGACATCAACCAAAAGTTTTATTTTAACATTAAATAAATATAGAAGCAAGAAAAAATGAAATGTAAGTATTTTTTTGGGTAAAATAAGTTATAATAAGATGACACTTTCTTTGATTTCCTCAATAACAATAAAATTATGCTATAGAGCAATATTGTTATATTTTCAAAAGCTATATTTATATTAGTCCTTATTAGATTAAAATATTTTTAAATGATACTTCTGAAAAATTATTAAAATTAACTTACAGCACTTTCGTTCTAACTCGATCAAATAATAGTTAATCAATATTATTTCAAATTGTTTATTTAAAATTAGGCCAAAAGTAATATATTTACCTTATATTATTAATGGTATTAGCCCAAATAAATACCAAATTTGGTAAAACAACATTTTTAACGCAAAAATTAAAAAAAAATATGTTAAATTCCATAACTACTTAAAATCTGATTTTATTTTATTTTATCCTCGCTAATCTTGATTGCTTCATTTAAAAAAACTATGAGTCTGTCAAATGACTCACACTAACGTCACATTAACGGTGGTTTTCGTATCAATTAATGTAAGTATAGCAACCAAAGCAATTTACGCGTCCACTGATGTATAATAACATTAACCAAGAAACAGACATGACTCATGTAAAATAAAATTACAGATATTTTAATATAGCTTGAGAGTTAAAACAAAATGTTTTTCTAACCTTATGATAAATGTATTTTATTTGAAAAAAGAATCACTTCTTAAGTACTTATTTCTATTTACTGTAGATTAAATTAGCCTTTAGAATACAATACTACAAGATTTGAATAAAAACTAAGCTTAATTAATAATGCACGCAAAAAGTGAACTGTTGTTACATTATATGAATTTGAAAAAATATTACAAAACAATCTGAAGTTTATAATTTTTTTATTTTTACTAAAACAAATATTGCATGTATAACTATTTTAATAATTCTTTAGATTGAATTTTAGAGGTAAGTTCAACACCGATAGTTAAACAAATTTTTATTATTTGTGCGAGGTTTTTTTTGCTTCTAAAATCAGCATGAATTTTATGCAAAATACTTGTTTTTTTATTTGTTTTTAGATGATACTTAAAATAGTTAAGATTTAGATATAAACGATTTTCATAAAAAATAATAAAACACAATGTTTGTAAAGTAGCAAAAAAAACGTGTTATACTTGCAAGATAAATGTTTCGAAGAGGTTATGGAATTTTATAATTAAATTAAAAATCTCATTTTTCTGTATTTAAAAATTATTTATTATACCAAAAATTATCTAGTGTTGATCATTGAACTATAATAAAATGTATGTATTCGTTAAACAGCAATAAATTTTATATGAGTTAACTTAGCTGTTAAATTTAGCCATTACTACACGTAACTTATAGTGTATGAATTCATTTTTCACCAATAGAGAGAGCGACTTGTAACATAAAAAACGAACGACACTGAATTATTTAAATGAGTGAATGAATTATTGTTTTCCTTTACGAACTTGCTTAAAGTAGAACTAAAAATACACAGTGGTATTAAAACATGTATTCAATTATATAATATTTTATAGAACACTAAATTTAAACATCATACGAGAAAAAGCGTTAAAAAACACGTTTAATTTTGCGGGGGACACTATCTTAAAAAAAATATTTAATAATTAATTCAAGACATCGTCGGGTTACAATACAATACAACGATAGAATAGTGCATTTATATGTAACTGATAAAAGAAGTAGTATTGGTTTAATATTTCACGAAGGTTGCAAAACAATGTTTATGAATCTTGTGTAGTTTTTACTGTATCCAGTAAAATAAAAGTCGTTGCAATATGAGCTCATAAACGGTTTATTTTTATAAACGTTGAAAATTTCGATAATCAGACAAGATGTCTCAAAATGGCTCAGATTATCAAAGTAGATTAAGCTTAACAACTCTGAACATATCTATTTATTTGCATAGATATGATTACTTAATAATTGTTGGGCACTGTGTCATTTGGTTTCAAATATCTCTTATTTTACAAACGTTCAGTTGTGTAAAGCAAAAAAAAAACGATAATCGTGGATTGCTTTTTTTTTTTTTTTTTTTAATCGCTGACACAAAAAAATGATTATTTATAAAAGTATTATTTGGCAAAAAATAAAATAAAAGATTAAACAGTTTTAATGAGAGTCCTATAATTTAACTTCAAAATTGTTTGTTAAATTTGATTATCATAAATAAAATTGACATCGATGTGATTTTTATTTTGTAAAACATATACTTTTAATTAACAACAAATACACGTTTTTACTTGTATATATAAAACAGATTAAACTGATAACTTAGTTATTTGAAACAAGTCCTCGTATGATTCGGGTTTGTATGAAATAATGGCTCTAGGGCCGGACAGCCTTAGAGTCTTGTTATCCGGGTTGTATTATTATTTTTTTAAACCCTAGACCGCACCGTTATTGTCAATGTTAAATACGTGTATACTGAAACGATCCAGTAAACAAAGGACGTTTAATCGCCGCTAAAGGTCTTCCTACTACTCAAACGAAAGCTTAGTAAATGAGCCGAGACTTAATGGGATCGCCAAACGACAAAGGTTGCCGTTCTCAAAATTAGCAAAACGTCACTGCTGCAAAGTGATGTCCCCTAGAGGAGCCCAAAGATTATTATTGTTGAAACACAATGAAGTATACTATGTTATTAAGACGAAACGAACAAAAGTTTGTTCGCCCCGATTTGTTTGGAGCTTTGACAATAAGACTTTAAAATATCACAGCGATTCAGAACACACCCAGCGACTCGGCGTCGACAGTTGAAATGAGTGCGTGTGACTTTCATATTAAATTTTTAAACGTTCGCCTTGCACCGAACATTAAGGAATGAGTTTGACAAAATGGCTTTTTTTTTTTTTTAGTAATGATATGGTCTCGTTTCAGCTGTAAACAACACGAGGCGGAAAAATTATTTCCTTATTATTTTGCAACGAATTATGTTACTGCGCGTTTGTTTCTCGAGTTTTCTCGTGCCACCAGTTTAATTCGTACGAGGAAAAAATTTTAATAAATAATAATAATGAGACGCATATAATAATGTCAAGCCACAATCGCCTTAGACATTATGTGTGCGTTTCGATAATACCGAGTTCGTTAAGTTTCGCTTCCTACGTAGATAACAACATGTTTTTATCTTGATGATTTTGAATATTATTCAAAATTCAACGTGGATTTATCAGGCTGTTTTTTGTGCCGGCGTTTACTCGTCCGAAAGCCACTTCAAAGTTGTCTTTGCGCTATAAAATTACGGATCAAACCAAACTCGTTTGCTGCTAACTACATGTATAGAAATGTTTTTCATTTTATTATTATTTTTGTAATCAGTAAAAATACAGCAGTTATCCGGCAGGTAACGTCGTCGGACGCAATAAACGTTTTTGGTTAATTTTATTATCATTCTGAAATATGACTGTTTTTGGAAAATGTAAATTTTCGTAAAATTAATCGCACTCTGCCCGATGAATGGAGGCTATTCACACGTTTTCCCTAACCACAACATTAAAACGCAAAAAAAAAAGAAACAAAATACCTACACATGTGAGTTCGAGTATTGTTCCGTTTTACGACCGCAATTATAACGATGTTTTATATTTAAGCAAACGTATTAGGATAAGCCAACTTAAATCGATTTCTAAACGCGATTACGCGTCAAACTGGTAACGTGCTGACGATCGTAGACATACGTACGAAATAATACACTTCTCGTATCAAAAGATAGACCTATTACTTTTTTATACATACTAGTAATCGTGATGGCTAGGGGCGTTTCAATTCTTCGTTTAACCTTTTCAGCCTTCTCTCTCTTGCGCTCTGTTTCTCTGCTAAAAATAGTTGATATGCGCTAAGCAGATTTATTTTATTATAATTTGTTCATTAAACACACTGTATTGTCCACGTTGTAAATGCAAATTGTGTTCGGTTATCTAACGGATTAATTCGTATGAGAAGTCAGTATGTCATTGAATTGACAAACACTCGAAAATGACTTTCAACAGCTCATTTAAAGTCATTTTTTATTTACACCGTATATGTCTAGTAGAAGGTGCAGCTAAGCCGATCATTCTACTTAGAGTTTTCAATGTTCCATGTCGAACCTCAGAGCTGTAAAAATATTCATTTTTCTATCCCGTATTCGTGTACATGAACCATAAATGTGCCTCACTTCACTGGTCACGCTCATATACAAGTATACGCTTACTAATTTCGTCCACTAAACTTATATTGAATTTAATTTGTTTTCTTGATCTTGTGTATGAATTACAATCTTACGATTTTACATTAATTTCTGTACGTGTATATTTACAGTGTTTTAAAATTAAAGATTATATTAAAGAAAATGTAGTGTTTCACGAACGTGTTAATTTTATTGTAATCAAATGTAATGTTTAAATATTCATTATTGTTATATTTGCTATAGCAACTAAATTACAAAACATGAAATATTATTTTACACACAGATACAAATTTAATTAAATACGTCATGCAGTATAATAATCTACTGATTTGCCCATGAAAATTGATTTTTTAAATGTAAAAGTTTTTTTCAAGTAACAAACAGGTAAAACTACTGTCATTGAAATACTGTATTTAAATTTGTATTAATTTCTAACTAATAACCATAATATTATAGTTTAAACAAATCGAGCGTGTGTCTGATTACAGGTGTTATTGCAGAAATAAATAATAAAGCTACAAAAAAAAATTCGTTTTTTTATCACTGTCGAATAATATTCTACTTTAAAAAAAAAAAGTAAAATGCTTCGGCAGCTGGTCTCTATGTGACCGGTGCAAATTCTTTAAACACGCTCAGCGTTTTACCCTCACAGTCCTGTTGTACTGTATTCGTCATCTGCTTCCATCCATTGAAACGTCCCATCGTTTACACACATTCACATGGATCGTGTACTGTTATGTTAATTTTAAGTAGCTTAACACGCGTGACAAAGAACTTAGCCGAGTCAGATATACACACAAAACATGCGCGTGGTTCAATTACCTGTAAGTGCACATATTATTATTGAACGAGCATTCTGACACAAATGAAACGCCGAGAGAAATGAGTGAAGTTTCCGCAAATTAAACGTATAAAGATATTTTCATTTCAACCGAATTGGTCGACCAATACTGTCCGCCGAGCAGTATCATTTTTAATTACCCAAACTAATGAATCTAAAACTTAGTTTGTCGGAAAAAGTATTCTTAAAATAACTGAAAAATTTATCGAGTGCTACTACTAATACAATTTCTCAGAAAACTTTGACGTCGCTTTAGATTATCTCGAATTTACATTTTATTCGAGAAAAATGCATCGTTAAGTGTAATACCAAAATTCGATATTGCCCAATTCAACACTGACGTGCATTAACCCTCCTCTAACAGTTGTCAGCCGTTCACATGGACACAAACGACAGTTTTCGTTAAATCCATTCTTAAAAATTATAAACGGAGTATATATAATAAATCTTCTACGTCTATCTTGTTATTACATTTTACTAATTGGATTTTTTTCCATTTTACTACCATGTGATACTTTGTTGGCTAGCTTATACCGGAAGAAAAATTTATGCTTTAATACCTTAATCCAAAAAACGTGTCTTAAAACATACGCGCATAAATGTTTCCACAAAATACTGTAGATACGTATACACTTCAGCTAATCTCCATAAACATAACTAATGCACAGTCTCATTTAAGAGATAATGCTTTTGAAAAGTCAAAATTATTAATGCGATTTTGTGGTAGACTTTATTAACATTTTTGACTTTCCTAGACGTCTATCTAAATTGAAAAACATACGCGAACGATTAAATGAGAACATCAAATACAGTTTCTAATAAAAAATTATTGTTGTTGTTTCCGTAATGGTTTACCGCAACTCATAATACATACAACCGGTAGAATACTAAAAATGTCATTAATTTCTTAAGTGAAAAGTAGCTTACTCTATCATAGTTGGATTCGTGAAAGTTTAGCGAGGAAATGAAACTTTAAACCGAAGCAACTCTTGTGGAAATGTACATTGTTAATTTGAATATAAATTGAATATTCTTATCTTCGACGTATAGCACAAATATTCCGAAAAAAAATACAATATTTTCCCACCCTTCGTGCGTATGTACACGTAAAACGTACTGGAGGATATCTTTCTCATAACCCCAACGTGTTTGTCCCACTAATCACACGCACCCTATGAAAAGCAACCCTCTTTTGATTCTGATAGTTTTTCATGGTACTTTAGTGGTCAAATAAAATACTTTTATCAAGTCATTCATGCTGACGATGCTGACGTTTTATTAAATTCACAGAAATAAAATATATTTATACTCACATTTCATAATGAAAAGGCGGATCTCATAAATTCTATTTAAGCGAATGTTTCTAACCCGAGTTCAGAAAAATAACAACCAAACCATAAATTGTTTAAAGAAGATCCCACTCGACCTTTATTTCCATAATAAATTAAGTTATTTTTAAGTTTACAGTGGTGTGTAGTTGTATTCTAAGTGAACATTCCCTCTTTTCGTGCCTGTCGTGATGTATTTGAGTTTTCTTTCGTATCGTAAAAACCGAAAGCTTAAATAGCGTAGATATTTCAATATTGTATTGAGACTTTCATCTAAAATCATTAATTAATAATTAATTAACGACAAAGAATAGTTCTACCGCAATCATAATTATTGTAATTCGGGTTGTACTTTTCTTTTTTTACTGGGCGTATTTTAAATACGGTCGTGAGTTTAATTCAGTAGTCATAACCTTGACGCTACAAAAAGTTACCTGGCCTTCGTGTTCGGTTAGCCACTCAGGAAAATCATTAATACAAAAATAGTTCACCTTACAGATATTAATACTAATATATTTTATAAAATCACGAAATTTCCAACTAATTTCAACAATTTCACTAAATTAAATAAAAAGAGTTAATTTTGCATTATTATTTAGAATAGCCGATTATATAATACACTATCATTAATTGAACACGAACTGTAATTACATTAATATAATTATATATAAGTCAAACCAGTAATTCAACATTTATTTTATTTTACTACGTCCATTGTTGAATTTTAATCAATTTGAAATGTTACCTAGTTAAATTTTCATATGTTAATAGGCTGGAGTTGTAGTGTTGAAACACTACAAAAACCAGCAGACATTATTTATTCCAACATATTTATATCCAATATATTTTGACAACATTATTCAATAAAAATTGATAAATATTAATTGTGATTATAAACACAGCCGGCCTTGATATAGTTTTTTTTTTAATTATATTTGATAATAAAAAACACTTATCTATCTAAAATGTATACTACGGCCGCCTCCGGTGCTCGTAGTAATAAGTATTTTCGTCATATATGAAGAACTGTCAAACAATTAAGAATTTAAAAGGGTTAAAAATCGTGCGGTTTGTAAAATTGAATCGGACTGAGCGTCGATGTTTTCGGGCTAGGTAACTGCACGACAACACTGGACGTTCCTAGTGTCGTAATACTGTACAGGTTCGTCTACACTCGTACTAAATAATGTATATAGTTAGCAGCATGGTCTGTAGGCGTAGAAACGGTCAAATAGTGTTGTATTAATGACCTCAACAAAAAAAAATCAAAAAGTCGATCCTTCACGACCTTAGATGAATGTAAAGTATTACTAGTGAGCTATACGTTCGAACTGAATAAAACAAGAAATACTACTATTCTATTATATTAACTACTGTTACATTGTATTATAATGAGAGATTCATAATAGTAAATCTATAGGCCCACGAATGTTTTTAACAACAAATAACATCAGTCAATAGTAAATGTATTTTTACGGAATGAAATTTTTTTATTAAAACTATAGAAAGACAACTTAAGAGGAAATATTTTTAAATAATAAATACTAGTGAATAGTATTAAATAGCGTTAAATGTAAAGAATAATAAGATACCAAATAAAATTTAAATTGTGTTTGGAATAATTCCAATTATTTAATTATTGTATTTGTCGAGTAAATTCATATTATTGGGTATTGAATATCGACAAATAATTAAAATGAATCAACATGTGCAAAAACCATTGACATTACTTCGAAATTGGGATTTTTGTAAAAGGGGTATTCTTACTTACTATGCAAAAACCGTTAATTTAACATCATTACCGGCAGAGATACTTTAGTTTAAAATCTCCATGCTGTGCAATAATCATTCATCTTCAGTACATAAACTCATCTGTAGATTTATCGTTTGTATTCAGAAATTTTCATTTTGTGAAATTAATGGTTTTTGCGTATGCCCATTCAAATATAAACAATAACTTACAATCAATTAAATATGAAGATTGGAATTATAAACGCATTGAGTTTTTTTATAATGAAAGAATTTTACAGTAAAAATATGAGAACCGTTAATTTGCGTCCATAAATATTTATACAAAGTTTAAGATGGGTTTTTCTTTTTGTTAACTTGATTACTTAGAAAATTTCTGTAGGGTCGAACCAAGTGTTTGTGAGAGTTGATCAACATTCCAAACAGATTCCGCGTTTCAGTGTATTTTCTAGAAACAACTTTTCCAGTTACCAGGATTTTATTTACGATCTCCGCAAAGAGTGCAGCTGACTAGGGCGTACTGATAAATATAATTTTACGTTTAACCCTCTTCTCCCCTGACTATTAAAATGCTCGTACTTCAAAAAGTAATTATTGTGATAACGTAATAAGAAAAATATACTTCAAAATGTGTGCTATTTTATTATTGCATGGTGGTAACTTAAGGTATCCATTAAAAGTTTAAAATGTACCTACCCTTGTGATATAAGAAATACTATTTTTAATTATTAATTTGTTAAACACATCAACTTGGATGCTTATAACATTCTATTTGATTATCTTATGGTTAAAAACTATACAGTGCATTTATATAGCAACTTAAGTCACAAAAAGAACAGGCTTAATATCTCCTCCAAAAAATTTATTTGTTTCATTTAGTTAAGTCATTACAAAATATGCATCAAATTTCAAAATGATAAATTTTCATTTTCTAAATTCTAATATATAAATGATCAAACTACCTACCTAAAAGAAAAAATAATGTGATAATTAACAGACTGATAATGAGACCACACGATTGATTCGTGGATGAGGAAAAGTGGATAAAATATGCGAATCATGTAGACCTATAATGATATTAAAACATATTCCACCTGAATGTATCAAGTACGAAAACCAACACGTCTTGAGTTCAAGGAGACCAAATTGGATGATTTTTATTTTTTATAAAGATATTTACGATGTTTCCATTTGAAACATTAAGTATATGAGCCTAATGATTAATTCTCTACGATACATTCAAAAAAGACATTTAACCAACAGCATAACTTCAATTAATGACTATATTTTAAAGATTATAATTTAAAAATTATCTAGCACCATTGGAATTTCTATCCTCGTGGTTATTAATAATAACTCAAGTAAAATGTATAAATAAGTATATTGATTTTAATAATAATAATATAGGATATTAAAATTTGTTTTAACAATATTCGGTACAATACGCATTGTTAGTTTTAAAAATTATTTTTTCAGTATTCAAAACATATTTTATTTTATGCACATTCAGACCATATTTAAGCAATTTTCTAAGCATATTTGTTCTTTTGAAGTGCATAAATGCATAAATATTTTACTCTTATTTCATGTATGAAATTCATAACTTCAATTATTATAATCTTTGGTATAAAGTAATCATGCGTTGATTTATTATAATAAAATATTATTAAATTTCTGTACACGTTTTGTTGGGTTTATTTATTGTTGTTATTTATTTTTAAATTTTTAATGTGCAACTCTTTCACTTTCTACCCACTCGCAGGATAGATTAAAGTATTTATAAGTTATATGGATTTTATTAAATATACTGAATATATTATCAATCTGTGAAAACCGGTTTTGAGTGTTGGTACATTAGTTTTATCATAATAGTATGCAATAATAATAGGCAATGTAATAATATAAGAGCAAAACATCCGCGAACGATGTTATACGGTTGACATTTGCACCTGGACTAAGAATTTTTTGTGGACATCACTTGACAACAAGGTCTACGAAAAATTCACAATATAATACAATTACGTATTTTTTAAACATCAAAAAGCAAGTGCTCATAGCGTAAATAATAAACGACATTTTTAATCGTTTTCAACGTTATTGCTATTAAAAATCTTTATATTTTTTATCGATTTTAGATTATTTTTTATATTTTAATCAGTCGATAAAAATTCAAAATCTAATAAATATTTTAATTTTACACCAAATTTGAACAAAACATAAAATTAGAATAAAACAATGGCGTCATAAAAATAGTAAAATAACCTTATTATGATTTTCCATTAAATAAGAATTTTTCATAGCGTCAATATTAACCGTTAAATTTATTAAAAATGATGAAAGATTCGAGGTAATAAAATAATTTAAAGTTATTATGAAATCTAATTTTTGTTTTACAGTAGCCGTTGAAAATATTACTTACTGCCAAAACTATACTTATTACTTTCAATTTAATTTTAACGTAAAAAGAATAGGATATAACACGTGGCACATAAATTTTACTAGAAAGTAATAAATTACTAACATTAATAATGTTATGCTGGTAAAAGTATGTTTATAAGAGTTTCCGATTCATTTCAAAGTTGATTACAACTTCTTGACTTGGATATGACCCAAAGTAAAGTACCGTGTAAGAACTATGTTTACCTTAAACATTTTATAGATAATGGTTGTATAAACATTGATTACACTACATTGAATGATATTTAAACTGGCTTGATTTACCTACAACATCTTATAACACATTTTTATACACATAAGGAATAATAATAATATTATGCTACTACTACCGTACTGAAATTGTACAGGTCTTTAAATAAAAATACTGCTTAAAAGGTCCCTAAAATAGGTCAATGAGTCTGGAAGGCGATTTAGTAGGCAGACGGCATCATGTGTGGAGCATCTGCGAGATGCACCACACGTTGCTTTATAATCAGATAAACATCTATCTGCGGCCTGTTTAGTGTTCAATATATTATCATGTGCGAGAGAAAAAAAGGCAAAAAAAAATAGTTTTAATACATATTCATATACATCTCGGTTGGATGCTTGCCTTGCCCGCCTGCCATGTATTTTCATATGCGTTCGACTTTAACACTTATATCTATGCACTATGATGTGTTCTTATATTAAAGCGTTTTCGCCCAGCACATTTTCACATGGCACAACTACTGTGCGCGGAGGCTGCAGGGTGATTGGTTATGTGATGTCAGTGCAGTCGATAGCGAACGACATTCGAATAAAAAATACACTTGTCGAATGTAAATGGACGGAGAAAAAAACGACTTGGACGCACGTGTGACGACGACACGTTTTGACAATTGACCGTTACCTAATTCCATCGTGACGACTTATCCGTACGAACATCTTCCTTGTGTGGTTCGTTACGAGGAGGTGAAAAACGAAACACGGCGAAAAACAGATAAGCACAACACCATCGAACTCATTAACCCCTTCCGTTGTGCTCGTGATATCGTCGTATATCTGTCAACTGAATTTTCTTCCATCGAAACTTTAACCACAGAACAACAGCAATAACGCAAACAATTTTGTTTTATCATTACTAGTTAAGTTACGCCACACGTCAACAGCTTATAATACAAAATATTTATACATTTTATCGATAACGAAAAATTCATGGAAATTTGTAATTCTTGGCTTAATAATAAAAACAATTTATAGTACACTATTTCTATTGTGATCCGACTCGTTGTATCAATACATATTATTGGATTTAATAAATAATATATTTCTGCATGTCGATATTGAAATATTTATGATATTCTTTAGCTACATCTTTCATACTAGCAGCTGTTACATACAGCGCGGAAAAAATTTTCGGGAAAGTTTAGGAAAAAAAATATTAATATAATCGAATAAAAAAACTACTATTATGCTTGCCGCCAATGCGAGTAACTGCTATTGGTTTTATTACAAGAATTTAATTTTTCGATTTATAATTTAAAATCAAAGTCTCGAAATATTTTAATCATGAATAGATAATATCTGTTACACAGTGCCACCAGGTTATTTTTTAATATCTGCTTTGATTTTTTTTTTTTTATTGGAATATCACAACATAGATAATTAAAATATTATTCGGAATAATATCACCAAGTCAAATCAAGAAAAAGTTTTAAAAAATATATATACCTCATATTTATTCTCATTGAAATGTAAAAAGTAAAATATCAAAATTGAGAATCCGCATTTAAATATTATTAAAAGTATGTCGTCGTTTGTTTTGCTCGAACAAAAACAAAGTATTAGAACAGGGTCGAAAAAACTGCTTTTGCAGATGGTGGATACAAGACGGATTTATTGTGCTGGAATATAAATGACATTCATCAAAACCAGTATACACAAACATTATTGGGTCGGCTGTTGGCCCGTGTATTGTGTCGTGTTGGTTATCACAATATTATTATATTTATAAAAACAAAAAATGCCCGAAGCCAAATTTCAACGGAACGAACGACTACGCCGACCGAACAGTAACCACTGATTTATACTCGTATCTCCTTACATCATTATTGACGAAAATTATCGTTTCAAGTTTTTAATCCAGACCGTCCTCTCTAATGGCGTACGCTTTTGGAACTTGGACCAAAGTGCAACGTTTAGTTGGTCCGACATCCAACGCAGTGCCGACCGAATGACCCCAATGCCCCCTGCATAACAATCACAACACTGTATTCCAGTAGCCCTTCACCGGGGCCCACCGGTTTCCGCGCGCTCGACGGTTATGTCTAACACTTCCAACAGATTTACGAACCGGTCCGACAGCGTGTGGAGGCGTTACACGGTGACCCCGGCTGAGGACTTTATGGCAATATCCATCGGTTACCGGCACCCAGGGTGCGGTGTAGATATTAGGTACACCCGCATGTAATTATACTGAAAAACAGACGGCCGTACACCGCTGTCGTTATTACTATTATTACTATTACTCCCAAAACAACCGCGAACACCGAGCCTATCCTAGGAACGGCCCGACCGCAGCATTACACAGAGTGTATACGCACACAAAACTAGTTTTCCATTTCATAAACATTATAACTTTCCCGCCGCGATTTTTTTAACATAATGTACCCATCTGTAGTCTTTTGGTCGGGCTGCAGTTTTCATAAGCTCCAGAAGAAACAGCATCATGAAATTATAATATTTTATTGCGCGCCGGCACAAACGAAATACGCCTAACGGTAGGACTCGATAATGATTGGTGAGTAATGGGCAATGATAATGAGTAATATAGGTAATGGGGTCGTTGCACGTGCCGGTCGTGTCCGCGCTGACCATTATAATTCACCGTAAGTAATTTATATTGTCACACACACAAATGCAGATAACTGACAAAAAACGGTTTTGTGGCTCGCGGCCGCTGCTAGATTTCAGGTGAGTATTAGCCTCCAGGACGAGTAACTAGGGAACGTACCCGTTACTACCGTTGAACTGCTGCATTTATTTTTTTTTTTTTGTAAATTGTGACTGCTAATTAACCATCAAATGACGTCAATTGCATTATTAATATCGACAAAAAAAAAAACAACTTGAATTTCATAATCATTAAAAAGATTTAATGATTAGTTTCCATGATCTATTGATCGAGTAAATCTATGCTATTAGATTTCCTTATTAATTTAAATAAATTAAATGTTTAATGTATAATTGCTTAGCGTGTTTTGACGATTGCTTATATTTATTCAAAAAACCCACGTAGGCGGGCAAAAATTCATAGTTCAATGATCTACCGACATTTTGAGTTCAATAAGAATAAAAGGGCCTCGAAGACTCGAAGATAATTATACTGAAAAAACATACGTGCAGGATGTTCTTCCAAACGGTTCCGGAAAGGATTAAATGTACTGCCGGAGCGATGAAAAGGCGCCCGCCTTGTTTGTATTCATTTTATTTGTACCTATTATAAAACTGTTATTATTAGTATTTTTTTTTGGCAAAATCCATATCATCGTGTTCGCCAGTCCCCCGCCGCGTGTCTTGGTCCCTTATTGAATAAAAGAGTAAAAACCCATTATCGCCATCATGTTATTACAACGCGTGCGTACCCACCACCATACAATACACATAACAATACAATTCCGTGGGCAACGCGCATTTGGGTCTCGGCCGGCGATGGCACACACCGCGTTTTACAGTCGAACACACGATTTTGAACTCGGCCCGTTCCCGTCTCTCACCTGCTGTTGTTCATACTGTAGGTACCTTTACACGCGACGCATACGCCGGTTCGGTGCGTTGTACGCGTTTCGTTGTTAAGGGTCAATGGGGCGAAAGGAGATAAAATTGGAAGTAAAAATAAATGTAAATAGATTCTNCGACGCATACGCCGGTTCGGTGCGTTGTACGCGTTTCGTTGTTAAGGGTCAATGGGGCGAAAGGAGATAAAATTGGAAGTAAAGTCTGTGATTCTGTGTTGTTTCCCCGCGCTAACCCTTTTGGTAATTTTACAGTCAATACGATGGTGTAAAGCATGATTTTTTTGTCCGTCCTGGGTAATAACTCAAAAAAGACTTTAACGGTCGTTACACGCATGACATTGCGAAGGCGTAGCACATCACTGGGTTGACATTCGTGTCGAAGTCCGTGAAATTCGAACAAACTGTGTAAAATTTATTACGGCAGCCAGCACACAACGCGGTTACACTAATAAGCCAACACTTAATTTTGACCGGGCCGACTTATAATTGTAAATTGTAATTTTCGAGCATTCAAATCAATTAGCAATCCGAATAAGGAGGTAATTAAATAGTATTATATATGCATATAAATGTAAATGTATGCGTTATCCTATCAACCGGTCTGGATGACGCAGATTAAAACAAAAACCCGATACTATTTATATGGATAAGGTAAAAAAGTCTTCTCGGGCATTATCGTCGTTATTATAGGCATTATCATTAAATCCCAATGAGTTTAACGACCCAAGCCTAATATTTGTCCAATGTCATTAAAACTACGCAATTCGGAGACACATGTAACAACACGAATGGTAAAGCAATAATGGTAAATGTATTTTTATTGTAATTGCAATAATGAATTACAATTGTAATAGTAATAGTCAAACCCGTTTGATAGCTTGACATTGCAAAATCACTATATAGACGTATCGAGGTTTAATTGACATCAGTTTACAGTAGTATTTTCCATTGTCTCGCTTGGATAAACTCAAAATAATCTGTAACACGGCTTTATCCTTATTGTATCACACAATATTTAATCCGTAGCTTATGGTATTATTTTACTATATTTCCATAGGACACGTTAAGAAGAAATGAACCGTGGAGTTTGTGCGGTATAAGAGTGTAATATTTATTGTTCTTTCGACCTTGGTCGAGACATTGCGTGTGCAAATTTACTTTGAATGACGTTAAATGAAAAATTCACCAGCGTGACGGGAAAACTATAGGCTGGCAAAAAACTGTATTCGTAGGTAATGTACACATCTATGATCAAGTAAACCTACAGAATGTATTGAAATTTCAAATTAGAAAAAAATTTAATCGTTTCGATAAAAAACAAATTATAATTCAGGAAATAAACCATAATTGTTTTATTATATAAATTACAAATTGTTACATTTGTTTGCTTTTCAGTAATTATATTTTCATGAAAAGTACTTGTATTCACAAACAAGATTACATTTTGGCGAATTTTCATTTGTCGATAACCTGTTAGCTAATATTCAATAAGTTATACGTGTTTTAATGTTTAGTAGTAAAATAATAATACAAGTGATGTTTAGCGTAATGATGTTTTTATCAATAACTGCACCGCCGTTTTATAAAACCATAGACATTTTAAGGCGTCACTCTCAATGTGTAAAAGAATAATGAGATGTATTGGTTCGTGCTAATATTTTAGTATGATTATTGAGTTTTTACACGACAATGAAGACATTTCTTCAATTTTAAATTATATATCCAATGAAAAAATTAAAACTTTTTTTTCTTAAGCCGTTGAATCGAAATTTTAAATCTTCATGTTCTTCTTAGATACTTACTCAATTTTATTTGATATCAACCAAGTATTAAAAACGTATCGACCATTTGTATGGCTTGGTGTATGTGTAAACAATACTACTTATTACGCGGTTTTATTGATCATTTGTAACCTTCGACTTCCAGGAAAATGCCACTGACCTACCATCGATCGGAACGTATTTTTCTTCATTTCACCACATTGTGCAGATGTGATACATATATGTGCGTCGTATTACTTACTTTGGTTTTTCGGTACAGAAAACCGACACTTTCCCTTCTTCCGGACATCCGGTCATACATCGTTTATGCACGTGTTCGAAATTTTTTACCCGTAGAGGAAAACGCAGAATAAAACAAAGTATTCTATTTTCTGGTAACAATAGAGTTTATTGAGTGTATTATATTAGAAAAGTGCCAGTATAATCAAATAAAAACAACGTTATTATAATATTTAGAACGAGATTGGAAAAAATAGTAATACGTCTTGGATAGTGAATTGCTTTAGATTTCCCGTCAACGTGTGCTTATCATAGACAGATATTAAAAAAATAATACAATACAATGTACGCTTTATGCTTACTTTTAGATGGTTTTCTATACAGACTCCANGATTTCCCGTCAACGTGTGCTTATCATAGACAGATATTAAAAAAATAATACAATACAATGTACGCTTTATGCTTACTTTTAGACGGTTTTCTATACAGACTCCATTAAAATTAATTACTCTGGCACAATATTCTACAAGAAATTGATCCAAAAACTTTCTTTGCTCAATTCGAAAGTGATCAATAAATATATTATAACCATAGTAAAATTTCTATATTAAAACCTTTAATTGTCTAATAATTGAAATATCTAGTGTGATGATAACGTGGAAACGTGTACTCATAAGAATCTCTTCGTTAAATGTTACGCACTTAATCGATACACATATTTTCTACATGAAAGTTACACATTTTTTGTAAATTAATTTGTTTAACATGGGCTATTAAAAAACTGATTACTAAATATTTAAAATAACATTAATTATGTGTTATGTAAAGGTCGATTCCAAAATTTCATTAAGAAGGTTTCATTTCTCTTCTAATTTCAACTAAATGTTGTCGCTTTTGTTATAATTCATAGTGATTTAATACAACAATTTTTTAGTTCGCTATACTACATATATTTTATTTTACTCATTATTGACGACTTGAAGAGTAAAAAATCCTATTTCTTAATGTAGATTTTATTTAACTTTTTCAAATTTCGTTACAAGAGTAACAATATCACGATCAAACAACCGATAACAAAATTCGATCCATTATTTCGAATCTTTAAACTTTGAATCTTCGAGGGGGAAATGGTGCAGTACATAAGTATACAACGATAAAAGTCAAACAAGCCATCCTCTTCCTTAACCTTAGGAACTTTACCTTTAAACATTAATATTTCAGAAATAAAAGTTCGAAATTCGTTATCAAATAATAATTTCGTGTAAGTAGATAATTTATCATTTAATGGGTAAATCAAATGAGGATTAACTTTTCTTTTTAATTACTTATTGTTAGATATATGCTACGTAAAACATATTTTATAAAAAAAGACAATTTTTTTTTTTCACAAAAATAGTGATAACGTCATATGATCGATGAAAAAATGATCTTGGCATGGAATTCTGTCATCTTGTGTAGGTGTGCAAACATAACTCGTAGAAATTTATAAATTATTAAATACCAATGTTCTGTAACAAAACGTACACATGTCAAATTATATTTTCACCGAATCTATATCCAATCAACTCTATAGTACGATATCGTTATTATCTACGAAGCGCAGACGTGATATTCGGAACAGTTATTATTAAGAGTTGTGTCCGTACACGAGTGGAGCCGCGTAGAAAAACGGCAACGAGTTTTTTAACGCACATACAACGACTGCGGCGGCGGAGACGGCTAAAAAATCAAAATCAATACTCGCTGTTATTTCGAAAGAAGCACGAGCGATCGTGACTGTTTTCAAAGTGTTGTACGCGCAGTGTTCTGAAAACGTATATGTGTATAATAGTATAATAAAAACGACCGCGTGTCATTCTACGACAGCGGCTTAGCTTTTTTTCGACCCAAGTTCAATTGTATTGTACTACCGTAGCCATGAACCGTGATTATTTCGTATACGCTCGGGTTGCCCGCCTCCGCCACCTCATGGACCTTCGGTTCTTCTCCGTGTACACCTTTTACACACACACAACTGTTGTACAACTACACGTATGTGTATTTACACAGTGTTTTACCTACACCGCGGCTGCAGTTGAATACGTGTAAATGAAAAATTGTAGCTATTATGTACGGGCCGGTCGCCGTGATGCAGAGGAGCATGACTCGTCAGGAAACTTGTGACAAACTAGTTTCAATTTTTCTGTACGCCCCGAGCGAATGACCTAAACAGCTTCATTATTACACGTTTTGTCCGTGCATGCGTGTCTCTCCTTTTCTCGTGATCACGACCATGTATGATATTATTATATTTATAATATCCGTTCATCACCACGCGGCCGATATCTGGCGACCAAGCCAGAGCACGTTGTTCCAATTAGCGACGAAACGACCGGTCGACTACGTTATTTTTTATTTTGCCTATTTTTTTCTTCCTGAGCCGTCGATGATTCTAGGTCCCGCGTGGTTAACTATGTTATCATACAGTTATCACGTCTATAGCTGTGTTTTATCATCCGTGTATTAGTTGCGATACAGCTAATAAGAACGTGTGCACGATACGTAAAACATTTTGTCAAACGGCCGGCGATTTCAGACCATCAGATTGTGTAAAGAGCTCGGATTATAAATTAGGTTTAATTTACCGTCGTTCAACACCTCTACCAAAACTTAAATTGTTAATTCGATTAATAAATGGACACGAAAAAATGATGAGCGCAGTTTTTTAATGGAATATTTAATTGTATAATAATAGTTTTCGACGAGCAATTATTGATATTATATTTAAATGAGTTAATAATCCATCATTTCGACAGGTGTTCACTACAGTCAAGGATACTATTAATAATCACTCGTCCTCGAAATAGATACACCATATATGCTTATATAATATTATATTCTTATAGACGATTTCGACAAAAGTCGAACACGTGTGTGTGTATATGTTCGAAGCTATTCATTAGTAAATTACTTCTATCATTTGTACGTGTACTGACAACTACGTTATAAAGCGATATGTTAATGAGACGTATACGCTTCAATAAACGTGATAGTGTTTGATTTCAATAAACATCAAAACACATTGTTAATGGTTTAAACGATATATTAAATTTAAATTTCAGACAAATTGATGGCTAATACTTTTAAAAACAACGACAGTTTTCGAGAAAAAAAACTGTCATTCCATGTATTACATGACTTTGTTGTCAAGTTATAGACTTTTAAAATATTTTTATTGGAATCATTACTACAAACAGTTTTCATTATAATGTTAACAAATAGTTTTTCATTATTTTATTTACAATTATAATTTGATTATCCCAAGCAAATCGTAATAAATTTCTTTTGACATACCCGACATAAATTTAATTGAATTTAATTTAATGCATGTTTACTAAATTCACTGACAGAAAAGTAAAAAGTAGTTTTTTTATACAGAATAAACGTAAAATAGGTACTAATGATATAACTAACAGCACAAAATTCTTATCGATCAGTCCATGATTGAATAACGTGTTTGGTTGTATATATTCTCAAACCGAACTCAAAGGTGTTTCTTTAGTTGTATTCTCGAAATAACAACTTTTGAGTTGTTCTTTGGACTTCTATTCAAATTAAATATTTCATAAAGAATAATTTAAATTGATTCGGCTTCAGATGTTATAGTACCGCACTAAAAAAAATAATTACTTCCTTAATACATGTATTCAAAATTAGAAAATATTTACAATTTTATGTCCTTTACTATAATTTAGATGAAAGTTGTTCGCGTGAGATAATATTATGATTGTATAACTAACTAAATGATTATTTATTTAATGGCATTTCTTGGAATAAAGTATGTAAATTAAATTAAAATTAAGCAAGTTTATCAAATTTTTAGACGCATTGGACATGGACAATTCATTAAAATTTTCTTCTCATGTTCTTTTACGTGATTAATATATATATACATTGTATTATTTTAAATGTGTCTAAAAATTAATGGTTACTATGTTTGTCTGTTTTACTCTTTACACATGCGTATGTTGATCGATGTACGTCGTTTGAGATCACAGAACATAAATAACTATAATAATAACACCATAGCTGTCAGCTCGATGCGCTCATAAAACGTGATTTCATAAAAATAAGAAACATTTATATAAAAATGACATCAGGTGCACGCATTAAGCAAATCTATTTTGTAAAATAAAAGAATAACAACAAATGATAATTATTTTTACTGGCCGTACCAGTCTGTTTAAGGGTTTGAAAGGAGAAGTGTTGTAACTAGTAGTAGTATAAAACGCAGAAGGTCTAATTAGATGACGGGCGGTAGGCATACATAGATTTAATAACACGTTGTCAGTTAAAACAGGAAAAAAACAATTTTTATTGGATTACAATAATAATAATGATGATGACGNACAGGAAAAAAACAATTTTTATTGGATTACAATAATAATAATGATAACTAATTCTATATCGGGTATTGATACTTGTACACGACCATTGACCAAAGGATACCTTGAACTTGACCGAACACTTACAACACACTTCATGTGGCTTCCACAGAACGGCATCGAACTTGATTTATTTGCTCGGAAACGCGGACACATTCTTCTGTGGTGACTCCATCGATACGCAGTATAAAAAACAATATTCGGCCGGCACATGAAAAACAAGCGCAATATGATGTTACACATTACAATGTCGTTCGTGTACACACTTTGTGGGCTACACGTATTTTACATTTCGTTCGTTTATGATTCGCTTTCGACACTTTGTGAGATTACCGTCCGAAACAATCGCGACCGGGTGGTCTTCGAACGTGGTTAATTTTTTACCGCAAAGAAAATGGGCAATGCGCGCAATGATAACATTATGTAAATCGAATACCGTGTATTTTTGGGGATTTTAAGATGATTAACATACTAAGTAGTCTCTTTTTTCCAAGTAATTCAATACTAATAGATAGCTAAAGTATCTCGATTTCGTTTATTAGAAAATCTACATTGGTAAACAGTATGCTTATGGATTATTTTTTCTTCTTATAACTGTACCTTATGTTTAAAATGTCTTGGGTCAATTTTTTCACTAAAATAAAGCAGGAAAAATACACGGAGCTTTTGGATGAGCAAATCGCGTGAGAGGAGAAATTGTGTTATTGTCAATACAAACCTGTTTAGTTCTCATGGTTTTTTTTCTGTCTAACCAACGTCATGTATGCCTTTTTTTCGTCGTATAAAAATAAACGAGGGCAGAGAACGACGTTTCTAAACGAGTCGATGGGTGCTAGCGATGCACAGGTACGAGACGGTAGCTCTAAGCTGCTGCAGGTCTCCAAGCGGGAGACAATAATAATAATTACTTGCCATTGCCTCGGGGACGGCTGTTTTATAATTTATTCGCCTCTGTGCAAACATTATTATTATTACTGTGTGTACTTTGTCCTGGTTGACAATAGCAAACATGACACTTATTGTGATGATCGTAAACATCTCATATACGAGAAATATAAATGCACAGTATTTACTAAACGCCGTTTTTCTTTCGTTTAATTAATTATTTACTTTAATTAATTAATTTACTCGGCGCTATTCATAGCTTTTAACATTAGTTACATAATATAGATCATACTAATCTCTTTTCATTGTAATCATTGTAACACATCCCACCACACGTTTAACCTCCTCGTACAAACAAAAATTAAAAACTTTTATCACTTTGACTATATCCTAAAATTACAACTACTCAAAAATGGTCGTTTTCCTGTAGAAATTTTATTAATTTTAGTTTATATATATAGTATTAATATTATTACTATAACTCCCACTTAAATGTTTGGCTAGCGTTAAAATAATCACTCTGTTTATATATATATTATTATTTAATAACGCAGCAAAATTCAATGCTTTCATTTCAATGGCCAAATGATTTTTATTCCGTTACTGATGACAAGATAGAAATATTTTAAAAGTGACACGCATAAAATAAAAACCATTTGCTCGGTTGATTTAATAATTATTCATATTGGCGAATCGTGATGCATTCAAATACATTATTAGTTCAAGTTTTGGCTTCTGATATAAGTGATATTGCTTTGAAAAATAATTAACTCATTGCGCATGTTTTTTACGCGTAACTGGACCGTATTTTTTTCTTGACATTTCGCGTGACCCTGCGAAATCCGTCTTGTACCTTAGTGGTAATGCGTTTTAATTAGACCAGACTTGTTGACCCGATTGAATCGATTGGAAACAAGCGGCATAACGGCGGCAATGTAAATCATATTTTACAGCGAGTACAGTCTCGTTTACATATTATTATACATACGCGGACGCTGCAGGTAGTCGTTATAATAGTATACATTACCACCGCTGAGCGTTGTAACGTTTCTGTGCGTATAAGTCATCCACAGCACATACATAATAAATAAACAAGCAAAAGTCTCGGACTTCACCATCTCATTTTAGCATTTTTCTATGGTGCCCGACGACTTGCCGAGTTTAATTGTTGTTACCGTTTGTATTCATAGCCCAGACAGACTAAAAACTGAAAAGTAATATAAACATTGCGCTATTTTGTTAGGATTTACGAACTAAAAAAATACCTATACGGCACATCTGCAGTGTGTTTGGAGAGAACCTTTTGGCTAAGCAATGATTGATTATGTGTTTTTATAAAAATATTATTTCCTTTCAAAAATAAAATAAAATGGGTAACCAACACCTTAACGTTTACCCCGCAGCGTTTCAATCATATACATGTATAACCATATAATACTCGTGGTGTGAAAGAAGTAAATTGAGAATTACCTTATTTTTCATTTCTTATAAACATTTAAATGTTTTCTCCTGCTCGATATGACGTATTGTACAAAAAAGACGACAGTATGTATATAGTTTATGTAGTTTTTATTCATACCTCCCTTTAAACATCTGAAACGACTTCTCATGTTCATAGTAGAATCGTATTGTGAACCTATTTGTCGTTAGTCGTTAGTCAAAAAAACAAATCATAATGCATCAATATAATATTCAATTCACATTTGATTAATTCGTAATTTGACGTTATTCGTGATACGGCAAAAAAACATAAGAGTTCACAAAAATGTTGTCCGTTCAATAATTCTTGAATATTTTTTGTATTTCATTAGTCAAATAATTATTTGTTGTTTTCGTAGTGTATTCCAGTCAATATGTTTGTTCCTTTCGATTTTTTAGACTCATCTCCGGATCTTTAGATTAATCACTTACTACAAACGACGTGAAAAGTTAAATACAAACAAGAGCTATGCATTTATCTTAAACTTAAACACAACCATTAACATACTGAGCGTTCTCGTATAAATTTAGCTGACATTAAACTGTTTAATATGACTCGATTAAGTAGCAATTAATTATTATTTCTTAGACAGCGCGTTTATAATACATAAAACATCTGTTGATGGTAACTTGAATCGTAAATCATAAATGTATTCAATGGGAATACATTATAAAGTGTAAACCAAATCTTAAGGAAACAATAGTATATCGTCTTCTGTCGCATTTGAAAAGCAATTTATTAGAAATAATTAATTTTAAAAACTGTGACCGTATACTTTGAATACGTTCTGATGAAGGACACTTGTTTGAGCCTTTTTAGCTTTGACAGCAAATTATAAGTGGATAAATAATTCAATAGAACAGTGCATCTCTTTCTCTTTGATCATGCTATTGTAAAAAAAAAATATTAATTATTATTTCCTTTTAACGAGAGAAAAATTTTAAGCGACGGTCTTTAAAAAATGTAGTTGGAGAGAAAGATAATTTACCTTTTCATGAAAATTACCTTTTGGAATTCTTTAGATAAAATAAAAAGGATATCAATTTCCATAATATAATTACAATATTTTATTGTACATCTATTTAACACTCATTATTTTGATAATGTAGACTTACTTTGGTTTAATGAAAACAAGATTGTACAAATTTTAATCAACAAAATAATTTAATAAATAGTTAATGCATACTAAATAACGTATCCTCCAGGGATTTATATAGTCATCCGTTTATTATAATCTGCTTAATTATTTACAAAATTATAATAATTTCGGAAATATTTTTTTTACTTTTTTTAGCTACATGTTTTTTTTTGTATTATTTAACGTTAAGTACTATTTCGATTCATTCCTTATACCTTATAAGCACATCAACTTTATTATTTTTAACTAGATTATTAATAATAATAATAATAATAATAGAAATTCCAAATTTTTTTTTTTATTTTGTAAGTAATTGATTGGGTTGTGATACCTGTAAAAATAATATACATATACTATTCATGGAAAACCGACAAAATTTCTAGTACAATAACCAAACATAAACGAACGGACTTAATTAATTTAATCGTGACGGCAAAGAAAAAAAAAGTTTCCATCGTAATTATTGCCATGTAACTAGTTCCTCTAGTGGCTATCGGTCGTATGACCCGTAACGCTATTGGAAAACAAAAATGGTCGGTGAAAGAAATGGAAAAAACTCGCACATACACACATGAACAGGAAATCCATTCATTATGATTTTCTATAGAATAAGGCAAACAATGCCTAGGTAAAATGGTAAAAGGCCTCAGTGAACCGGATAACTTAGAAGAAAAAAAAATCGTGGGTTTAAACTATCACAGAGGCCGCCGCTTCTGGTTGTACACAGTCGATTCTAAATGATTCGTCGTGGGTTCAAATGCTATGAAAAAAATCCCAACTGGGGAATAGTGCAAGATGGGGGGAAACAAATCCAGATGCTTAGGTAGACTAACTGCTACTAACGTATTTGAGTTCCAGCACTGAAGCATTATCGAAAAAAAAGAGACGTATTTGTGTGTATATATTGATTGAAGGGGAAATCTGTAAATCCATTTATGTAATACGCATTTCGTGCTAGGGCGCTCCTCGAAAAAATGTATATAGGTATACACCCCTGTAAATGAAAAGGCTAGAGGTTTTTTAAGTAAAAAGAAAAGTGTGTTTTTGAAACATAGTTAAAGTCTGTAAGTGTCCGGGAAGCGTTATAGGACATTGAGTAGTGACGTGTCCGATATCACTTTGGGTTGGCGATAATTGAACAATCAACTCCCCCGCTGCAATCCTGTAGTTTTTAACCCGCAGCATAACGACATATGACGTGTAAATGATATAGGTTGGATTTACACTGCGCATAATGTACATACACACGCACACGTATACATTGGATGAAGCAAAATCATCTCCCTTAGCATAGTGTCCGATTTCAACCGGATGTCAAGTAATTTTCTTTGACAAAACTTGATGTAAACCGACTTTGAAATTCTCACAGTGACACATATAAATGCTGACACGTATTGAAAAAACAATTAAGTCATAAACCTTGCAAACATCTGCTTTAATTAATCTAGTAACTCTGCAAAAAATTCAATAAATTTTAATAGATAATAAATGTTTTCTATTTTACCGGTGGATGTAAATGTACGCGGACCTTGAAATGTTCGAATCGAAACCTAGCCCAAGGTTAACTAGAAATTTTATACTCTGCCGCTTTACCAAGAAAAAAAATTGAATCGCCAGAGTCGGGCTGACCAGCATGTTTAAAATAGACTGAAAATTCAATGTGTAATTAACATAAATTAGAGAAGACATTGTTTAATTTTTTGGAAACTTTTGAATAATTAAATTTCATCGCGAAGATTGGCCATAACAAACACATGCATAATGTATAATAAATAGTTGATTATAATATTGCGTACAGTTCTTTTCGATTATACGTTTGATAACTATCATTAGTATGATGTTCCATTAACTGTTAAACAGCCTATTGTTTAAAAACGAATTCGTCGGAGGTAGTACTGTGTGCCGGTAACTAAATTACTACGTCCAGAGTAGTAATAAGGCAATTCATTTTACTTAAAAAATGACGTATCAAGTGATTGTGTGCGGGTCAAAGACACGGGACCTTGGAAAATGACCGATCTTGAACGTAATTGCCCGGAACCACATTTTCCGTGTCTCCGGTTTCATTGGAAAACAGCATCTCGTGTTACATTATAATATCAACAATTAACTGGAATGGAATTCGTCGCCCACGATATAGTTAGAGAAGAATATTTTACAGATTTACATTGATTTTTTACATTACGGAATGCATTTATCTGTTCGAGCAAACAAGTTTCTTATGCGATTTCAAATTTCTTGAAATCTGTAACTAAAAGAAAAGCATAATAAATGGTTAACCGGTCTACGGGATAAAAAATTAAATTGTAATCTCAATAATTATTGACGGAATCGGCGTTTAAATAAACGTTCATTATGTTATCAACAACAGTTGTGCCATCATATGTTCGGGGGTGGAACCTAATATTCTGTACTATACTCGACCGTTAATTATTATTATTATAACGGTGAACGGCAGTCTACTCGTAAGAATATTGGCGAAATTAACATTTTTTTTTTTTTTTTAACAGCAAGTATTAACTGTTAGTACTTAGAATTATTTTAATTGTGGGAAAACCCGTATCACCATGAACCATTAAAATGTTTTAATTTCCAAGTGAATTACATATTATTCTTTGTTCAACTTTATCGTGTGTATCAAGAGCAAATTCTAGAGCACAGAGCATGTCATAGGCTGACAAGTATATTATCTGAACATGACATTATCATACAATAAACGTTGCTACACGAAATGTTCATTATTATTACAAACAAAAACACGTGGCTTAGCTAATTACTCTTCTATAAAATTATTCCAAAACTTTATTCGGTGTCGCTGTGATTTCTCTGAATAACTAAATGTCACAGAATTTGTCTTAAAAATCAATAAACTAATGTATACAGTGTTGAATGGTTTCTCATAGCTAAAAAATTGTTTAAAGGATCATATTAAAATATAAATTAAACTTTATGTTGTAATTTCGGAATATAATTATTGAAAACACATTTATTTATTTTTTATAAGATAAACGAATTTTGAAAAAATAAAAGTATCAAGGATACGATGAGTTTTGGTGACGAAAGTCTTTTAATTGATTTTTCTCGTTATACTATCGATAATAAAGATTAAAACAAAGCCATCTTTCCAAACGGACAAATTTTAAAATGTTTTAATAAAGATATTGATTTCTTAGAAACTTCTAAATCTAAATTCTTAATTACAATGCGATTTTCATTTGTACGTTTCATGTAAATACATCTATGAATAGCAAAACACATTTTCTATAAACACAATATACAATAAAAGATCACTGTTTGAACGTGGAGCATTTTTAAAATAATAAAAATTATGCATTTTCGAGAAGTATTACAAATGTTTTATTCATGAACACCAACGTTGTGCAGGTTTCATACTTTCATAATTTTTTCCATTAATAATAGTTTGTACGCAAATAGCAAGCTGCTTTATGTAAAATTGAAATAACAGTTCTTCTTTTTTATCAACTTTCTAAATCAACCCTCCATATTGTGCGAATGAAGTGTCAATCATTAGAGTTTTCCTTTCGCGTATTTCTATTGACATTCTGTACTAATTTCATCAACTCGATCATTCCCTTTTTATTATTATTTAATACGTAAAAATTTAAAAGAGTATTTAAAGGTATATTTATCATGATTTATACTGAAATCATCCACAAAGCCACACTTTTTTATTCGTCGTTGTTAATTTATTAAAATTATTCTATATTTATCATATTCATATATGAAAACAAATTATAGTACAAGTAAAAAATTGTAAATAACTAATAAGTGCGACGATTTTCTATGTATGCTCTTACTTAATTATAATTGAATTTGCCAGTAGTTGTTCAACAATTACTGAACTCTATATCCCATAATACTTTACTGAAAAAGCGGGTTATTAATTGGAACAGATGTGCAAGTGTGGGAGATGTTTTTGAAAAACTAATATGTTTAATCTAAAAAGTTCCCAGCAATATTTCATCCCCTAATGGATAATGAAAGATTTTATATAATGAATGTCGCGCGTGCAGGCTTAAATTGGTTTACATTGAATACGCAAGGGGGAAAAACCATTAAAAAAAACCTTTCGCGCGTCTAAATTTTGCCTAATGTCACGATATAGAAAATAGTCTTTTCGAGTGTATCAACAAAACACATAACTTGATAACGTTTACTCATCTGCCAATTGTTCATCTACCGCTTCTGTAACGATGATCGTTTTGTAAGAGAACACCGATTGAGTCTGTCGGTAATAATTTACTGCAGACAATATTTGTACATTGAGGTTGAGTTCGCAGTATGAACAGACCGATTTACGGTGTAATGGTATACGTGCAGCATTAAAAAACGGCCATGGCGTTATGCAAATATCAGATATTGGGCAGAAATAAGTTTGGTCGATCAGGCTGACTCCCGGAGAGGATGACCGGGTTTTTCTATAATCTCATTCTAAGTCTTCTACATTTATAACGGTCCAAATGGCTTAAAACAATATTGGCGTTAATGTGTGTACAATGCGGTGTCAGGAAACGTCTCGGTCGGTAACGGCGGACACCGGAAGTGTGCGGCGGAGGAAATCTTGTGAACGCATATTCCGTAGACGACGTGATGACATAATTCCTCCGGGTGGCCGCCCGACGCAGCCGTTGCCGCACACCGTTCAAGGTCCACCGGTTCGTGTTGTTACTCCACCGCACCGTCCAACAACAATAATAAACCACTCGCACGTCCTCCTATCTCGCCCCCCCCCACCCGTTATTATATATGTACGAGTGTACACATAAATGCTAAGCCCGTCAGCCCGATCCCATTTCGGGACGAGTTTCAACATCTCTTCTGTGTAGATTCTACAATAAGATTTTCAGACCTACAGATGACACGACTTAATGAGAAATATAGCTGAAAAACAAAAATCATCCCACACGTTCTCACAAAAATTGCCACAAAAATAACCTAAAATGCCCATTTCAAAGTTATACGACGACTAACAGTCGAGTAATTTATTAGTTTAGATAAACAAATGAAAAATATATTGTTTGTACCACATCACCTGGAGTAACTCCTAATTAGACCGAGATAATATCAATCAATTTACTCATTGTATACTAATTAATAAAGTATCACATTGTGTCATTATAATTTGTCCGCGTTGGAAGTGCCTTGACAATGTAATGTCAACGTTCTGATATAATAAAGCACTGAATTTTGGGGGGAGACCATTTGTTCCGCTTCGAAAAATTTATAAATTTCCGTCGAAATGTAGCGAACTTTGGGGGACGCACGTAATTGCACACACAAGTTCACAATAACGAACCTTAATAATGACATGTAATTAACCACGTGCCTTACAAATCCAATATGATGTCTAACATAACGATTAGAATGGCATTAGCCTGGAAAATAAATCGACTCCGAACACTTATTATGTAATTCAGACTGAATTTTTATATCGAAAACGTTATGTAACTACATAGTCGTCTGTATTGAATGTTTGTCATCTTAAAAACGTGATACTACGCGATTTCCATTTAATGTGCAATTTCTCGACCGGGGCCGTTCGGGGGAGGCTACGGTCAAAAATATTATGCAACGCCGGCGATTATACGCTGGCGTCGTATAATATATTTTTAAATTCACAACCTTTTTTACTTGGGAAATCCCGCGGAATAAATGCAATATTTATGCTAATACAAATAATTACAATTTAAGTAAAGTAAAAACTGCTGAAGTTAAACCCACAACTCATGCGCTAGTCGAAACCGTCAAATTACTTTTTAATCGTTATTTTCACTCTCTCCAAATCGCCTTCCATACCGCCACAAGTTCCGGATGTGCTCGGTAAAGTCGTAGTTTTTCTACGGTCCATCGTCGTTGCAGCTGAAGCGGTCACGGATGATTTCGAATCGGCGACCGACATTGATATTGTATTACAGCGGTGCGCGTACAATGTATATCATTATACCATTACACATTATGTACACAGACCGGTAGAGGTAGTGCAGAGACCCAGCGGCATCGTTTACGTCGTGACTTCCAGTTCCACGCTGTGTCCTCTCTTACTGATCTCAGTTAAACGTTCATTTCCATCGCGTAGGTGCTTTGAGGAAAAAACAACACAGACACAGGAATAATATAATATTAGAAAACTTTGAGATAAACACATACGTCGTTTATGTAGTAATATAATATCATTATTAATTATATGACTGGCTATTCGGCGTATAAAAAAAAAAGTACTTTTAGGCCCATGCAGAGTCTTGAATAATTCGAAATGGTTTTTAATGCATAATTGCATTGTATGAATTCACTAAATAACAAACAGTTTATAGAGATAAATTTCAAATACCATTACAGTTTCTTTTCAAAGTACACTGCGCATAAAATATTTAATATCGAGTGTTTACAAAAGAAACTGTCGCACAAATTATGCACCTTATAGATAATAAATGAATTCGTGAAGCAGAAGAGTTGTTAAATAAAAAGCTTTGTTTTTGAGTTGGAATAATATCAACAAAAGCATACCGAAGCGCTTAGCTCGCACAATAATCGCCTCCGACACGAGCGTAAAACATCATAAAAACTGTAAGATTATGTTAACGCCAAAGGACTGCAAGAGAATATATCCGTTATTAAAACTGTAGTTGGAAACGCGGGTTGATATTAAAGTAATTTGTACTCACAATTAAAACACCATCCGGCAAACGAATATAACGTGAATACTATTCATATATATATATGTACAGATGGTTTCATTCACCTGTCGTTCCGAATGCGTTGGCCAACGGTAATTACTCTAATCCATATAAATTATAATAGGTACTAGTTTTACATATTATTACTCTTTAATTTCGTTGTAGATATTCATATAATTAACGCGATTTTTTATTGTACGGAACATTAGCATGAATACCGGCAGATTGTTGACGTACATAGGAAAACGAAAAAGTAAAAATAATAAAAAATATAAAATAAGACCGTCATATTATAATTCAGCATAGACGTTTCACTTGAAACTAGTTTGTAATTTTATAGCGCAATATTAGATATATGCTGCAAAAAATATGCATATTTATATTATCAAAACTCTGTCAGATGTTGAAACATGAAGTGCAATCACAAAATTAATGTCAAAATAATGTCGCATGTTTTAATCGGTGTACAGTTTTATCAGTTTAAATTTTAATGTATTCATAGTGTACAGTAGTGTTTGTGTTAGTCGAGTAGTACTTATAAATCAACAATCATTAAAGATATTATGTTCAAAATGATTTAGACACGATGACACATTTGATTAGAACACGATGAAAAATAATAATGTATTTAAAGTAATAATACTATTATGCACAGTGTATAGAAAATACAAAATCCGGATTATTTCGTATCACGAGATTCGCATGTTAACTAACCGGTCCTTGGAAACTTCATCGACTGCGCATGTACCTACCTACACTTTCAGCATTTAATGGATGAGTCTACTTTTTAACAATTCTTCTCGGTCGAGCCTCTCGAGTTTTGGCCTTGCACATACCCGTGGCAAAGACGATTAATGGGAAAACTGTACATTAAACTTTCACATGACCATTACAGCAGTAAACCCTACTATACGATGGCGTAATCAATTTTAAGTCTAAAGTAAATTATCTATAGTTGAATAAATAAAAAGTATTACAATCATAACCGAACACTATGAAATGATAACGATTTCAGATTTTTATTCAGAAAATGCTTCGACTTTGTAAAATACTGAATTAAGTTTTGTGGAAATTATATTTGTTTTATCTTAACATCGGTCAATCATTTAGGGTTTATATTTTAAATGTACTCGATATTGTTAACATAAAAACGCATGATGTCGAAACTTAAACCGATAAAATACTCGTCGATATACTCCAGATGATAACAGTTTTTATTGCCAAATAAACAACCTATTAGGTTTGAAACTTTTTATAATTTTGTTTTTAAATACAGCACTTATTTTCAATACACTATTTATTAATTATACCCACGTAAAGTGTTTATTGAGAATCTATATCAAAAGCATCACAAATACTAATAGTCCTTTGAAACACTATGTTTTAACATTATATGTTTAATAACCAAAAAATTATTAACTCAATGTGGTCTTCACAGATGCTATTATTTATTAACCCTTTGAGTCACGCATTATTTATTTTTTTTTAAATCAACTATTTTTTTTTAATATTAAAATACAAGTTATTCATATTACAAAATAAATGAAAAAAAAAATTTATTATTACAGTTTTTTGAAAAAGTGGTGGTTTAACTATTAAACCACCATGTAGGTTCTGCATAACAACATATTATTAAAAATTATTATAAAATATTTGAAAGTTATTATAATATTATAACTTATTGTGATATATTTTGAAACAATTTTTGTGTGGAGTTAAACACAAACCGGCATTGCATGAGGTACATTCCTATTTTGTCCTATGTGGATTAGCCTTAGTGCTGCAATTGTTGCATTAGAATATTTATTGCTAAAAATATTTGCATGGATTGTGAAGTCACAGGTTCAAATGGCTTTTGTTTTTGATGAGCATAAAAATCAGTATTAAAAACTAGGCCATCAACCAATTCATCATTAAAAAGATACTTAAAAAAAATCAAAGGATCTTCAGTTCCCAGTGGTAAATTAGGGCCACCTTTTCCTTGAAAAGGCAGGTGATCAGGCATCAAACCATGTTCTTCCCATATGCCATTTATATTCTGCAGTCTGTCAGCTAATGGAACATTATCTGGGTCATATATGATTTGTTGAACATTACTCTCGTCTTAAAATATATAAAACATTTATAATATTATATTATAAAAGTAAAGATGGACATTGGCCAACTAGATATACCTACATAATTACTTTACATAGCTATATCCTCATTAGTATGTAAAAATTGTAAATTATCACCATCAACATTCTTATTATTTTGTTCATTACAAGTTGTCAGATCACTAGGAACATTTATGACAATTACATTTTCATACATATAATGAATAGAAACTTCTGAATGGGAATTTCAATCATCCTAAATAGTTCATAATTATGAAATGTTGCACATAGAAAAATAAAATAAAATATTAAATTTAATTACTTAAACAACAAAATATTCTTCATTATCTGGAAAATCATCATCATTTACTATCGATTCATCATCACTAAGTATTGATTCGAATATTTGAAACAATCCATCGTGAGATCAAATTTCAATATCTGTCGTCACACTATTGTTCATTGTAGTACACTATTGACACCACCTATAAAATGAGAATAATTAAAATACCGATTCAAAAATATAATTAGTACTCATACTATTATTTTTATATTGTAAAATAAATTAATTTTCATCTCGGTGTATGGTAGCAAAATATCATTTAATTTATATTCACTAATACAATGAATATTGTAAAAAACATTCATAATATTTAATATATTTTAAGTCGATTTTTTTTATAAAAAAATAAAAGAATTTTACTTATAAAAGTGTAATTAATCTCACTCAAAACATTGCACAAGAAAACAGGATATAAAATCACAATGTTCCTAATACATCTCAACTTCTAAACAAAACACCAATTTCTGATACCTCTTCACAAGTCTCTAACGTAGATACATATAATACGGCTAGCCCTATCAAAAAGTCATGAGAAGAAACCCAAAATCAATCACGCTCTAATTCTTCTACGCGATTTGACAATTACAATTTAGAGAATACACCCAAAGCAGTAGAAATATATTTTTAGACACAAACGTTCCTTTTTAAAAACTTCAATTTATTTATTTGTTAGAAAATTTCTCTAATTGAACAAGTAACATACACGCACTATGATATCCGCCTTAAAATAAATGAACTAACCTTTAAATCAAAACTTACAAATTTAACCAATCTTCTCTTCCAAACATTATCACTACAAGAATAATATATATATTTCTTAAATATTTTTAAATTGCGGCTCTGATGATTATGTTGGTGAATTTTTCAACTATTTCATTTATATCGGCTGGTTTTAGAAGTGTGTTGAATTTTTTTGTTCCTAGTAAATTATTGACTATGTTAGAAAATGCAGACCAAGTAGAGTTTTTAGGTGTCATTTTGGGACATTGGTTGAAATTTTAGTAGCTTGAGAGTGATAATTAGAGTTCTACGATGTTTGTACAACCCAATTTATTGAGCTGCCTAATAAAGAGGATGTTATTGTTAAATCTATGGCAGAGAAACAATTATGTGTTATGTTGGATTTTGGGTAGTCACCGTTGTTGAGAAAGATTATTCAATTATTTTCTAGAAAATTTTCAACTATTTTCTCTCTTATGTGTTTACAGTCAGATTTCCATAAAATGTTTAAACTAAGTTGCCAAATAAGAAAAAGAGACGTGGGAGTTGGTCAATTATAATTTGAAGATCTATTAAGGAAAGGTCAAAGGTATCCGAAGAATATAGTAAAATTTGTGGTTATTTTAACTACTACCGCTTCACATGTTATGTTAAGAGGAATTTCTCTGTTTTGATGTGATGGAACAAAAATAAAAACGCTCCGCTGGTCTGGTATTTGTTTCTTAGTGACAGTTAATAAGTTGAAAGTCGGCAATTATGCGCTAGATGTCCGGTAATTTGTTTTTGTATCCATTGATGTTCCATTAGACTACAGTTTTTTTTAAATGGATGATGATTGTTTGTATGATTGAGTGGGGTAATTTGATTAAAGCGGATTAGGTTATTATTATTATTCATTGACAATTTAGTTGATTATTTGAATTTTTTGTTTTGAAAATTTTGTTGCGAGGTGTATTTTTGAATTGGTTTAGTGATATATATTAGTGAATATATTATATATATATATATTTTTTCTTCTTTGTCTTCGCCTTTATCCCAACTACTAGGGGTCGGCCAAGTAGTTCATCCGAGATGGGATGACAATTCGCCTAAGTCTTGTTCAGGACACCTCATACTTTTGGACAAAAATTTTACACCGGCTGTCGACTTGACGCAACCTTTAAACCATTAATCGCCTCTTACGACTAGCAGAGGTGCCATGGAAGTATTCTTGTTTCCTATCTACAGGAAAAATATTATCACTGATGCTTTTGGATCGTACTTTCAATCAAATAACAGCAACGAAAACTATAACAAAGATTTTACAAATAAAAAGACTGTAACGGAAACTATATACCCAATCAATTATGAAAAAGATGATCTAGACAACCCAAGAAACTCGTCTTTAACAATTGATGAACTACAAAAGACCCATAAAAATAATGAGAGAGAGTATTGATCCCGATTATATACTCTTTTCTTTTCTTCAAAACCGTCCATAAACTTTTCTTAACCTCTTACTCAAAATATTTAACTACATCTAGAATAACAACGTCTTCCCTCAATGGAAAGCAGCGTATATAATACCAATCCCTAAACATAGCAACATCCCTTTCGAAGTTAACAATTACTAACCAATTTCTCTTCTAAATACAATGAGCAAATTAATAGAGAGCGTAATAAATTTTCGACTGATATGGGAACTCGAAACAAAAAACCTACTGTCCTCTCACCAATTGGGCTTCCGGAAAAATAAACTCACAATTATTCACTAACAATAATTCACGCCGACATCTGCGATTCTATGACAAAGAATAACTATCTTTTAATGACATCCTTAGATATCTCAAAAGCATACGACATAATATGGAAGTACAGAATTCATGCAAAACTACAAAAATTGAATTTTAATGGTCATATATTAGTAACAATTTCCTTACAAATTGAATCTTAAGATTAAATTCAGTAATACCTTGTCGTTTATCTTTGAAACCGAAAATGGACTTCCCCAAGAATACTCTTAGAGCGTAATACTATTTTTAATCAAAATTTTTACTTATGCTGATGACTGCATTTATTTTGCTCGGGATCATTCATAAAAACCACAACTCCCTTATATGACAAGCTATCAACAACCTTAATCAATGGTCTATTAAATCTTGCTTTCAATTCTCCCCTTTAAAGTATCAAACCATACTTTTTAATCGAGCAAAAAGTCCGACTCACTAGTAATCAAAATTAATAATTTTGTCGTCCCCAACATCAATAATATTTGACTACTTAGCCTAATTTTCGACACTAAAATAAAATTAATAGAAATTACTAAAAATTAAATATTAATAATACAGTAAGTCACTATAAATGTAGCTCAAATCGTAAAAATCTCTTAATATTACACACCTAAATTCAGTCATCCATAGACTATTGCTCTATATATACAACTCAGCTGTCTCAAACAAATTAAAAATACTAATTCCTATTCATAATGCTGGAATCAAAATTTCCATTGGTGCCTTCAGAACAATTCCAATTGATAGCCTCCTATAAGAAGCCTATTATCCACTTCTAGATATCAGACATAAGAACCTCACCACAAAATATGAAGCAAAAGAAATATCAACTCCCCACACTGGAATGACGAATATCGTCTCAAATTCATACTATATAATATACGTTATCCTCAAAGAAAATAAACAACAAATATCTATGAAAATGAACAATATAAAACCCATTGATCATATGTTACCTATTCCTCCATGGAGCTCTCACCTTATAGTAACTATCACTTACCTCGTCAACTTTAACAAAAAAGATACCCCTCACAGTTCAATTCTAAACACATTTAATGACATAATAAATAAATTATACAATTATTTCCAAATATATACAGACGACTATAAATCCGATGAAAAAGTTGGATTTAATATCATACAGCCTTTAAAGAATACCCTATACAAGCATTTTTTCGCCAGAAGCCTTTGCCATAAATCCTTCACTATCAATCAACCAAAACAAAATTTTCATTCTTAGTGACACTGTGAGTACAGTAAAATGAATAGCAAACATTCACATCAAAAATAACCTTGCAATAAAATCATCAGTATTATGTGGACTCCTTCCCATATAGGTATTCGTGGTAAAGAACTCGCTGACAATCCAGTATTATCAGTAGCAAAATCTCCATAGTTGTGACAAAATAAAAATTTTCTAAATTTAAAAAAAAATTCATAATAAATTATTAAAATTAAAATTTTGGACATTTAAATTACATACGCTTTTTGATAAAATGATGTTAATTTTATCTATCTGTCTATTATTCAAGATTATTCAAATCTTAAGAGGTATGTTTTCCTACATTCGCCTAATGTTAATTAAAAAATTTTCAACAAATCAATTTTACTATATTACTGAACATCTCATTTAAAAAAAATTAACAAATTATATAAAAATGTAATTAATTGTGATTACAAAAAAAATTCAAAAAATCTGTTATAAATATGCATTTTTATAAAAAAAAATATATTTATATTTTTTTTTGCTTTCTACGAAACCATTTGAGATAATCAAGCCTATACAATTGTAATGCATACAGAAATAATGTTTAATACACATAATTGTTTTTAATTTAACATACAGTGTGTCACACCGCGATTTACTCATTTTCCAAGTAATACAGTAGGCAGTTGTGTAGTAAGTATCGCTCACACGTCACACATTTATCTATTCTTGGTTTAAAACTCATGTCCATAAAGAAAACCAAACCATAAATTCAATTCAGTTTGATTCAATGTTTTTTTTTTTTTTTTTAGAGAGCTACAATCAATAAATTTGATCTTTCTTCAATCTGATAATATTTAATAAATTCCATATTTTTAATTAACTACTGACAATAAGCTCGATTAAAGTATAAAATACAGAGAAAAATGTTGTGTTAAGCAACTTATAATTTAGAGAAGTATTTAAATGAGAAATTCACGGCGGGACTCTCTGTATTCAAATTATCGTAATATTTCGTTTATTATTTATTTATAAGTATATAAACAGCTCAAATCTAATGCAATTATGATATCAATGAAAGAACAACAAAATTACATTTGATTATCATAAAGAACGTAATGTTCCGATTTACACATAGTGCACGCTAAATTGTTTTTTGTTATCTTAATTAATTAAGTGCACTCCCTAGTCGATAATGTGTACAACAAAGTACAGCAAACGCGAATTCGATACTAACGACCTTTACCCATTACTGCAAAATCTTCAACTCAAATCACTTTATAATGATTCAAACGCAATGTTTTTATGATTGTCTCGTTGCCACTGGGCCCGGACTATAAAATAACAATAATTAACTTATCTGGTATTCTTATAATAATAATTATTTTTATTTATCTATGCACATTCGCGAGTAATTAAATTTGATGTACGTCGTAACATCTGCACGTGATTGATGAACGGCCATAGCAAAGGGGTCCATGCTTGCGCATAATAATTACAGCCGGTTTAGACCGTACCCGAAGATGAGATGTGAATTAAGGATTATAATGGCGTATCTTGAAGGATCCATTACAAACACCCATATTTGCTCTGACATTAATATTACAGTTACTCGTTATTTCTTGAAGTATTTAAGTCACAATCAATGTTATTGTAATCATTTATGCTTTCACGTGGAAAGCTTATGATATTTCTCTGTTACGAGTTCGATTTTAAAGATGAGTACGTATTTGTGACATCGAAACAAATAAAGACAATTTGTTTTATTATTATTATTATATAAATCATTAAGTCTCACTCGTTAAATTATAATATCATCCGTGTTACACCAGATCCCTTGAAAATAAACATTTAAAGCTATTAACCAAATGCATCGTTCCCCATTACAATTTCTACACAATATTTCACTAGCATATCAATTCTTAAGCCGATAATACAGAAGTATGAAAAAATAAAAATTATGGTCACTAATTTTTTATTTAACTCTTGAATTTTTTTCAAACTAACCAACTCAATCTCGGTATAGCTGTACTTTAAGTCATTGATATTTACTGATTTGTAAATCATATTTCCTCGGGCGTAGAATTAATTTTAACGAGGGAAAATTGAAGAAGAATTAATGCAAATCTTCGACCTTCAAGTCCAATACCGCAATAGAATCCTTTTGTAATCTCATTGCAAAACGAATACATTTACAAGAGACGTGCATCTAAAATAGAATGCACATTCATAAGAAAAAAAAGTATTTATGTGTAGTAATAATACCTAAGCCAAAACAAATATATTATGTAAAACAAGTTTTTATACAAACCGTCTGAGAATTCTAAGTTCATGAACCTTACTTGGAATACACAGAAAAGTATTTTCGTCTGGTGTTTTTTGTTTTACTAAGTATATAACTTACTCAATCGTAAATATTTTATTCTCCAATAATTATACATACTTTTTTTTTTACATCCGTGGTAATTATTATTCAAAGAATAAACAGATAACTTACTATTTGTAATAAGCAACGCGACAATAAATCGTTTATCAAAAGCATAAATTTTATATTTATTTTTTTCGGTGTGTTCTCAGCACGTTTACTTTAAAATTGACTTAATTTCACGAATGCCGATTACATCAATTGCTATTCATTTTAACATAACATAATTAAACCTGAAAAACTTAACTCACTTGACTGTCACAATAAAAATACACAAAATTCAATGACAAATTCAACAAAATAGAAATACGAGTGGGATTTCTCTGCACTCGTATCGGATTTTGATTTTAATAATGCAAATGGGGTTTGTTTGTTTTATCGTGGGAGACAATTCATTTTTATTACTGTGTCTTACGCGAGTAAATATTGTTAGCATAAAAATGTATCACTGAAGATTATCATAATTTTCGAGAAGACGTAAAAAACCTTAACGTGAAAAAGAAAGAATAAAGTTTACAGAATAAGATAACAACGACCTGTTCGAAATTATGATATTGTTTTCACCCTCGACATCACTGCAGTCTTATGTGAGGGCGCACATCAACAATAATATATAACCCAAATAGTACGTGTATGAAAACCTAAGGAAATCCGGTTTTGTTTTAGGGTTATCTCGCGTACAGCCGCACAGTCGATGATTACACGACACGTTTATATGCTCGTGGGTTATATTTATATGACTCATAATGTTGGGTGTTTTAGATTTATACGGGGATGGTTACTTAACGACCGACATAGCAACTCCGTCGTTACGATCGACGCTGATAGTATTAAGCCGTCCGCAATGGATACCAAGTAAAACATATGCGTAATGCCACACAACACCCAAACTGTTATAAATTATTCCGAATGGAAATATTGAAATCTCCTGGCCGGCCGGTCCGTCCGTTTAGGGCTGTTTTGACGGTTGTATCGTACAATGTACCATTTTCCCGTACAAATAGTTTTGTTCTCGGAATTTTTTTACTCATAATTTCCGTGTAACGCCCAAGTAGTTACGACCCGGTTTCAAAACATCTGTTCCATCCCCGTCGGTTTGTTGTGCTGGAAGTGTTTTCTCGTCATGCCTACCTCCTGTCGATCCACGGCTGCGATGCATTAACTATCTTAGGTCCGGAGTACTGTTGTGGCGTCTATAGTTTTAATTAACAGGCCTCGTCGTCGCGTATAGACTGTACAAACCCTCGAGTTCCAGAAACAGTCAGCTCTAAATTAGTTTTAAATTGAATGAGTATGGTATAATCTGTAACAAAAACATAGTACAGTGGATGTAATATAGAAAAAAAATAAATTATGCATAATCGTCGAAACTTCAGCACACTATCAGTCATATTTTGACTAATTTCACACTATAGTTCGTACAAGAGTCACAGATAGTGATTGAACCACTTTGTATAATCAACATTTTCCGACCGTATTGTTCTGACAGCAAAACAAACTTTTTCGCGACAAGAGATGGTTCACGAAAAAAAAAAAACAATTTACCTTTATGGTTTCTTCACCCCATCAAAACTATGCTACCGACTGTCGACGTTTGTTCTAAGATTTACACAGACTGTATCTCGTACACTACAAATAATAATATTTTTTCGACCTTACTATCACACAATCCAATTGAAATTGAATTTCCTTCGCATCAGTATTACTATACTTATCCCAAGACATTTCTCGTCGGCAGATATCTATTATTTCTAGTTTGTTACAGGTACATGTATTTGAGACAGAGCATTTTAAGACCATATCCAAGATATTACACATTATTTGCTAGGATACACAGTTAACTATACCGACAATTTAATTTTCCAAAATCACAAATCATGAAGAAAATAAATTGTTGTTTTTGTAGTATTGCCTTTTATTTTAGAAAACCATTTATTTATATTATTTTCAAAAATCACAATTTCGAGAAAAATAATAATTCTTTTCACATAAAAAGTCATAGTTAACTTATTTTTAATGTAATATAGAGTTCGAATATTAAAACTATATTTTAGAGACCCCTTATGATATCACGAATGTCAAAATTTAATCACTATAAATAAATCATTATTATATAATTAATATAACTTAATTACAACAACTATTTATATAGTGTTTAATAATTCATATGATTATTTAAGTGTATACATATAGTTGCTAATTGAAACAATTAACAGGCCAGAGACGTTTTCGAAAATTTAGCACATGGGTACTAATGTGTTGTTGCACTCCACAACATTTTTTTTGATAATTTTTATTTTTTTCATCTAGATGGGTAATTATTAAAACATTAACGACTAAAAAAAATGTATTCGCGACTAAAAATATCCAAACATTGCAATGTAAAAATCTAATGCCGCCTGAGGCGATAGCTTTTCTAGCCTCACCCCCCCCCCATAACAAAAATAATTGCACCACAATAATAAGCTATCATTAAAATTCTTCTTTTCGCAATAATTTATTTAAGTTCTTATCACCTTAAGATTTAGTCTTATTGAATAGATATTTTTGTTGATTTAGACTTAAATATTATTCCCTTATAACTTGACCTTTTCGATCTTCTTAAGTACTTTCCCGTAAGACAAACAGGTTATACCCTAAAGCACTAAACAGCGGTGCTTACTTTTACCCTTCATAATATCATAACGTTGCCTAAGGGACATTACTATAAACTAAAATTACATTTTTATTTGATTACACTTCAGCCGTGTCAGCGTCGCTGACTAACATTAATTATCTTACGTTTTTCTAAGTCTTGGGTAAACAAAAGCAAAAAAATGTCTTATGTTTAATGAATTTGAAGAAATTGTAACTATTTAATTATACAAATTTCATAAAAAATATAAACAGGGTACACGATTATGCTAACTAAATTATTTCATGCTAAAATGTTCAACCATAAAGGTTTTTATTTATACATTTAAGACGTTTTAATGTGCTAAGGTAACACTCGACAGATATATAAACCTAAATAACTCTATCATCTTCTAAACATTTTTATTTTTATTTATTTAACTATGTTCCTTTACGTTAAATATGTAATTATTTTTATTATCATTTCAGGGAGCATTAATAGCACTACTGGCAAATATAATAAGAATAACAAATACTGCAGTGTTAATGGTCTTCACTTCAAAGCATAATAATAAAAATTAAACTAATGAAAACCTCAAAACAGTAATAAAGTCGTTTCATCAAAAAATAAAAGTTAGCGTTAAAAATATTCATAAAAAATATTTAATACTACTTTGAATTCATAAATAACACATTAAACGAACTGTTAATTGTAAATAAGTAACATATAGCTACAGTTTCATAATTACTTGCCGGAATTGACTGTTTAAACACAATTTCTACCGACGCAATTTGATAGTGTATAAACGTTGTTAGAAAAAAAAGGGGTGATTGGTATGACTTGTAAGTCAACTATTATAACTAATAAAAATATATAAATGATTGTTCATTGAAGTCTTTATAAATTTGAAGACATTATAATCTATTTAAGATTAAAAAATATATTTTCTAAAACGTTGTAACCTGTGAATAATAATTTCTATCCAATAAAATTGATCATAATAGTTATCAAAGATGTATTAAGCATAATAAACGAATGTTACAGAGTTATTAATAGCTCAATCGATTGCAATGCCAATACAAGTCTGTTATCAGTTGTTATTTGTATAAAAAAGTCCGAATATGCTAACTATTTGTATACTGTGATAAAAAATGGGTAACTTTGTAAAATGAATTATCCCCCGAGGCACCCATAAATTTTTGTACACAATTTTTTCTATTGGGTACTAAAAATTGTTTGTATACAAAATTTCTTTCTTAAATTACCAAAAAACTCACCCAACAAAAAGTAACCTTGTTTGGTAAAAAGTTTATAATCCTACCAATGTTTTAAATAATTGAAAGATTAGAATTATTAGAAGTAAGAAGCAAAAATAAAAAGCCACGCAATTCTTAAGGAGCGAATAGAGGTTTTTAAAATTGAAATATTTTTCCTTGACTACTTTTTTTTTTTACTTTGACGTCACTTACATTTGTGTAAATGAATACTATCGTATTTTTTCATGATAAATTCAAGAAATGAAAGTTCATAATATGTTACAAAAACAAGTTAAACATTTTTCTCAGTTTTACAAATACATATAAACTGGATATTGATTCCTTCAAAACATTTCCCAACAAATCCATCGATATTATTACTACCGTTAATTTTAGTTTTATTAAATGTAATTTAGACTTAATTAACACATAAACTTTATTTGAATATAATTATTATTGTACATCGCAATTCAAAATTGTTAATTTGTTTGGTGATTTGTTATTGTCCACATGGAATTAGTTTATAGAGTACATTTTTAGTTAAAGAATTTCTACGAGTGAAAAGAATAACGAAAAGTCTAATGTAGTTGCAAGTTGTGTAGAAAAACCTACCCAGCGTATAATAATGGGGTATTTTAATCAAAACGTAAACTATAGTGTTCGTCGCTTCGGCACACCTCTAGTGTATTATTATTACAATTGTAGTCATTTTTCGCTGCATGTACGCCTCTTACACGGTGCCTCGGCCCTGATTAGTATTGTACAAAGACAATGAGAAAAGGAAAAACAATGCGTGCAAAAAACAGGGTCAACTTTAGTAGAAATAACACGAGCCGACGATTCAATTGAAAAGTTAATTTATCCAAATGTTTCTTGTCCGTACAATCAAGTGAATTGGGCTCAATATTAGGTATTCTTTTTTTTTTATTTCGATTTAAACCCTATTTGTTTAGTACGGTGAACGAAAACACAAAACGAACTAGCCCAGCACATCATATCGATGTATTTGGCTAGCTCTCTTCATACACGACCGAAAACAAAGCAGGTAGCTGTTGATGGGCAAATGCGATACAGTCTAAAAGTTTATTGACCGCACAAAGTTAATGGACAAAAAATTATAATAAAGCAAAACAAATTCGTATGTACGCCGATCAAATAAATTGTGTTGTACACGAAGAAAATAAAATTACACAATTTGATTTTGTATAATTCGCAGACGACCTTCGCTATACATGCAAAATTATAAACTGCTACTAAACGTAAATAAATTTTGCTGTGTAAACAAATAAGAAATTGATACCCATACAGCGGTTAGTCACATCGTTCAACGAAAACCGAAAGCTAATTGCCATTACACGGGTAAGAACATTATTGTTATGCTCAGTGCATAATAATTTCTTTAATACACTCATTTTTATTACCTGGAATAGCAGTATCATTTTACATGTTAATTGTGATTTGCAAATTAAACACTGTGAGACCTGACTTTAATGACTCATTGGGGACACTGCAGTTTCTAACAAGTCACCGTGTATTGACCTCTTTAATAATAAATTTTACACATCTCTTCATTGTTTCTAAAAGTAACTTCTCGGTAAGCTATTAAAAATATGTCACAGTCATAATGATAATAAAAAATTTCTAGTCCAAACGAATAGATTGAATTCAAACAATATCGAGTACTTGTAATTTATCGTATGTTTTTGTTTCCTTTGTATATCCGTCATTTATTCTACCAAACAAAACTTTTATAAAAATTAAAAAAATAACTCATTAATTATATTTTTGAGCATTAAAAAAAGAAGTCTATACTAATTAATTATAAAATTATTCATTTACAAACAAAATTATGCTAATGAAATACGTCCCTAATTGTATAATTTGTTCTTGTTAGAAATTGAAAAATTGTATTTTTTTGACGATTATCACTGTTTAGGAATCGATACTGGAAAGTCACAAAAACTAAAATTGACAGTTAAAAGAAAAAAACGTTTATTTAAACCTCGTGGACTTATGACGAGCGTTTTTTTTATTTTCAGCATTATTTTTATTCTATACAGAAATTTTAATTATTATTTTCACCAGATTATAAGAATATGTATTTACTACGTTTTCCGGAAAAAAAATTGATTTTTTTTTTGGATTTGGTTTCTTTGCCGGGTCATTACCTCAACTATTTCATGAAAACATGATTGTTAAATATATATATATATATATATATATATATNGTTTAATTTTTTTAGTTTTAGAATTGATAGATATTTCGGTAGAAGCTTGTTTTTTAAGACTAGTTATTTTTTCCGTAAAATAATGTGCTGCTCTGTTAGAATCGATAATATTATACATTTCAGACCACTCAAAATTTTGAATTAGGTCAGTTAATTTAGCATCATCTGCTATAAGTATTTTTAAGAGATTTGGTTTATTATTTCGGTTGTCAAGTAAATTTCCTATACTAATTATGTTTGGGTAATGATCTGTTATATTGGAATTAATAACTATTGGCTTTATGTGATATAAAGACTTTGCTTTAACAAAAATATGATCAATACAAGTATTAGACACAGGTCTGGTTATGTTTTTAATTACAGGTATAAATCCGAACTGGGCCATTAACATGAGATAATCTTCATTTGTTTTTGTAGGTTTTAGTATGTCGATGTTAAAATCACCTAATATGATTTTATATTTAGCTTTTTTTAGATTAGAACTACTCAGTATTATATCGTTTAATTCTTCTAGTGCTATATCAATAATACCATTAGGAGATCTATAAGTAGGATAAATTACAAAGGCCGTTTTTGATAATTTGAAAGAAATTTCTAAAGTTGTTAGTGCTGATGTGTTAAATTCTATTATCGAGACATCCGATAGGGTGTCTTTTAAGTATACTACAATACCGTCATTTTGATTTTTATTATTTAAAGTTGTATGAGTTGAGTAACCTGAGATTGAGAAATTGGTGATTGATATATTACCAAGCCCTAACCAAGCCTCTGTTAAAATAATAACATCAAATTTGGTGTTCATACCATAATAAATTTGGTGTTCATTTGGGTCATTACCTCAACTATTTCATGAAAACATGATTGTTAAATATATATATATATATATATATATATATGTTTATATAGTTAAAAAATATTTTCAGTCTAACTAATTCGACAAAGTCGAAATTGCGCAATACGGATCTTGTCCGTAGTTGTGTACCGGAGCCGTCCGGCACTCCGACGACGTGACACTGAGATTAAATTTTAATGGTTATTATTAGGCTCGTATGTGGAAGATTCACACGAGAAATCGGAAACATACACCATAGCTACATGATCATTACAATATTATAGATTATAAACCGTAAATTAACGTAGCCCCGAAAATAATTCCATTGGAAGATTACAATAATCACGTGGCGGCGACTTCTCGGGTAATAAACGGTGGCATGATGTCTTGATCTACTCCTACATTTCCAAGTATTTGTCGAGTATGCCCTTTGGGCGGTAATGTTAGGTTTATCGAATCTAGTAGTTAAGTCAGAGTAGTAAGGAAATGAAAGTTTCACAGATAGACATGTTAAACGCTAACCAGGGATAGGAACCGATCCTAAAACTCCAGTTTTGAAACAGAATCCCTTAGAAAAATATAAAACCGTAACCATAACTGAAACCGTAATTTTAGCTTATTTTTTATTTTGGTTTACTTCAGTATTTGAGTTTTTAAAAGATGTATCTTTAATAATCAATTGTAAATGTTGTTTTATATTAAATTATATTGTTAATAAATTGAAATGTATTAGTATTTTTTATTCAATGTTTGGTTATCATCTAAATGAATAATTAAAACTTGAAAACTCAATAAGTAGTGATTATTCAAAAATAATATCTGTTTTATTTTGGAAAAACATATCATATAAACATTTTGTCATTACCCAAACTCATAATTTCTAGAATTTACATATTTTAAATTATGTCGATAAATTAGTTTAAAGGATATCAACGTAACTTATAAATTTTCTAAGCTAAATACGAAATCTTATGTTGCATGTTTCGAAATTTTAGAACTATTTTGCTTATTTTGTTTTTTAGCGTTATTTCAGTACCGCTATAGAAAAATGATTAGAGAAATCATAACATGTACAGTTTTTATTTTCTGGACTATTGTAACAATAAAATGTTTGACAATAAAGCACGTGTTTAATGTTTTTCAATTAAATAGTTAATATATAGATATCATTGAGTATACTTTCAGCTCATACTTCATTCAGCATTCACTCTAAATATATATAATTTCGCCTTAGAAAGAAAAGGTTATAACGTGAGTTTTTTATTATAAAATCATGTAAGTCATAAGCATATATATTATTTGACTAGGAATGCTACCGAATTACGAGTTATTTGTTACATAACTAAATATGAGGAGTTTTTTTCAATTTGAAAGTGATATCATCCACTAGATTAAATTCAGATTATTTAATGTGTCAATAAGCTAAATTAATCCAACTAGATTCAACAATTTTTATGAACACATACAATAAAAAACATACATTATGGAAAATACAATACTTTCTCAATTTCGTACTGAAATTAAAAAGGTTAGAAAAATTTTTGTATTAACATAGCGTTTAATTGCATAATTCATTCGGGAATTCCATTTTACTAAAAAAAAATTACATTTTTTATCGTCTTAGAATTAATTTAAAAATCGTTTTAGCCAAATCCGAAACTCAAATAAAATTATATCTAAATTGAAAAACCGAAATCCTACCGTGACCCAAAAAATTATTTCAATTCCATACTTCTAACGTTAACATTTCGAATAAATTTTACATAAAAACGAAGAATTAAGTCAAAATCCTTTTATTCACGAGCGCTTTATTCCTTCAGACTTCCTTGTGGTAACAATTACCACTCCGTTTTAATAATGCGACAACAAACAGTTTATTCTTTTGAAAAGTACAGAAACTTTTTTTAATGTTATTATTATTAAATCTAATATAAGATATAATTGTGTAAATTTCAATGCGATACTGTAAAAATACGAAGTAACTGTAATTACACCATATTTATAGAAAGGTATTGGTAGTACAGGATGCACTCAAAAATGGGCTCTCGACAAATAATTTACTTGTTGTATACAATTCGAATATAATTCAGGAGAAAAAAAAATTTGTCAGATTAACAAAATTAGGGTATATTTATAATTAAAATAAAATTGAAATTACGGGAAACATAAGTTTGATGACACACTATTCATATATTTTTTGAATAAGTTAAAAATTTATGTGAATACTTCACTTTATATTGTAACTTATTTTGTATTAGTACTATTTAAATAAAAAAATTATTGTTTTTTTTTAATTCATTATATTATTTTTAATACAATCAAAGTAAGGTCTTCGGAAGAAAATGGTGGTTTATCCCCAAAAAACTATTTAAATGAAAATAATCGACAATTTAAAGAATAATTTTGTTTTTTACATTTATGTGATGAGCATTAAGTCATCAAGTTTGTGTACAGCACCACTTTATTTTTTCAAAAGATACATAATTTATAAAAATACAAAATGATGTAGTTAAAAAAATTACTAGCCGATAATTAATTTTTTCTTAAAATAATAATAATGCTTCATGAATTGTTTTCTTAGCATTATTAAATAGTATTATTTTTCGATTTTTAAGCGGTTAAATCATTTTATATCCATCCCTTATAAAGGTATCAACTTTATTTGTTTAAGGGACATTATGTATATTCAACTGTCTTTTCTATAATAACTTTGAACGAGCAGTTCAAGAGCTATGGCATTTATATAGATAAGTGGGAAGAGTAGCATCGTAGAGAAATGCTTAATTATAAAAACAATATAACCCGCACCTCACCTTCAATCTGTAAATAAGTTTGCAAGTTGTTATCGACCAGTCATTTCTTTAGTTTGATTGTTTTCTTTTATAAAAGCTAATTAAATATGTATGTTATCGTTAAAGAAATTAAGTTGATACCCTCAATATGGATAAGAGATGGACTTAAAAAGCATTTAACCAGTTATAAATAGAGAAATAAATACTAAAGTTGGTGCCAGTAATAAGACGTTGTTTGCATTAGGCTTAACTAGGATTGTAAAAGGCTTAGCTAGGTGTTAAACAAAGCTTAATACAAGCTTATAAAAATATTCTCTAAATTAATATTATTTTAGGAAAAAATTAGTGGTCTATGATAAATCAACAATCCTGTATATTCCTAAAAAGTATACAACATAAATAATAATTTGAAAAAATGAAACTTTTGATTACGACACAACACGGGACTGAATATAAAAGAAACTTGTTATTCACTATACTTGGGTAACCCGACGGATATTCGTCATTTCATTTTTTTATTTAAAACTAGTAGCTGCTGTATTTTTATGTATTCTAATTTAGTGTTTTGTTTTACTTGAAAATTATGTAAATTATTCTGATTGCGTACGCACTGATCAGAAAACTTTTTTTCTTCGGCTCTGAAACTACCGCAGACAACCTTGATTTCTGTTCTATACAAGTTACCATCTAATATATGTGAGCACTTTAACACGAACCGTATTTTTCTCAAAGCAAAATGGAAATTTGACTCTTGTTCAATAGTTATGATTGCGCAGAAAAACATTCAACTTGGTGGTATACACTTTGCTCAAAGAGGTATTGTCGGAACTCATTAGCATAGGTCAAACTTGACGCGGATAATATTACAAGACAAATCGGTTCACCGGACCGGTCGCGCCTCCCCGTGATTCCCTCTCGGCGTGCACACCTCTCCTCCTCGGCGGTATGCACACGTTGCCCGACTCGGCCACACAGTAATTATTACCGATAAATACGTGTGAATACCGTTCGTTGCGCATGCACTCAGCCATCTGCCAGCACTTTACAACGCGATGGCAATATAACCGTCAGGTGGAGGCGGCAACAGCTCATACGAGTACAAAAACCGAGAAAAGGGACCGAGAGGTATCGGGTTTACGGTTTTCAGGTTTCCGGGACCACATGCCGAGCCGACCGCCGCCGCCGACCCGTCCGCGGTCGTAAAACCACCACCGTAGCCGCCGCGCCGCAATCCAAGGTCCCTTTTTTTCCTCCGCTTCTTTTAGTGAGGTTGAACAACATATGCGACGTTGCCGTTCGTCAATGCACAGAAATGTGTCTACCCGATGTTGTTATCAACGGCACGACTTACGGATGATGAGAAAATCATTTCAGACCATTAAAAATTACATAGGTCAACTGCGGCGGATCAACTCACCATAAGCTAAACGCATTATGGCGATTATATTTCAATTCGAGGTATTTTCAAACGATAAACACCCAAAATTCCGATCAGAAGGTACCACCGAGAGGAGACGGTTAAGACCACCCAACGTCCGCAGTATCTTATTAATTTGTAAACTTTGGCAGAAAACCAGAGGGGAAAGAGTATATTTAACTTTTATCTAGTATTTTTTAATTCCTCAAACTCCATTCATTAGGCATGTGTGAAGAATACAGCGCTGTTCCCATGGCGGTTCAAAATTACCAATTCGTCTTAGGGTCTAATTTAGTTCTTCTACACAGTCGGTGAATTGACAAAAAACAAATTGCCGGCCATTTTTAACTTCTTTATTTGTACAGTATATCGTATTTAATAGAAACTACGGGAACGGGTTTTTATTTAATTTAACATTATTACAATATGAAACACGATACGAGCCAGGAGAATTTATTAATTTAATCGAAATTGAATGATATAAATACCACAAGTAGAGTTATTAATATTTCTTTTAAATGGGTTAAATTTCAGTAAAATTATTTCTATTTGTTTTATATATATATATAAAGGTTTTTTTTAACTGTGTTTGTTAATTTCAATATTGTAATGATATCATTAGCCAAATAAAGAAAATCATTGCAAAATTACCTAAACCTCATCTAGTGGGTTTAGATTATGCTGAAAATTCAATACAGTCTTTTGACATGATCATTTATGTTAAAAGAAAAAAAATTATTTAATTTCAGATTTTTTTACCGTAATTAATATAAACTATATATGTCATAAAAATCAACACTAATTATATATATATAGAGAGAGAGAGAGAGTTGTTGTTATGAATTAATTTATATCCATAATATTTTGAATACTGTAAAAATATGATTACTATATGCAATGTCAAGCTTAATAACTAACTATTAAAAATTAAATTATTCATTAATTTTCATTATTGTGTTATTTCATAAACATATAATGTTGCATCATAAATTAACTTCCCAACTTTAAAAAGATAATTATTATAAGATAACTAAAACAATAGGAAATTCCACTTCAATGTGAAAGAAGACCAATGAAATTTACAGTATATAAATATATAAAAGAATCGTAAAAAGGTATGATATTTGGTAATTCTATTACAACAGTAGTCGAGCGTAGCAATTGTTTTTTGAAATGAAACTCGAATTAAATTAAATGAATAAATGTTATTTATTAGGGTTCGTCGAAGATATATTTTTGGATATCGATATCGTACTGAATTTCAGCGATATTACATTGCAATTTCGAAAAAAAAAAATTGTTCGTCGTACGAAAAAATAAATCGATATATAATAAATTATATTTACAAATTAAATTTAATATTTAAACGTTTTCGCCTTTTTTTTTTTATTTTCAAGAATATCGTAAAGTTACCGACCAAATCAAATAATGATATTAAATACAAATTTATAGATAATAGCTAAATCTCATAACGATAATCAAATATATTCAAATTACTTTTTATTATGAAGAAATAAGTATTTTTTTTATAAGTGCTGTTTATATTACTTTGTCATAAATGAAAACACTTTTTCTTCTTTTCAAAAATAAAATTTAAACCTTTTCAGAATAAAATAATAGATAAAACATCATCTTCTTCATCACTATCATCTATTAGAGCATTTTTTTTTTTACTCAATAATTTCATTTTATTTTTCAGATTGAGTTTTAAACAGTTGTTTCTATATGTCTTCTAATTTTGATATCTTTTTCACTATTTCTACTCATACATTACTTTTTTCGAGTTTTGTTAAAAATAGTAATATCAGCATCGTCATAATAAAATACCTAATCTAAGAGTAGAATTTTGTATCAATAAATATAATTTTTCATCTTATCTCAATTCTATACTTCATAATATATTTTAATAGAAACAATTTTAACAAGATTATCACAAACTGTTTTTGCCCTAATATCAAATAATATATATTTTATAACAAGGTGACCAAAATTCAAACAGTTTGTTTTATTAAACATTTTTATTACAAAAATAATCGATATCGTGGGAAAAAAGAAAAAAGTCGGCGATATCGATATCGTTGATAATTTTATGCTGTTTGATAACAGCCTAATAATTACAGTAAAATAGAAGAAGATAATTTTTTTAATGAAGAAAAATAGCATTAAATTAACTTAGATTATGATTATAAAATGTACTATATCTGTATTCTCCAATTAAAAGGAAGTTATTTCCTTCTCTCTTAAGGAATTTTGGATGAATTATATTTAATTATATTTAATTCGTGAATTATGAATTATATTTAATTCGTCTACCGAGTAATTAAAAATAACAATTTTAGTATAACGATATTTTAAAAAGGAAATTGAATTAGTGATTTCTCAAATATATGCTCCTAAATAATTATAAGAAATGTTTCTTTGAGTAAATAAGCTAGTTGAATGATTATTTTATATAGAGTGTTCAGTAAGTAAGGAAATGGGTTTTATTGTTCTTATTGTTTGTTAAAACTGACCTGTTTCCTTACTTACTGAACACCTGTATATGAAAATTGCACGTACAAATAATGAAAAAACCACCAACTTTTTCATTTCATTTTTGTTTAAAAATCATCCCCAGTTCTTTCCTAATTTGAATAAGACTTATTTCAAAAACATTTTTTTTTTTTACAGCAATATCACAGGCCATTGGTTCAAATACTTTTTATTCGTGATGTTATTTTTTTAACTATTGCAATAAAAAAATTGATGATTTATTTATTCAAGTTGAAACCTTGCGCCATAAAACAACAAAATTATATCGTTCTGGCCGAAAACGTACAAGTACGATTTAAAACTAACATATGTGTGCATTTGATTACTTTATAATAATTTAACATTGTTTGATTGTGTATTTCCATAAAAAATGAGCAAACATCACTATGTATTTCTATATCATAGAAGCCCATTTGTCCCGATCTCCCTTAAGTTTACTTTTACCGGTAAGTTTACTTTAATTTGCCAAACGTTTATTATTTTGCCGAATTGTCACTGGCTATTTGGGCTGTACCTGTTTATGTCCGCGTTTAACAAGTTTGATTGGGACTGAAATGAACGGGTCGCGTTAATTAATTACAAAAACCACAATAATGCCAAACAAAATTTAAAACGGCCGCTGTTGTTAATCACTTTTCCACATAAAATTAATTAGGAAAACATTTGAAACAATCGAATGGCACAATTTGTTTAAGCGCGGTAGTGATTCGCGTCGTTTAAATATAAATACTGTTAATGCACAAAAGGGGCAAAACACAGCGAAATGAGAACGGCCGTTTGATTAATTTGAATACGCTCAATTAAAACTTGGCGGTGGAACGGGAAAAAAGTAATTTTCGTTTTTCTATAAGCCCCGAAAACAACCCGAAGCCTTGCCGGGTGACGCAATTATGAAAACGAGTTTAAGTTTTCTACGCGTTCTTTGAACAATTTCACCGATCGAAACGGCCGCCGACAGTAAAAACAACGCCGACACGATGAAATACATAAACTAATAAACTGTACGCGCTCGGCGGTTGGCTCGAGTCCAGACAGTTCTTGTGCTCTCTCGTCGTACCGTGTAATTTATAACGAGAAATTACAATACAATAGTCATAAGCCGATCGAACCCGGGCCGGCACAACCAGTAGTGACTAGATGTATTGTAAAAAACATGACTATGAGTGCAACGGTATTGTCGTCGGACGACTTAAAAAAACTATGCGCCGCAGATGGCCATAGAGCAAACGTCGCGCGGGCATTGTCCTTTATTTTGCTGGAGATGGCGCGACAAACATTTTTGGGCGAAACGTGTGCGTGCAAAATAATATCATGTAATGGCACGGAGGCGCCGTTGTTTTTCACGATTACACGCGAACAGAGCAAATGCCGAACAGGACGATTAATGAAAAACGGCACGTTATTGGTGACAGTGCAACTCGACAGACGTGTGCGAGAGGTGAACACGTTCCGTCACGTTGCGCCTAATGCGGCGACAGGGTAAACGCGACGCGGATAAGTCGAAACGTGTCAAAATAAATGTTGCGCACGCCGCGTCCCGGCAAAATCACTTCCTCGGACGAATTAAACATTTCATCTCCGTGCAAGATTTACGACCGTCGGCCGTTGTGTTTTTACACATTTCTCGGTGACGCTTCTTGAATTTCACCGAAACCTTAAAAAATAAACGGCCAACGTCTTGTGCTCGTGTACGCCGCCGAATATCGACAACTGTCCCGCTCGTCACGGTTACTGGGCGTCGGAGTAGAACGTTAATGAATCGACCCGTTCTCGAATACATGAGAATCGTCGTTAATATGTCATACGACGCGACCATTGAGTGTTTACGGTACTCGGTTTTCCGTTGGAACACAAAATCAACGCGTCTCTGATGTTTTTAATGAACGCATTTTATTCGGTTAAAACGATTCCGGTGTGTTGTGTTTGTAATTCTTATGGAAATGTCGCTATAAAATTTCGCCAATAAATTTCCAACCGATACATTATTTATTCTACTAGGAAAAAACAAATAATTTTTTAAACGTCAATTATAACACGATTGTCGCCTGAATTTATCTTTTTTTATCGAAACAATGAATAAATTATTCGTTTGAAATAGGCCCATAAATCCCATGAACCGCCATCTGATGGTCGTACGGTTGGATTAGTTTTTTTGTTATTCACACTACGGTGAACTTTATTACAATAGGAACACACGCCGAAAAAAAAGATACCTGCGCCAGGTCATCTTGGCGCACATGATGCATACATTTATGTGTGGGTGTACTTAAACCCAGATTATATTGTTAAGCAAACGAAGGATACGTAGGTATTCAGTGCACACGCCATACATTGTATTGTGCCGGGGAGAATTCCTACAGGATTTTGGTGAATTTCTGCGTATTGTCGACGTGTATTTTACATTCACGAAAAACTTTTGTTTTGAAATATTAACAACTGTACATACGTCTTTCTGGTCTTTTATTATTCATCCTTTTCGGCTCTGACGACAAATTTTTACTTGAGAAATTCAAGCGGCATCTTCCTTGTTGTTTATGGTCTCTGACAACGAGTGAGTCTACAAGCGCGCGGATACGCACCGTGTTCGAGTTAATATTTCAACGGGAAACACCTCGTCGTGCGTTCAGGCACTTATTGTTATTACCGAAGTACTTTAATTTGAGTCAAAGTGTTGTAATAGCGCTCAAAAATTTAATTCAAAGTAATTCCTGTACATCGGCGGGCCTCGTCGTTCTCGACTATATTGACCGTAAGTCATCCGTCGTCAGAACCGCACCGTCATAGACTAAAAAGAGGAAAACAGTACTTGGAGAATGTCGGGGAAAAATTGGGGTGAATACATTATGCTCCTACCCTAAACAAATGACGTTTTTATTTTTTTTCATGCGACCTCGGGATTTTGCTTAAAATTCACAGAAAATATTTTCCAAACCACTTAATACGGAATAAAAAAGTTTATAAGCAATCAACAAACACGTTATCGTTGAGCGAAACCCGACATTTGTCCGGTTGCTGCTGATAAGGAAATATGCAATAGAAGCCGTCTCGTCAGGTCCGATAGTGTTCCCCCGGTGATGTACTGTAAAGTATAATAGACACCGACAACATTCGCGTACCACGCAAATCGCTACATTTTTAAAAAATATACGTTTTCATGTTGTTTATTTGCTCGGGAATATGTTTTACGCGAGTAAAAATTTTCAGAATTACACAACCAGTTTTTTTTGTAATCGCACACTAAAAAATTTATTAGGCAAGGTATTCTTTTACAACGACCACGCCGTCACTTCGTTTTATGGCTCGGTAATTATTCACTAAATATTTATTTTTTTATTGGTTTCCAGAACAAGAAAAAAGTCGTCCTTGTAATTAGCATAGATCCACTACCAAAATTCGAAAATCCATATAATACACCGGCGGTACGTGTGTGTGATCGGTGGACTATTGAATTCGCCGACAGAACGTCATGATATTATTATTTCCGCTATCCAACGTTTTCCCTTGAACCCTCGCGACGATGACTCAACTCGGTCTATACGATAAAAAAAAAGCGCTTGGTCTGTAATCACACACGCGAGCGCGCGTTCTCGGTACCAGACCGACCGGTGGCAGAGGCACATGGATTTGTCTAGTAATGAATCATCTATCGCGGCGATGATGACCTAGGACGATAGTTAAATGAGTGGCGTTGAAGGTGGTTTAGAGGTGATTTACGACGGGAGGAGCACGTGAATATCTGTAAATATTTCAAAAAACATGGTCGGAAAATGGTGGACATAGAGACTGTTTAGTTAGGCATCGTTGGCAAATACTATTTACAAATAACCACATACACACGTCGTATAATTCGAACGTAGCAATTATGCCTACGTGTGAGTGCGAACGGGCAATTGTCAAAGTGCACTCGCCCGGAACGTCCGAAACTGGCCTAGGGCACAAACCAATAGGTCGACCGGAGGTATAATTTTTTCCCTCTCCGCGTCTGACCACAGCGAGGGAGGACACCGTGTGCAGCTGACCCCGAAGTTTTGGGAAAACGCTCACAGATATCATCACTGCGTGCATGTGTTTTGTTTTATAAGAACACTAATTATACTATGTCGGGCAAATCGACTTGAAATAAGAGTTATTACAGCGAACGCGTAAATATTACTCAATTCTCATCCGAATACGGTCACGGTGTTACTAAGAGAGTCGAAAGGTGTACATCGAATATGACGCTCTCGACCACCAACATACTGTTTTCATTCATTACACACTTACCGCCTGGATTGAAAGCAAAACATTTACTCTCGGACACGCCAATAAGTTACACTAAAGTTTACTTAATGAATTTATTTTTTGTAAAATATCAACCGATCAGTTACGACATTCTTAATATGACCGTACGATAACATATCGTATTAATTGTTAACACTTTACAATCAGCGCCACGGCTAAACGTAAATACGATATTTCATTTCATGTGCGATTACAGTCCACTTGAACTATATTCATTTTTTCCTTATACTCTACAAAAACTTAAGTATACAGCTAAAATACCTATTTTAGTATTATATGTTCAGATGATTAGCCGAGGTTGTTTTGACATGACATTCATATCATCTTGTAATAATTGTCGTAATTAGGATAGAAACCCAAGCATAATGACTAATCTTAGGATGACTAAGTAAAAATTAAATAACGCAATTGAACGCAATTCATGATATAAAAACGTTCCACAATATTATCATAAAATAAAACAAATTCAAAATATTATTTAACATGACTGTGTAAAGACTATTGTTATGAATCATTATGAATTAGTTTTTAATGAATTCATTACAAGTCGCATCATAATACACACACAAATACTTTTATTTTCGATTAAATTGAAGAAAAGTAATTTAATTTTAGCCGCTCAATCTATTAAAATTATACCGAACGAAAAAAAAAAGTTAGTTAATTCAAATTTCATGGAATATAAATAAAATAATCAAATTCTATTCATGAAATACAAGAATCCAGAAAAAAATACTTATTAAATTTTATATGGTAAGCAGTAAAATGTAAAACAAATCGCCTAGTTTATGTCTATCCTAAGTAATAAATTATGTCTAATTAATATAACACACAAATTCATATATTTTCACATACTGATTCAAAAATAATAAATCAGTATTAAAATTTCAGGTGTTCATTTATATGATTTAGACAAATTATTATTTGGTACATAAATATATTTACCACAAATTGGCACATATTTTTAATGTCACATTAAAACAAAAAAATAGTTTAATAAACATATAAAAACCTGCCTCAAATTAATCAGATATTTAGTTAATTCATTGCACGTGAACGATACGCTTCTCACTTAAATTTGTTTTTAATAGTTTTGTCCTTACTAGCATCTGTGCTTTTTTTCTACTTTTATTATCTTATTTGACTAGTTCATTCTTAAAACGACGAGTTCAGGGTCTGAATAAGCAGTAAATTTCAAAAAAATAATGAAAAAATATACCGTACTACAAAAACTAACTTGACATAATATGCGTTCATAAACTCAACTTTTATGACACTGTAAGGTGTGACATAGCAGTGTACATAAACATCATTTCCAAATATTACAGTACATGTAAGTTTATTTTGAGTGACTTCACTCTAAGTAAATTTACTTAACATAATAGTTATTTATAGTATATCCTGTTTACGATTCAATTAATTCGATCAATTAATTGAAAGTTTTATCTAACACAAGTCCAATACATGTTTATTATCTATGATACATTAATTAACGTTGATAAAATAATACACGGATCCGTATAATAACGCCACGCTACATTTTACATAATTGATATGGTAATGATTCATTATTACACTATTAACTACGACTTGATATAATGTAATTTTGATGTATTTAAAAACATACACAACTTAGCTAACATATCTGTAGGTCTGCAAAACGTTAATGCTTTGCATACGGTCCTTCAAATAATTTGACTCATTAGCGTTGAACAATTTAGCTAACGACTGTAAACTTAAGGTTTTAAAGTTATATATCATTTTTTTTATTTTCAAAAGATAAAAATCACGAAGTGTTAATTTACCCGTAGAATCAATTTAATTGCAAATTTCTTCAAATAATAAATATATTATGAATTCTACATTAGCCAATACGTTTAGAAATAATTCTAATGTTAATACATGAAAATCATGAAACCTTGGAAGTACTTGTAACATAAATGATTTTCAATGTCCATTATGAAATAACATGTGATTTTTACTCATTCGTATTAATTTTGTAAAAACGGTAATTTACAAAATATTAAGATCAGCTCGTTTAAAATATCAAAAAAAAAAATTTAGACAAATTAATCTTTATTACGTCATATAACATGCAGTAATGGAGTAATTGAGTTGAACCGTAAAGGTAAACATCTTAGACAGTGTGATTAAAAATTAAGTTGTATATTTAAATTTAATTGTTTTAAGGCATAGTCATCAAAAAATCGTCGATTTGAAAAATATGTTTACTGAAAAATTGTTCTTAAAATTGCCCTGAGATATCATTAGTTATTCATGGTGTAATATTTTATTGGTATAGTTTTGTCGGTACACCAGTAAAACATCTGTACACATCGGATAGGCTCAGTTTTAGTATTTCTGTTATATGGCTCAATATGTTGAAATTCAGACAAAACATTGTCCAGGTGGAGTTTGGCACAGTATTTCGCCCATATAATACAGTAAGGGTGTGCGTACACTCTGCTGCGTACTGACGTTTAATGTTAAATGAGTACAGGGTATAGTTTATGGTTAGACCTTAAAGTAAATTACATTAATACAACTGTTGGCATGTAATTTCTAACTCGGTCTAGTAAAACACAGCAACGAAGATTGAAAAATATTAGGTAATTATCGTTTAGGTCGACTTATTTTCTAACTGGAAAAAATTAACAATGCCTTGCAACGACTGTTTCAAAATTGATGTTTCCAAACACACAACTTGTCGCATGGAAATGAACAATAACTTTTACTTAAACAAAAAGTCTAAATCTCATTGGGATTGCATTTGATTTTTTTATTTCCTCGGTCGTGATTTTTGCAGGGTCCAAACAATCACACATATCTTGGACGCCAGCCAGTGGTGTTTGTACACATACGGTCGCACGAGATAACCAATATTTATACATGGCAAACAAACATTGGTCTTACCGTGTCGTTTCGAGAACAAACAAGGGATAGCCGAAGAACTCAATTCTCAGGACCGTGAAGGCTCTGCGTATACAATCTCATAATACAGAATTATTAAATTGAACATTAAAATAATTAAAACAATTAATATGCCATTCGAACAAACGTGTTTGGCAAACTACCATGCTGACAAAACAATGAATAATTGTTTGTAAAACATTTAATATTTTGGCTCATTTTTGTGTTTTTTTTTTTAATACTAAACATTTCTATGAACAGGAATTTCAAGAAAATATTAAATACTACAGTAAATTAAATTGTTATTTCTCATACATAATTAATTAAAAATATTTTGTAATATGATGTCGGAAATTTCAAAATAACTCGATCATCTACAGCGCTTCGTTTTAATGAAAACCGCTTATTATTCATATTTTCCCATGTCAAATTGAAAATAAGCTTTATTTTTAAGTGCATCGTCAATTTTTCGGTAAAAAAAAACCTAATTTATACATTGACGTAACGATCACACAGCTCCCTTGTGTCGCCGCTAATTATTGCAAATGTCAATGCAATAAATTATTAAGCGGAGAATCCTCACCGGATATATTAAACAATTGTCACGATGACGTGATTTATGGAACCGGTTAACGCCAATTATAATTCACAGCGTGTCACGTGAAAAACTAACAGTTACATATAAATTATTATACTGTGCAATAAAACATTAAATTAAGTTATCAAAGTTGACACGCACATACGAATAAACGTTTTTCTTGTATCAACGTATCACACGATTCGTTTGATTAATTGCAAATCATAAGCAAGCCTACCGAAGTGAACGAGTTTACCAAAAAAAAAAAACAAAAAAAAAAATGTACATCCATAACGCCACACAATTGACCAGCCGAGTCCGCGGCGCTAAATAATTAATGCGCTACTTTCAATGTAAAACGCATTACTTTGTAAGTGCAATCGATTACATAATATTGTATTGTCTGTTTTACACAACTGCCTCTAATTGCTGAGTAAATGCATTAAGCTCGTGATTCGTCTAATGTACCGTGAAACACAACGATAATAACATACACTTAGATGTCCTAATAAGAAGTAACTGCGAGGAACATTGTTTTAAAGGATACGCATTTAACCTTAAACGGAATCGTATGTGTGTTCAGGTGATTTTCAAGTAATATTTTATCGACGCAAGTACGATTTTGTTAGGCGATTCGTGCGCTCTGATCTAACGGTCGTTTGGATGTAAAATGAAAAAATACACATAAGCGCACGCGAACACGGCTACCTTCAAAATCAAAGCCATGTGCAACATTTCGTACCTTATAGAACTCAACCGACCGTGTGTTTTTTCTCTTGGCCTTGGCGCTCCTGTGTTATTGCTTTTATGTTTTAAACTACGTTATACTATCCCAAAAGACATAAACGAATAATGGAACGTCCGTACTACGCACACACAATGAATACGGTTATAGGCACGATAGGATCGTTTATGATTTATATTAATACAAATATACGGTCTTTGGCCTATTTTCGCTTTGCGCGCACCAAAAGTTACATGAGAGCTGGACGGCGCCCTAAATAATCGATGTCTTGCGGTTTGCGTTAAGATTTGTTTTTAATTCGCCAATAGATCGACCTGATGAATCTGACCCGTTGGCCGCTGACACGACATTGACGGAGTAAGGTCATCAGTAGATCCATTTAAAATCCATAATTTTAGAAAAGATAGAAATCAATATGTAAACGTGTATATTAACAGAGTCGTTTTGATGATTTAATCTCACACTGAATACGCGAAAACGTGTGGGGCACACAGAGGCCACGGTGGTCAGTGCCAGTTAATGGATTGCCTACTGAAATATTGAAGAAACGAATACATTAAAAGCTTAAAAACGATGCTAATACTTTATACGCGAAACAAGTTCAAGAATAGAGTGCACGTGGGCTGTGAACATTTGACCGTGAAAAACGTGGAAACGACCAACACACTTAAATAACTCATCAAATTCGTCGCTGCTTTTCGTATCAAAGTTTTTAAGACAGTTTTTCACGACGCACACAGCAAACCCACGTCCTTGGCCCAGTTATTGAAATAGACCCATCGCCAGTACATTGTGCGCTAATACTAAAATCATTTTTGGACAACGGATTCTATTAAATGTGTTGCAGATCAACATGCCCTCCTATATACGAGAACGTTCTCCGTGTATGATCCACGTTGAATCCGATTCCAAGGCGAGAACACAGTAACAGAATAGATTCTAATACAAACGGAATAATAGTCCTGCGTTTGTACGAAACACACCCGTCGATTGAATATTTCAGGATGTTTTTGAAGGGATGAAAATCGCAATAGACTTTTTTTCTCAATTTATTGGAGACAACTTGGAAAATAATTCACTTAGAGGATGAAAAATACGGGTCAACAAACACTATTTAGAAAAGGACAAAATTAAACCACTGAGGGCGTTAATTCATTTTTACTTGTTTGAACCATTCCATTATTTTTCCCGGCTAGTTTTTAAAAAAATATCTATTATTTTCACATATTTCTGATGGATGTTCCTTTATATTTTTCAGGTACTCCTGTCTTGGTCAAAAGAAGGAATATGATCTACGCGCTCTTTGTGATAACCACAAGGTATGTTGCACCCGAACAGCACGAGGAACGACGATGATTTTTTTTTCACCAAATAAAACGAATATATATATAATATAAATGTGCTAAAGCGACGCGTTTGTATTAGCTTAGCTGTTTACAAAATTTTTCTATAAATCAAATGCACCGTGATTTGTTTTCTTCGAAAGCGAATCAATCTCTCAGAGTACACCCTTACCTTATTTTATATTCGGCTGTTTATGCATAATTATGTTGATGTATTTTCGCATTTTTACAGTGTATACGATAACATGAAGTCCTATCGACAGTAAACGAGTGACACGAAATATGCCGGTACAAATTGGATCGAAAAATGTTAGCCCATAAATAATGATTTCCATTTAACATACTGATATTGATTGTGGCATGTCACAATTTTGTATTAGCATACGGTTTTGAAAAATAAATATTATATTATACTTCCTTGCAGTGCCTTTAACACTTATATTTATATTCAATCGATATCTCCACAGGACATTCGCGTATATATGTATACACGTTAGACTTAATTGAAAAGCAATTCGTTTGCGTGCACCTTCTATTATTTACATGTTGTCCCGTCAGCCATCGAACGCGCGTTATAATAATACATAATGCATGTGCCGCGTACCTCTAGTCTATATGCTCACAATATATTATTCCACAACTCCGAACGCCAATATGCAGACTAATATTAATTGCCAATTAATGAGTCCCGATATTAATAATATCGTGTGTGTGTGCGCTCGCGCGTGTAAAAACTGCCTCGATTCAAGTCCGTTTGTTTTTACTGACCATATTTTGATATGGCAATATGCGAGTAGGAGGTTAGACACCGTCACGGTATCGAGTGACAGGTGAATTCATGAGTCTAGGTATTCGATTCCTGGTCGCCTCAGCCACTGTGTGCTAACCAATATAAATTCCACTTAAACGTCCGCGTGTGTACCTGTTGCCTACACGCCCAGTCGCACGATCTCCCTCGCTCTAATCTCGACGTACCAGTGCGGTTAATGGAGCTGAGCAATGGCTTTTTCCGTCGTCTCTCTTGCACGTCGCGGTAAGAACCTTTTCCTCCATGAAATATGTACCGTTTCGGACACGCCATTTCTCGCGAGACCTTTTAGAAAGAAATACGATTCTGGTCAACACATTTTTTCGATAAATTTACACTGCGTCACATTTCATAAATAATACGTCGCGCCTGTTCATTACGAATCCGACACACGTTTGGTGTTCGTCTTGTGTTTTCGACCGTTTAAATCTAAACGAAAAATGCGTTAGCCACTACAGTCTTTCAGCAGTTCCGCGGTTACGCCATTTCTATGTTTGGCGCCTTCTTCGCGTTATTAACAATGATAAGGACGTTCCGACATTCGCAGTTTCCTAGAAATCTGTTAAAATTTCAAAACGCATTAGCTCCTGCTGGCCCATAATCGTGCACAATTTACAAATGAATAATTCAAATTTAAATCTTCCGCTACAGTCAATAGCGTTTAAACGATTCGTCGTTGTATTGACCGCAATCGAGATAAAAAATTGATGATAATAACACAGGTCCCACTGTAAAAATAAAATTAAACTGCGGATTGATGGAGTGTAGTCGTATTGACCGTAAGCTGGTGTAAATCGTTCAATGATCTAGATCTTACATCGAGTCCAATAGAAGGTCGAGTCAATTTGACTTTTTCTATTTCAAACTTAATTTAGTAAATGCAGCAGCTACAGATTTGATAGTTTACAATTTTAACAGCACATCCATTGCCGTTTTTTCAAGCAGTATGTGTTATTATTAAATCGTCTGTCAGATTAAAAGTTAATAGCTTCGAATTGTAAGTAGCAATTAGCCTGCGACCGAAACTGGAAACAAGACTTAGTTACACTTGCTGAACACAAGTAGACTTGAAGGAACGATGCAACAAGAATACGGAAAATTCATCTGGAGTGATTAATCCAGCAGTATAACGTTTCAACATAAACGGACCCGCGTTTAAACTTTAAGTCACTCAATATATGGTGTGTGCATTTATGTCAAACATAATGTGCATATATCAAGTAAAATCAGAGTGAATTCTAAAGTCGAGAATTAATCGTGGAAACATAAATATGCATATTTAAGCTCTAGTTCCAAGAAATATAATATTCTAAAATTTATTTCCAACAAAAATATGTTTAAAAGCGAAAATAGTCGTAAATGCAATTAATTAATCCTTTATCGCATGTTAGTTTTTTTTTTATTCGAGTCTTAAATGCTGCTCGCTTTGTTATTTTTTTGTGGATATTTCATATTCTATACAGTATTTGTATAGTTGACATCATATCCTTTTGCAAACAAACTCGTAGTTTATTCGTCTAACAAAAAGTCTTGTTTTATTTGGCCAAGAATAAATGTTTTTATCATTACGCTAGTGCAATATTTAAATCAATCAGTTTATGTAAGAAAAATTATGTTATTTTTTTAATAGAAGGTTTATTTGTAAAACATTCATATCAATTTCTTTACCATTATTCCTATGTTTACGTGAAACAAATAGTAATTTATACGAAATGGGTACTGTGCGATTCTTGAGCTCACTCACATTCAAGCCGCAAGATTTATTATCTATTCTTAATCCGCATTCACGAATTCCGTGTACCATTTTTCCCAAGCTGTATCGGTCACGAAACCGTTTTAAGAATTCGAGGAATTACGAAAACTTCCTCTCCGTACGGTCCAAGTCATGTCTGTTTAGTGTCTAATTAGCGTTATTGAAATTTGATAGGATAGAAACGACTTGGGATGTTCAATCTTATAATTATCATAGTTACTTATTTGTTTTTCGGAATTCGATCATAGTGCACCGAAAACCAAAGTTTCTCTAGGCTAAGTATTAAAACAAATATTAGAAAATCGGTAAACCTAAAAAAAAACCACATATCCGTGAGCATTTCAATAAATAATCATTTTATTGTACTATTTAATAACCATTTAACTGAAATCAAAGAACAACACATCAACTCTTCGATCTTAAAAGAAAATAAAACCGGTCTGTCAACTACACATTAGTATAGATCATAAAGGTTATTTAATAGTTCGGACATTTAGAAAAGAAACGACATTTTTCTTATTCCGTTGAAAAATGTGAGCGGCGGTTAAACCAAACTTTAATTTATGATCACTTTATATAATAAATATATATTGTATAGTTTTGTAGACATACCGCTTTTTTATTTACACTAGAGTTGTTGTATGGCCATAAATGGATTTCAACCGTCTTACACATGAAAAAAAATAAATTATAATTATAGTGGCAAAATTTAAGGGGGAAATTTTTTGGCGAATATTGTTTTAACGTATACGTATTTTAAAAAGCACCTTAATTTCATTAACATTATCATCATTATTATGCCATACTTAAGCAGAAACAACAAGGACGCCCGGAAAAAAATGTCGAGAACACATTAAATTAATAGCAAACGCCTAGTCGAAAATCACGCTGGATTATTATGTTTATTTTTTAATTTAAAGATAATTGCAACGCGTAAATTATATTGTGGGTTTTATTAATTTTTCACCGTTGCTGCATCGTAAAACAATCGCCTATAAAAATTATGGACATGCTGCAAGTTAAATAGTGTTTGCTTTATGAATAACAATACTCCGCATTGGGTACACTTTTAAATGCTACTTTTAATATTAGCAACGAATACACTTAAAATGGAAACTCAGAATATGCAACTGTTGATGTTCATTAAATTTTTAACGTTCTTCTGATAAATTACCAACAACGACACACGGACGAGCGGTGAACAGAAATCGTTTATTTTTAATGACTACTTTTAAAACCACCAACGGTTTGAAATACAATAAATACTACATTCGGAAGATATTCAGGTTGCTTTATGTGTGCAAAATCTTGGCGCTGTGTAATTACTAGAGTAATTACATGCAGCGTTATCGATGCAATTTCGGGCAAATTAAATGGAACACGCAAACTGGTAGTACATAATATTGTATACGTTATCAATTATTATCCACTTATAGATACATAAAAGAAAAATGAGGCGAGAGAACGCATCCGGTCGCACTCGAAAATAATTATAACTGAAGCGACCCCTCCAAGATGGGAGCATTTTTGGCTTCATTGCCGGTCTTGTCGACGAATTTTGCGGTCAGGATATTATTAAGATTTCGAAGGTCGAATAGAGGTTCGTTGGAAATTATTATTTTAATATACCGACGGAATACGCGTTTTTTAACGTGTGGGAATGTGCACGACTTATTATTATTGCTTCGGCCGATACCAATAGGCGCATTCGAGAATTCAGATATTTTAATTTCAAAGAAAAAAATAATAATAATAATGAAAACAAATACGGTACGGTTCCTTGTACTCGGTTACAACGAATGACGCACAAATCGCAAACTTCAGATAGGATTTTTTGATTAATAGAAAAAAATAACAGTAATATATAAAGAAAATTTTTCATGAAAGTAATATTTTCAAGTGCCTAGGATATTATGAAATAATTTTAAACGGTAACGACTAATTCGGCGCTAAACCGTATTCAGGTTACATTTAAAAATCGTTAAAAAAATAAACGAATTAATTAAAACATAGAACGAATATAGATAAGAGATGAAATTTACGTTTACTCCAAGTATGAAAATTAAAAAAGAATCAATCATGAGAAAATAATGACGATTTTTATTCATAACGAATTTTCGTATCGTCTATGACAATTTTACAAGTCTCTTGAATTGCGTGTCAGCGAGAATAGTAAAAAATTCAAACGACACTGTTTCTTTAGTCAATGCTTTATTCGTTGAACTTGAACAATACCGTATCACGAGACAAAATATCGTGGTTTGGTTACGGTTTTTTATATTGATAATAATTTGCCAGTGTTATCGCAAAGTCAATTAAATACGCCGTTAGGCACACAAAGTACACTTGAGTTTTTGTGGTTCTTCGTATTTCAGACGAACGGTCCGCACAGAGCCAACACGCGTCACAGTGGCCATTCCGCGACGTTTGTCGTACTAATCCATCGCATGATTTACTAAAAAATTACAATTCACCTTTGACCGAAATTATTTATTAGTAGCAGTGTCCGTATTTGTACTTACAACAGCGCCTTATTACACACACGGCTCGGTGCACGCGACGATTACTTATCGTTATCAATTACCATATATAAGTGTAACAAGTAAACATTTTAAAAGCATCGCTCTGAAATGGGCCGCTGAACTCAGTCATGCAACCCCCCCCCCACCTATAAATATTAGTCGGTCTGAAGCTACAGCCATTGGCCCCCGCGTCTCTGCCAACGCCACGTCGTTATTACAAACAATAAATTTGTTATTCCTAAACTATTATTTACAAGTTTTGTATTATTAAACGTCGCACGCACACGGAACAAAACCGATTTCGCAATATTTACGCCAAACTCGAACATTTTTAATTTTCTTAATGTGTTCTTTTTACGTCGAAAAACAGATATTATTACACTGTGTGTGTGCATGCGTTCGTAGAGTTGTTTTGGCTGTTTTGTTGCCCTTAATATTTTCGTCGAGTAACTTAGTTTTAGACCAAACAACTAAAACTTTACAAAAGACGTTCGTGCACCTGACATTGTGGTGTTTCTCTCGGAGAAAATTGATAGCGAATCTCTTCCGATCGGTAAACAACTCTTTATGTTGAGTATGATACGCTTAATCCCAAACGAATTGTCGATTTCATTATTGAAAACGCTCGATCTTCAAGTCCTCTCCTGGTCCGACCGTGCCGTACTCGGTCAAATGTCATTTAATGACTTTTAATTTCAATGGTCATACGTCTTCAAAATACAGTCTATTCTAAAAGAAAAACGCGACGGCGTATCTACACAAATAGCATACAACACAACAGCCGCACTATGTCGAAAAGTATCGATATTTTTTTTCCGCTTTAGTTTTGGTAAGCTTAATGAGGTTTTTTACTGTTATTAACATACCCCCATTAATTATAGCAGCAGTCGAAATCGGAGAAGTTTAACCGGAAACTAGAGTAAACAAATTATCTAAAAATAGCCTTTCAACGATATTGTGACGAAGAGTAACGAGGTATTTTCCAACAGAAAGCGCATTTAGCACTTGTATCCCTCCATTTTTATCCCACGGGGAAAAAGATTGAAAAATAAAAAAAAAAAACCGATTAAATATAGTTTTTGTAGTATCTGTAACGCCCGCCGTGCTATATTTTACGTCTCGGCTCCCGCGGGAGTACTGTACGACGTCTAAGGCCGAGCTGAGCACACAGTCACTTGTAATCATCGTGTCTTGGAAACCACAAATTAAAAAATGATAATAACACCCAGATTTGTTTACTTAATTGCTTTAGTCTTTCAGAAAAATATGATCGTGACTTACGGAATTAATCGTTTTGTGACTCAAGGGAACGTGCCGCTGCTTTTTAAACGGAATATTATCTATTTATGAATTTGTTCATCTTGAAAAAATCGCATATTTCTTTTAGTCCGAGTACACGATGAAATTCGCTTCGTCAACGGTAATGTTTGAATAATTATTAATGAAAATTGTTAGACTTATTGCAAACGATAATTATTAATTCCCCTTGCCATCGGGTCTGATTTTATTAAATATTTTAATTGATTTGTCATAATTATGATCAACAATCATATATCTGTAAAGACTATCGATGTTTGATTTGTTTTCAATTGAATTCGCCGACCCAGTAGGTCGATAATTCAATAATTATTAATTCACTTTTTTTGTCGTTTCAAATCCGAACGTACACTCCGATTATAGTTATTAACGCTTCGGTAATTCGTCGATGGACGTTTTATTCCGATTTTCGTTTAAATTGTTAAAACAATATTTACACTACACAAAAAACATAATCTTATTGCGTGTGTAGAATCGCGTGAAAACGTCAGAAATATGATAAAAGCAATAAAAACCAGTTTGCTTAACACAATTTGAATATTTATTGAACGTAATTTAATATTGCGGCTTTGAGGACTTTAATCGAAAACTGATAAAACTCGTATGTAAATATAATATTGTACTTGTGTATCGTACGTCACATTGTGCAGATAACAATAACTATGTCACGCCGTTATGTCACCAAAGGACATCCAAACGTAGCCGAAGAGTCTATCGCTCTGCAAGTTCGCTTGTGTCTTGACTTTATCGACAGCTACTGTACAGATAAGGTACACGTGCGTGGTTGTGCTTGACGTTGTTGTTTGCACAAATTATAATTACTGAAAAAATAATTATTTTATCTGCGTTTGAGTGTTGCAAAATTCGTGACGATTGCTACTTATTACAAGTTGAAATAATCATTATAAAACACTGGTTCATTAGAACGATTCGTGCCAAAACTCTGGTTAAACGTATTTCTGTGAATTTACTCGTTTATTCAAAATAATAAACCGAATCAACGTTGTCATTCCGTTTAACATTGTGCAAAACCGTTTAAAACGACTAATGGACATCGCTTTTAAACGCCGTCATGATTTGTGTTCTGCGAGGTTCAATGTTAATTACGACTAAGAATAGACTTTTTTATTTGACGATAAATCAGTTATTTTAGCAAAAGGTCACTCTCTGACTGATTCCGCTTTCTTTGACCACCTCCGCGCCCTACCCGAGCTACTCTGGTTCTATTCGTGTGGTTTTAAAATCTTATATTTAGCTAAAATCAAGGGCAAAACGACGGAAGTCATTTCCAAACTTTTCGCCAGCCTTGTCCGACACGTGTTGGACTTTTATAATTTGTGCAAAATAAAAAATGCAGTAATATTTGGGTCAATAAAATGTTTGTTTCGCGCCAAAATTCATGGCTGAGTGGTTTGTGTGCATTTCGCCCAACTTGTAGTGAAATGCGTCATTAGAGTATATGCGAGGCCAGGAAAAACAACTAGCTACTTTATTATGAGTTTTTTTACTGGATTCACATGATAAATTGTTGTTGCTTTCACTACAATAACTTAATGCCAGAAAAAACTATAACGATTAACCATGTCACATTATTCTTAATATGTGTCAACACACTTTATTAATAATCGTTAAAATTCTTGATGATTTAATTATTTATTCAAACGGCAGTGCTGGAGGTTGCACAACTTTTTACAACGTGTACTATTTTTATTTTTCCAGTCGAGTAAATAGAACGTTTTCAATAATTTTAATTGTTTTTTTTTTCTCGACTTTACATTACAATGATCCACTGGAAAAATATATTACTACAGCCTATGCCAAGAATTTGTAACTTTTTAAAAACAAAAGTATAAATTGGCATTCAATCTGTTGGGATTAAATAGCGTTGGGCGTGAAAACCATTATCACTAAATTTAATCCAATTTGGTTTGGAACGACTAAGGTATGGTGTCAATTGTAAATATTTGTATATTTTTTTCATTTAATCATCAACCACTGTAGTCGATTATATGTATGTATATACATAGAAAAACGTGTCAAATCGTCTACGTATCCACAAAGTAGAACCCTTTTTGCTCAGTTCACGTAAATCAATTAGAGATTACCTAGTATTCATTGCAAGTTATCGNACTGTAGTCGATTATATGTATGTATATACATAGAAAAACGTGTCAAATCGTCTACGTATCCACAAAGTAGAACCCTTTTTGCTTTCAGTTCACGTAAATCAATTAGAGATTACCTAGTATTCATTGCAAGTTATCGTTTTTTTTCCACACCGGACGATGTGGCTGTCATCTTTGTACGACAGACCTCACATTCTCCAAGTCAGTTTAAGGACCATTATTGGACGCAAAATTTTGGACGATGGCCTCGAGTAATTACTTGCTGTATTTACAAAAGCAGCTACATATAACTAAGTTTTAGAAAAAAAAGAAGATAAAGAAAGAAACACAAAACAATCGAGTATAATAAAATGTGTCTAAGTAAAATATGTGAATGTATGTGTGTTTAGCTGAACAAACAGTCAGAAAGTTTTACAACTTATAAGCCACGGCTTATACCAAGAGTGTCGGAGTACTGAATAACACATATAGACTTTAAATTATTGTTTTTCATGCCGTGTAAAGTAAAAAAAAATCGTACACCTCTCTACGTGTGACACAATAACGGAGTATGCGTTGTCGAAAACGTCAAAGTGGAAAACGGAAACGTTCGACAGATCATTAAGTGGAACAATCCTTTCGCGTGTCATATGAATGACATGCGGTGTATGTGTTATTATTATTGTGTCATTCTTACCAAGCCGAATTTATTATAATAATGATAACCATTTTTGTTTTTAATTCAAAATCGAACAAAAATGTTTTGCTCGTTTAAAAATAAAGCCGACGAAACTTTTTATTCATTTTGCCTGATCCGCGGAAAAAACGTAATGCGGAAAACAAGCTGTCAAACAGGTCAAAAGTGAGCTCGGGCTTAAAAAAGCGTACAAATTATCCGCCGTGACGTCGTTGGATAGTAGTGGTGACAAAAGGACTACACGGTAGTCGTTTTAGTTAAAGTAATTCATATTGAAAACGCCACGGCAGCGATGACAACTATTTCAACGTCGCCGGTGCATATTTTCGTGTTACAATGTCAAAGTGAATTACGGTTTAATTATTGTAGGTTTTGGTTAAGTATGAAGCAGTTCAGATTTGATTTACTTCGGATTAACGTAATTATCGACAATTTTAAAATCCGTAAAAACTAAAACCCTCGACAATTGTGTATTTTCACTAAAGCATTGAAAATTCAATTAAAAATATTCCGACGGTTAAATTATGAAAACACAAACAAATCTTCACTGCCTCGTGTCCTCAATGACTTTCATAATTACACGCCGAATATAATAAATATGCTGAAGACATCATAAGTTTTTGGTGCCCACGTTCAAATCATCAGTCATACTATTGTGTCTTTAGAGTACTGTTTTAGTTTTGGCATATAATTAAGTATTTCGGACATAATTGAATAAATACCGCCAACTCTACACGGGCCTATGCTCGTGTGTCGATTTAACGTTCTGTGATTTACCAATCTCCCACGTATAGTTTAAACATGTTTAAACAAGTAGGGTTATTGCTTTTTTTTTCTACTTTGCACGACTGTTAATTGAGTCAACAAACTCGAATAGAGAAACGTACAACGTAAACCTGTGGACTTGGTTGTACGCCCGACATCCAAAGACCTTCGTTCCCACGCGCTCGATATAATGGAAACATATTGAAACGTTTAAGACAGTCTGACGCATCTATTCGCAAAGCCTCGTTTGCAAAAATTTACCCAAAATGCAAACTGATCGATACACAGCAAAACGCTGTAAATTTCGAACGTTTTTTCCACAACGTGTCCGTCGTTTTCAATGATCACTACGTATGTTTCGTTTGTAAAAGGGACCGCCATAAAACTGCAGCGCCGTCGATTAAAGTTTATATATTTCTAACGGAAGTGAACGTACACGTGCTATCCAATAGTGTGCTGCTCAACGGCGTCCCATTTTGTGCATGGGGAGGGAAAGTAAGCCGAGAGAGGGGGCAATCAAACCGAAGCATAGGACGAAGGGGTGCGAGAATTTATTTCCGGTTAACTCGACACCACGGTGCGGCGGCAGTGGTGTAAAAACATGGCAGAGGGAGTTAAGTGGGCGCGGAGTTGGATGACAGAAATATAATTTCCCCACTAGGTTTCGTATAAAAACGGCTAGCGCTCGTTAACAACACGCGTTGTTGTGTACTCACACCACCGGAAATTTTCGATGCCAAAAGGGACCGAGACGCAAGATGGAGATAATAATTGTATGGGTACACAGCAGCATCCAGAGTTTCAGCAGGCTGTTCTCGGTCGTGCAATTAACGTAACAGCAGTGACACGGGGTTCGGATAACGCATAAAATGTATGACATTTTTAAAGATCATTCGCTAATAACGAGACTAACAAACAACACAGATACACTGTCCGCATAGCAGTACAGATGTGAATCCGTACTCGGCCGTTTGACTGATTTTTGTTTTTTCGTCTCCCTGCGCTTTCCAAATGTCCTTGCCCCGTGATTGATTCTTTAATATTGATTTATTTTCATCCAGTCCTCCTCCCCCGCTGTTCCAAACTCCGGAAATGCACTTGGGAAACGATTTATCATCGAAAGTCTCCTTATTGGCACTTGTTCAAACAAAACCGCTTTAAACTGTTATCGTCCTCTAAATATAAATCCCACTCGAATAAAAGAAATACTGGCAAACAGTAGAAATAATGATGAAACATTGTTGTAGAGTGGTCGTTTTTATGAGCATCTGCACAGTTTTTTATGAAGTTCATAATAACACTAGAGGTGCATAAGAAAATTATTATTGCGTTCTCGCCGTGAATTTTTAGACTACTCGATGATATAATAATTAATGTTTTACGAGGAAAAGTCAGGATCAACTATTTTCATTAAATAATGGCGTCTACCCTCGGCCCATTTTCTCGAAGTAAAAAAAAAAACCTCTCGAGACATCTCCTTTGTTGGTGTTAAGAAGTTGTAACACAATATATAATACTAGACACTGTTTATAAATATCAAACGCACCAAAGTAATATAAACTTGTAAGAAATAACCAACTTAGAGTACGCGATAGCGTTTCGTAGAATATATTTATGAAGTCTAGGTATAGTTTTTACTTTTTTCAAGTAACTTCATTTATATAAACATAACTTTGCACTCCGAGTACGTCGAACTTGTTCATCAACTCGAGGTCTTACCCTTTACGTATCTGAAACGCTCGTGCAATAAAGAGTTTGACTGGGACTCAGTGAAAATGCCACTAAAAGTCTGTTGCAAGACCGCAATATTCTGTGATTTGTCAAAAACCTACTGCCGTGTCAAGGAACTTTAGATTTATAGCGAAAAACGATCCTATTTTTTTGTTTACAATAATTTATAACTTCGCAAGTGTTTTTATTTTCTTCTTTTGTATAAACGAAATTCAACCGGACTAACAAGAAACGGGGACAATTCCCAGGAATATAACTAATCTTAAACGCCATCGTTGGTTGGACAAAATAAACTTGGTCTGCTTATATGAAATATTGCCAAAAAGAAAAAAAAACTAAATAAATAAATAAGAAAAACGGTGAAGTTTCCGTATCCTATATCGATTTTGAAGTACGACAAGACCGAGCTAAACGGGTTTAAAAGAATTGATAAGAAATCTTGAAGGTAGGTTTAAAAAAGTATAAAACATCTAGAAAGGGTGGCCCAAAAAAAGGGAAGCTGTACATTAAACATACATATATACAACTATGGCGCTATTAAAAAGGTCCTATGGCAGCATTTATACACACTGGAAAAAGAGCAGCATTACTTATGAATTAATCAGACGGTAAACCTGAGTTCCCCTAAAGCATTATTATTCTAAAGCCCATCGAGTTGCATTCGCGGAAAAACCTTTTGCTTGCTTTTCTGGAAGTATTTTCAACACAGTTCCGAGAAGTTGGGTCGATCCAATTATTTCAGTCGTTTTTTTACGGTCGACTCACTTCGATTGATGAAAAAATAATACACGCATGCATATAAATTATTATCGAGAACTTGTCTGACGTAGACGTGGTGTTATTGCCCTCAATTTTATCGGCTATAAAATGTTCAACGTACCTACCCTATAAGTTAAAAATACATGCTCAAGACTGAAGTCTTGATTTTTAAGCAATTATAAAATATATATTTCATATAAAAAGGTCGGCTACTTGATACTAAAAATATAGAACTTTTTAAATAAATACCAACCATGGACAAGGATAATTCAATTTTAATTAAATAGAATGATTTTTTTTTTTATTTTGATTTTAAACAGGTTACAAATTTATGTGTACACTAAGTGTGTAATGATATTTAAAGTAATACAAAAATCATATCAGTATTAAAACTAATACATTTGACACTATAACAGGGTAATCGCTGATTTTTCTTAATCATACAACTGTAGTCTTATTTGTTTAGTGTTCTCATAGATTAAAGGTCGTATAATAAAATGCAGGACAAATATACAGTGCTGTATTGGATTTAATGTTTAAATAATACAACGTTACCATAGCACACCATTGACCCTTTTTAATAGCTATTATTTTTTTATAATAATATTAATTTCTACAACAATATATATATATATTAATAGAGTAAGATTCACAATTAAAAATCACGCTATTGTTGGATGGCTGGTCATTAATAAGAGTTAAGGATTTGCCACTGACTGTTGTGAGTACTTGCGTGTGTATGGCACCACTTCAACATGCTTCGCCCAATTCGGGTCTGAAAATATTATATTTATTTCACTCTGTTAGCAAAAGTGGTTATTTTAATGCGTTAATATTTTAAATAGAAATACATTTTTTCCTCGATATTATTAATGGCCAAATTTTTTCATAAATAATCGTTATAGATAAAATTATCACCGTGAGTATTTTGATTCATAAAAAATATACCAATTAACGTTGACATTCTAAAACTAAAACAAATTGGAAATTAATTCATCATTAAAAATATGTTTTTTAAACGTCAACAAAACATAAACGAGTCCAAAGAAATGAACAGACTTTATAGTAGTTTGCCCAAGACCAGTGTCGATTGTGGTGACAGTAAGCAGGCGTTCTGCATAGGCATTATTCGTACATAGATGAATATTGTGCCTCTTGTTCAGTATAACTACAACACGTTGCACCGGTAGTTGGTTCAATTTTTTATGATTAAATGATATAATAACGTGCTTAGATTCATCGGGAAATATCCTTTATAATGCAATTTACAAACGCATAAGTGAACAATAACGAAACTTTTAAAATAAATTAGTTTTAAAGACAAAAAAATACGATTATACAAGTTTCTATTTTATAGTGAAACAATTCTTGGATAGCGTACGACATAAAAAATGACTGAATTAAAATAATTTAATAAAATAAAATAACACAATGATTTTGTCCCAGAACATCTTATTAAGTTTTACATTGTTACATAATAATAAAAAACAAACTTTGTCGAAACAAAAATAACATAGTTATAATGTTTACGCATAAATACTCTTGTACATATAAGATTAATTATTATTGAATATCTTTTGATTATATTGTACCGTTGGCGACATTAATTGTAAAATTATTACTATTTCAAGTACAACTATTAGTAAGCGTCGGTTCCGTTGGGCAGCGCTGCCGTTATTGTTCAGTGCCGCCGTCGTTTTTTAGTGGCACACATCGCCATCGCAGCAGCACCGTCGCCGTCCGTAGCAGTGGTCCGCCAGAGGAAACGTCCCGTCTCACCAGACGTTGCCTGTCCGTTCAGTACACCACGCGCGCTCGTCCTGATCGGTTAGCCGGTCGAAACTCTAATATTATCGCACAGTCGGCCGAACACGTAATACAAAATATACCTATACGTTGTGCGTATGCGCGCGTCACATCTGATCGGTAGTAGTCAGCAGCAGCAGCAGTTCGTAGTAGTGTATAGTAGAGCACTGTCAGTCGTTTGCAATCTCTCAGACAGGCACGATATGCTGTCCGACCGTGGGCAACACAACAACGAGCAGCAACAACAGTTGTATTAACTTTACCGACTAGTGCGTTGATATCGTTTAGTTATTCTATTATTATTTTTTTTTTATCATAATACTTAACCGGTGCGGCTTAGGAAATTAAAAATTATTTTAATTTAATCGCAGTGACCGAGAACTTGGTATTCAAAAAAAAAAAATTATTTTGTTCGACCCACGTTATGTTTTGAAATAGAAAAAGTGATACGTATTTTTTTTTTTTCAAAAAAGTGTCTGACTGACGAGAGTCAATTTTTTTTTTTTCGGGATTTAACGAATTCCCAGTTTTATTGGATATCTGTAAAATTGTTACCACACGATGGTGCCCAAACAAGAGAATCGCGATGACACAACGGATACCAATGCGGACATTACTCAGCAGCCAATGTTTGGATCACAGATGGTCGACGAAAATTCACCGACCCCGTACTCTGATGCCACACAGGTGTGTGTTTGTGTATTTATGTGTCCCCCTAAGATACCCGACCAACTCTCGCGCGTAACAGTATTTTATTTTTGATATTTATTTTTTTGTTGCGAAATTCTTATAATTCTGACAATATGAATAAAAAAAAAAAAAATTGATAACCCGATTGAGTGATAACCCGCCAGAGTTAATATAATTTTTTTTCCGTACCGTCTAGTAGCCGGTCAATTAATCGTTGGCGTGTGAATTAAATATTAGTCGGAACATCTCTATGGGATCTGTTATCTTATCGCCGCTCCGTTCGGGTCCGCGTGTTCGCTAGCAACAATAACAATAAATAATAATAACACTCGGAAAAGAACGCGTTATTTTTACTGCTGGTTAGGGACGACCCAAAAATAGGCGATTGAAAAAAATGTACAAGTGTTCGCAACGTTGTAGTATTGGATTTAAAAAATATTTTATTTATTTACACAGACGAATTTGTTTAATTATGTTCGATTTATATAAATTTTAATTGCCCGTCGGTGTTTAACTGTAACGAAAACGTTTTTAACGTTACTGCCTTTTTTTTTCGCTTAATCATTATTATTATTATTTTTTATCACGTTAATAATTATTTCGCGTATTGAAAAAAAAAACATTTATTTTCGAATTGTACTCGAAATCAAACGACAATTATTATCGATTGTCATTAGCAGGTTATCAACACCCGGAAACGTTAGTCCAGCGACAACGCCGCCCTTGAAATTTTACCAAGGTCAATAAGCGCGCTAATCCCTCAACCCACAAAAATTGTTTTTATATGAATAAATAACACATTATCGAGTGTCTGCCAATGAATTAATATTTTTCTCGATTTTCGACAGCTAATCATTATTTATGTACTGGATAAAGTATTTTATTTGTGTTTAAAAAAACGAGTTTCTTCGTTCTACCGAAGCCTTTCGTTTAGTTTTGTCACTTCAATTGACTTGCACAAAACATCTAAGCTCGCGACCTTTTCGTTTTAACCGTTCGATTATTTATATTATTTGTTTTCCGCGGCCGTTATTTTAATTAACGAGGAAAATAAAAGTCGCCCGTAGAACAATATTAAATCACGAATAATAATTTTATAGTACAGTTAACACTGGAACTAATTGGTTATTTTCATTTTTAATTAAAAAACAAATAAAAATAGTTTATTAATACGCAGTATTAATATGCAGTATTTTTGTAACGTGTTGTAAATTTCGTATTAAAATAAATGCTAATAATTTTACTATTTACGCCTCTTTATAAATTAAATTCAAAAGATATTTGCATAATTTAAACGCTCTCATTAATATACATGTTATAATAATAACATCGCGGCATCGAGTTTTTCATTATTTTCGCCTAAATCTCAAAACTGATATTTACAATAAAATTCTTCAAAATAAATTGTATTTTAATTGAACGTAATAATGATAATAATAGTGAAATATTTATTTAAAAAATGTCCGATATTGCAATCCGATAAAATATCGAAATTTCATTTTCATCGCACGATTCCATAATTAAACGACGACCATTTGCGAGGGGATATTAGAGGGGGTCACAGTGAGACAGGTGGTTGCCCCGTTCGAAGGTTGTGTTTGCGAGGCTCGTAATGAGTCATTCGCCTTTTCCGCGTGCCCAGGACGGTGGGGGGGGGCTGCGGTGGTGGTGTGGAAGGTNGGGCCCAGGGGGGGGGGGGGGGGGGGGCTGCGGTGGTGGTGTGGAAGGTTGCCGCCCGCAGCTGTAGCAGTTTGTCGGGCGGCGTGCGGGCAAGCTCGTGTATGCGCTTGTTAATGACCTTGAGTTACACAACTCCGCCGGCCTCGCATCTTCCCGCTGCCTTGACAGTGAAAGTAACTCCGCTGCGGCCACCACCTCGTCCGCCGCCGCCGCGCTACTATTAATAATGTTACAACGCTCGTTTTTTTTTTTTTCTGTTTGGATTTTGTAAAAACTCTAAAATAAATAATAAAAAATGCGCAAAGTTCGTGCCAATAATTATACACGTTGTGTCCCAACAGCGCGTATCGGCAACGACAGCCAAATTGCTTTAGGTATTTTCTTGACCCGCGGGGGAGTTGCGTATCTGCGTGCGTAGTTGGCCGTCGACCGATTTTTCCAAAGGCCGTTGGCCCCTGTTTACGGTGATGCATGAAAATTGTTTGAATATCGCAGCCATTACCTTAACCTTTCGTTTGTTTTTTATTTTTTTCCAGACCAAGAAAAATAACCCGAATCACATCAAAAGGCCCATGAACGCATTTATGGTGTGGTCACAGATCGAAAGGCGCAAGATCTGCGAACTTCAGCCAGACATGCACAACGCGGAGATATCGAAAAAATTAGGCATGCTGTGGAAAACTCTATCGGAAGAACAGCGCAAACCGTTTATCGAAGAGGCGGAACGTTTGAGGCTAATGCATCTCAAAGAATACCCGGACTACAAATACAGACCCCGCAAGAGAACGCCCAAGAACGCCGCCGCGGCCGCCAGTCCTTCGGTCGCCGCGTCCAACGCCGTCACCAAACCGCAAATGACGCCCCAGTCCAAGTTCCGGAAAAACATGTGCAAAAAGTTTGCCAACAACATAAGCCGAGTGACGTCCACCGTGACGTCGGGCGCCGTTCACCTGTTGGAGACGGCCGGCAACTCGGCACCGACCGGCCGGACGTCTACGTCGTCACCGCTAGATCCCAAAACGTTTTTCCGCCGTAACCCGATCATACAAGTGAACAGAATGAGCCCCGTCAACCCGGATCGGCTGAAGTATCACTTCACCATTGAGACGTGCAAACCCAAAGAACTCGTTGCGACCGAAGTCCGAGTGCCCGCGTCCGTTCACGCCAAAGTGCCGACCAGTCCAACGTGCGACTCGCCCAACTCGCCAGAGAGCGCCACCTTCTACGACGAATCTCCGCCGTCGTGTTTCGACAGCAAGCCGCTCAAAATCAAAGTAGTCAACCCGTTGAACACATCGGCCACAATCACCGTACTGCCCGGTTCCGATTTAATGGACGACGACGACGACGACCTGATGCTCAGACCGGGATCGGCGTCCCTGTTGCCCGACCACCAAATCGACCTTCACGCGTCTACCGCCGACCTCATCTCTAGGAACCTAATGAAAGACGACTTGCTGGTAAAAGCTGAACCCTCTTCGTCGCCTTCGCCGTTCTTCAAAACCGACAGTCCATCATTTTTCGTCAAACAGGAACCGCTAGACTGTGATTCCGAATCGGCAGCGCTGGGCCGAGTCGGAGAGAACCCGTCCTTGGCCGACTTGGACTCCCTCACCGACCTCATCCAGATGCCGTCCGACTTCAAGATGGACATCGACTGTCTAGCGTCCGATTTGAACGGCGGAGACGGCACCGGCGTCCGACAGAGCTCTCATTTGGAATTCTCGTGTACGTCCGACATGACTGATATTCTGTCTCACATGGGCGTCACTGCCGACTGGGAAGACGGTCCCCTCGGCCGTCTCATCAATGGCTGCTGAACCGCATTAGCGACGTAGCCATCGTCCTCCACCTGCCCCTACATTTAAATCAGGTATTCTGTGATTGGTTATTATTTTTAAAGTTAATTTATTCATTATAACATTATGTTTCTTCTTCTTTCTTCATATATATATATATTATTATTATTATTATTATTATTATTATTATTATTATTATTATTATGTATAAACCTAACAACAAAACATTTGAAACGCGTTTGGAGTAATCAAAAAACATGTTATGTATTATGATTGTATGTATGTTTCTACAGTACTGCATAAGTTATTTTTTTTTTTGTTAAAGTTTTCATCTTTTACGACGGCCCTTTTGTACGATTTTATGTAAACACGAGCGTGTGTATTATGTTTTAAAAAATGTATATCAATAAATTTTAAATATATTATATATTTGACAAAATGGTAACTCACTATGTTTTTAGCGCAACATATAACAGTTAAACGATACTATAAAAACTTGTAAAATGTTCATTATGGTTTGATTTGAAACTTAAGTATTCGTGTATAAAATATAACATGTATAATTTATGTGTAAATTTATATTTTTGCTTTACTGTGACACTACCGTATTTAATTCTAGTAGAGCTTAAACAGTGTATCGCTTCGAAAATTCTTCTAATTTTTTTTACTCCAAGTGTGAACGTATTTGTTTAGATGTTTTTATTTATATTTTTTAATAATAATCACGTTGTACTATAATAATAATTATACTGTTGCTTAAGTGTTGATAAGTATATAGGGTGCTTCCAATTTGTATTTAAAAAAAAGCAAAAAAAAAAAATGATTTTTTTAGTATATGTGTAATATATATTGTGAAAATCTTATGTCCGAATTAGAAAAAAAAAGAAAGGAAATCGTTTTCGTCATCTCGTATGTTTGTTTTTGTGCTTTGGCTAGATACTTACACATTTAAAAAAAAAACATATTTTGAATTGCCTGAATTTTTAATAAAACGTCAATACAAATATTACCAATGTTAAAAACAGTTCCACTGATAAATCTAAATATACCATGTACATAAATGAAAAAAAAAAATACAAGGGCGCGTGATACGGTGGTGTTAGTATCATTTTTACCATTTAAAATCCACAAGTCATTTTGTACTGTATAATATTGATGAAACCTGATAATATGATCTCAAAGTAAAAAAAAAATAAAATAAAATGATGTGTGTTTTTTTTTTTTTTTTTTTTATTGTTTAACTTCAATAACTTTTTCTGAACATACTAGTTTGAAAAAACACGGTAATTCTTGTTTGGCAAAGCATTTATGGGTTGTTTTGTAAAAACTTATGTTTTTCCTACTATGTTAGCTCTTAACTAATAATTATTAAGTGCAAAGTGTTTTAGTCATGATACCCGTTTTTTTTAATACAAATTATGAAACAACTATATGTAAAAAATATTACAAGGTCTTTATAATTAATATATATTTGCCTTAAAATTATTTTGTTTGTTTTATTTTTTTTTTTTTTATTATTAAATAATATATACAAATTTATATAAATATATAAAATAAGTGTTTAAAAAGATAAACCCCTCCCCTCCCACTTTCTTATCTATTTTATATACTTATATATTATTATTATTATTATTATTATTATTAGTTGGTTTATTATTATGTATATAATGATGTACCATATAGTGTTGTATATAGATTTACTCATTTTACATTATTACAGGTTAGTCTTACGTACTTTACCTATTGTTCGCAAGTAAATCAGTATAAATTATAATGATGTTAAGAAGTTTTAACACTTTTTATTTGTGTACGTTTAAATAAAAAAGAAAACTCGTGCATAAAGCGAAAAATATATACATTATATAAAAGTGTAATCTTTTTTTTATATCCTTAAAATTATATTTATATAATTGTTGATAATCGTGTGTATTGTGATTTATTTATCATATCCTATCATAATTAATCCTTTCTCGCAGTGTAAAAACTCTTTTTTAACCACCAGAGGTTTCATAAATGTTTGAATGCCACGGTTAGTTTGTTGGTTTGCAATGGCAATACGATACAACAGACCGTTGACTTGTTGCCGACGGGCTTTGAATTTAAAATAAAATTCTGTCCGGTTAAGACTTCTAACGCACAAACAATCGACTTTGAAACGATAAATTTATTAGTTAGTCATTGGATGTCGTTATGTTCGACCACTGCCTCGTCGTTGTATAGATAATGAATGTTTCGGATGATTATTAATTATTGTGTTTCGTTGTGTCATACCTGTACACTACTTCTATTCGAATGAATTCTTAGCACACCGCTCGGTAGTCTACTTACAATGGCACCGTCCGCCGCCACGTCTAGACACTTATTCTAATTAAAACTTAGTAACCCGGTGATTGAGTAATTTTATACTAATCACAATATTATGACGATATTGCTTAACACCTTAAGAAATGATCGGACGCGTTTAATCAAAAATTGTTTACAAAACACTTGAGATGTACTGACTAGGCGTTCAATCATTGTTGCCGTAATGTTATTGGTACACTCATTTTAATCATTTTATATAGATAATTGTCTGTTATAGTTCATCACATCTGAAACTAATATAAAAAAAAAAAATGTGTTATTGCCGTTGTTCCGTACAAACTAGTGAAAGGAACCCAATAATCTGAGTAACAATGTCAATTTTAATAAAGGAAACATTTTTCATGCATTGTTGTCGTGTGGAATCGAATGAAATGCGCCACCAAAATAATGTTTGTTTTTTAGCTGGGCGTTCTAATCGACTAGCTGACTGTGCGAGATAAGACGCTGTTCGTTCGCCTCTGTCTACTAAAATTACTGATAAAAATATGTATTTTTATTTCACTAAAAGATGATCGCTGTGTGAATTATAGAAAAGTTATTTTTATTCATCAAAGCAAACAAACCGTTGTCCTTAATCAACTAATATACAATGTACGTTGGTTATGCGATGTGTAAACTTGGTTTTTAATCGACTAATGAATTTGATTTCCTTATATTTTTTTATGCGTTCAGTCGTTGTTTATGTGACTATTAAAATTTGTTGACAATTCATAATTCATTTGGATCACGAGTTTAACTCGTATTGACTCGAGTAATCAACGGGCGTTTTTTTTCATTCCCACAGCCAAAGCATTTTGAAACGTAACATCTTTTGCATTGACTAACCTGAGAATTAAAGAATATTCTTCGTGTCTCTGGCACTGTAAAAATGAATAACGTCCACGGCATTTTTCGTGTCGAATTCCCAACAGACTCTGTAAGCTTTTGCTCGATAAAAGTGTACTGTAACATATGAATACTGATAAATTGGAATTCTACCAAATACCGAATACGTTGACAGTTGACACTCTATCTAACGACGTTGAGCCTACAGGACTCGGTGCCTGTAAGACAATTGGAATTTTATTCGATCGGTTTCTTCGTTCGACGTGACACCGACCTGGCGTGTGATTTCAACATAAACAATACTCTTTAACACGGCGTAGAATCGTATGGGCGACTGCCCCTCGCCAACACCCTAAAACGTCAATGTCAGACTCTGAACCGTCATCACGCTTCCGAAAAACATTTACTTTTTTTTTTTTTTACAAGTTGCACTGTCGTGTCAGTTTTCTATTCGACCGTTATCTACATTGGCGTCAGCAGCAGCAGAAATACAGACGGGCAACACAAAGGAGGGGACATGCACGTAAATACATAAGTCTTTGCGGCGGGTATTCCCAAAAGATACGAGCCGAGGGTGTATGCATGAGATATCTGGTAGGATTATAATAGGAGAAATTCACGGAGAGTCCAAAGTCGCGTTAAGGGGGAAATGCCAGATGCGAAAATATTGGAGGAAAAGGGAGAGAAATTTGCGAATGCTGTGCGTGACGCATTGAATATCGTGTGTTGTGAACATATAACGTTATTTGAATAAAAACACAGTCATAAATTAATGTTTTTTATTAAAAATATTTGCAACGATTATTCCGTTTAGCAAATATTTAGGTAATTATTTCGCGGCGCAGGTATTATAAATCACGAATAATGTACTAGATAATAATTTTCAGTGTTTTAAATGTACTTATAGAATCGAGAACCATATAAACTGTAAAATAACTTTTTTCGTATTGTGCTAGGTATAAATAATTTTAATAAAAATAAAACTGTAATACAATACATATTCTTGTTGTAAACCGTGTGATTAATACATGAATATATTAGTCATAACTAATATACAAACATTAGAACACTAACATCTGGCCTTTGGTTTACATACTATTGTGTAAAATTCGAACTTTTTACAATATTTTACTCGCTCAACTTACAATTATATATTTCAATTTTTCGGACTTGATTTCGCCGTTTTAGTTAAAAAAATCATTTGTATTCATGTACAGGTTTGAATTGTTTACGTTTATTTGTTCTTGACGCGCGTCAAAAATAAAAGCAGTCATCTGATTGACAATCGTAGTGTTCAGGTTAAACTTTATTAAGAACTTTGTTTTCCCATTTGACGTTTGGTAAGTCAAATACGTGAGGTCCTCTACCTACAAACTAACTGAAAGCAGATCTAGATTGTGAATCAACGTTGATCGTGCTAAGTGCTGACTCGATGAAATTAACATTAGTTTTTATACAAACAGTCGGAAGTTTTCAAAGCTATTTTTCGATAAGATTTCTCTCGACAGAAATTGTCCATACAACTTTTTTATTTTGCAATATTCCTCAAACTTGTTTTACTTTTTTAGAAAAACTTTTTTTTTTTTTAAGAACCTAATTGAAACTCTGTTTCGATAACATTTTATTTATTTGACACGTTTGAAACAATTGTAAAACTTATTGAAATCTATTATTGTCTAACACGGTCTTTTATTCTTGTCAGAGTCATAGACGTCCAACAAAATATAACTTTGATCAATTATTCAAAAACTGTTCGACCAATAATGTCTGATTCGCATCAACAAACTTATAGTTTATCTCGCTGACAAACATTTGTGAATGCCAANTATCTCGCTGACAAACATTTGTGCATGCCAAGTGAAGTACTTCGAGTTTAACAAATAACAGTATACAACAATGCTTATAAATGACCATATATTATGAACAAATAAATGTATATATATATATATATATATACTTTTGAAATATTAATATAAAATCTATGATATTGAATTATTATTGTTACAATAAATAGAAGAAAAACAATAAGTTAAAGCCAGTTAATTACAAATTTATTATACATATGTGTTGAATTTTTCTTCTGAGAACATCATATTAGAATACATGTCCCAATCTCATGGAAATTAATAGATTGTATCTTAACAAATACATTTTTACATATCCAGAAAAGATAATATCTAACGAACGAAACTAAAAAAATGTTTTATATACTAAATTTATTTTTAGGAATGAAGTTGACCGATATATTTTTAATACTAAAAATAAAAAAATTATTTAATATAAAAATTGTTAGTACTCTGCTCGTTTGTAAAACGTTTGAAAAAATCAAATATATATAATTTTTTTTTTTTTTAGTCAAACTAAACTGGTGTCTGGACAAAAATTCAAACAATATCTGTCGGGTAACAAAAACATTTCTATAATTCATATAAGAATTAATGCTTAGTATATACTTTACTCTGTCATATTCACCATACCCTGACCGAAAAGCTTAAATAAATAAGCTTCAACTTTCATGAATGTTTTTTAAAAATTATTTATTTTGTGTGAAGATGAGAGAAAATAGACTTAGATGGTTTGGTCATGTTATGAGGAGAGAAGAATCGGAAGCTGTAAGAACTGTTATAGAAATGAATATTGAAGGAGGAAGAGGTAGAGGAAGACCAAAAAAGAGATAGAGGGATGCTATTGAATGCGATATGAGGACATCTTATGTGAGCGTAGATGATGTGGGAGATCTTGGGCAACCCCAAGTAGTTGGGATTAAGGCGAGAAAAAAGAAGAAGATTTATTTTGTGTGAATTTTTAAACTTTTATATATTATATGTCAACTAATTATGACATTTAATTATTTTTACCTATATTTTGGTTTACTACAAGTCGCTTCTTTTATGTAAATCCTAAGGACTGCGCTGGCTCCCTACAATTATCACATCTGATTAAAAATTGATTTAATAGCCATTGAATTACATTTATTGGTTCATTTATACAATACATATCTATAATAATAAATATAATCGTCAGGAAATGTATATAAATATAAATTATGTTTGTATTAGATATAAATATAGCATATTATAAACATCAAGAATATAATTATAAAATAATAATTCTGGATACCTCAAAAAAATTTTAGATACATGACTTGTTCATCGTTAATAAATCATGAAAGTAATTTTATAGTATTATTAGTTTATATTTTGGTAATTTTTAATAGTTCAATAAATTTAGTCTCGCTCAATAAGTATGCAACCAAACATCTGTAATCATTTTTAGAGGTTTATTATTTTCAAAAATACAAAACTTTATGAAAAATCCAATTGCGCAACAGGTTATATCATGTATAATGACTGAGTTGAAAATTTAATGTAGTTTTTCTAGCAGCTTATAATCAATTCAACAAATATTTACCGCTCTACGGTCGTTAAATGCATAGCACTTTAAAGTAGTGTATGTTAATCGACGCATAACTCGACACTAATGCTAATTGAATTGTTCCTATAATGTTGTACGAAAAGTAAGGTGAAAACTGTAAAGTAAAAAATATATGCATGTTTTTCTAACGTAGAGATCGCAATTAAAATAACTGATCTATTTTATTTAATCGAGTAAAAAAATTTGATTTCAGAAAAAATTGTATTATGTATAAACTGAGAAGTTAACAGGTGAATATAAATTGACTCTTAAATGAGTCATCTCTTGGCTAAATAAAGAAGAAAGTTTCTAGAAATATTATTTGTTTTTGAAATATATATAAAAAAAATATATTAGAGTATCCAAAAGTTTTTCCCATGAGTTTACAACTATCAAGCAAAATATAAATGAAAAATAAATATTGTCCTTACGACAATATAATTAATCATTTGTTTCTTGCGTCAGATTTAAAATTACAGAAACCGTCGGAATTGCCACCGAGTTTATAAAAAGAAATGAGCAAGTACAGTTTTCGGAACTTTGTGCAATTCAAATGGCATAACACTATTTTTAAAAGCAGCACCTCGTATAAATTATGATCCATATTATACAATATTAACTAGCATACCATGTACATGAATAAATTTTATTACAATACGTGGCAATAAGCAAATTTCGATTCAATTTATTCGTTTACTCTCTAACCTTTCGAGCTTTTTTCGACTTCCAACTTAACAATATTATTGTTTATTCAGCCACGGAACCCTGTGGTCAACACGAACGCGCTAATTAATCAATCATTCGACTTCAGTCGAGAGAGTAGAACAATTTAACGCGCTCGTTACATGTGCTAATATTTCTTCAATTGTAATTAAAAATAAGTTTTTTAAATGTACCAACTGCCGCGTGATCAACAAGGCACAGTGGACGTCAGACGAATGGTCTCTATCATATTGGTTTTTATCACGCCCTGACACGAATAGGAAACTCACAACTCACCGTTATTTTTATTTTGATCCTCCTTTTTTCTTTTAACCTATTGCCTGAATGCTGACCTTCAAGATGTTTTTTACTTTAATCGGAAAGAAATATAAAAAGAGAGTATCCCAAAAAGTTACGCAATAAAAAAAAAAAGTCGACAGGGTATTATTTCCCATTTCAAAGTCAGATGATGTACTCTGTGGATGGGCTATAAAAAATATGTCTCCACCAGCTTGACTTAAATTAAACAAAAAGGAATAGTGGAATAGACAAAATATCTGACGGGGCGTTATGTCATCAATTTGTTATCGTATAGCCGCTTAACACCACGTGCCTACAAACTTATGTTATGTTTTTTGACCCGACAGCTGTTTGATAAAATTTTATTTCTATTTATCCGCTCCCTCGAACTTTACACTGCTTTGACATTTGACTGTTCAAACGTATCATTGAGAACACACAATTCTGTTTGTGTTTACAACAGCATATGCATTTTCAATCTATTTTAGAAACAAAACTTCATGAAGTGTTGATTTTCATACTAAAATTCCAAGCTATTGTTAACTATTTTAACTCTCATTCTTCTATAAAAATAACTCTAGCTTAAAACCGTTAAAAAACAATAATCGATTTATTCAAGTATCAATAAAAAGGTATTATCGAAAATATGCAAACTAAAACGGTCTTCTACGATATTTTTTTATATATTTAATCAAACACAATTAATCTAGATGGAGTATTGCTACTGGACGGTCTCAACAGACTTTAACAAACTGATGAATAAAAATTTTATTCTAATTACTGTATACATTATACATTGTAATTAATGTAACATATTATACCATAAAAACTTAGTGTATAGTCGAAGCACTGTGCGGAAACTTGAAATATCATCTTTACTCCTTAGGTGACTAATATATGAATATTATTGTTTGTATTATATTCAACACCGCAGCAACAAAATATGTATGTCTATGTGTGCAGTTCTAACACCAATGCACTAAATTATACAAATCTGTACTTTAAGTTTTCACATCGGTTATACACTTAAAAAAAACAAAAATTCTATATATTTTATTTACAATATTATTTTTTCAGTTTTTACTCAAAATAGTTATAGATATTTCACGTTACATAATAATTACTATTCTATTTAAACGCTGAAATGTGTTATGACATTGTAGATTGTTCAAAAACTTCTTCGATCTAAAATATGGGCAGATCTATTTTATCACAAGCGTTTATCTGACATTGTTACGTAAACGTAATTTATTCAAAACCCGCGAGTAAACATATTTATTGAAAAAGTTGTTCAACTTATTTCCTTCTATTTCAATTTATGTAGTCGAGCCTGTTAAATTATTCATCCAAACACGTTTCTCGAATATATTGCTCTATCAACCTTATCATAAACGCCCGCGTCATATTTCTGTGTATTATTTTATTATTAATATTGATATGTGATAACTCTCGAAACATCAATCAGACGATACAACAATTCATGACAGCTACTGTAACTTTGGTACAAATTATGCATACACTTTTATAAACATATTTGCAATCATGTTGTTGTTACCAATACAATTTAGATGCATGAAAAGTCTCTTGGCTCTTGAATTAGTACGTCCCAGAACTTTTATTGGAATATTTATTTTTTTAGATTATTATGTTTAATATTTTCCACGAGCATGTCCCGCTGTTATTGAAAAAAATTAATAACGTTTTAAAAGATATAATTCTGAGTACAGTAGTTACATATCAATAAAAGAACACATNCAATACAATTTAGATGCATGAAAAGTCTCTTGGCTCTTGAATTAGTACGTCCCAGAACTTTTATTGGAATATTTATTTTTTTATATTATTGCTATTTAATATTTTCCACGAGCATGTCCCGGTGTTATTGAAAAAAATTAATAACGTTTTAAAAGATATAATTCTGAGTACAGTAGTTACATATCAATAAAAGAACATACATATTTTTGTGGTTCGGAGAGAAAATTATCGGTTTTCCCTTTATAACAAATCCAAATGAATTTAATAGTAATTTTAAATTAACATAAATATCAGTTTGTGTTCAAAGTAGAATTAATTAAAAATACAGGATTTTTTTTTTAGAAATAATTGATGTTTTGGGCTTACCTTTACAACCCAAAATTTACTGCAAATTCACGTCGTACGCCTTAAATTTGTACTTAATGGTAAAGCGCAAATCAGGTTATTCCTGCTGTGATTATAATGTAATCGAGAAACAGTTGTTTCTGAAAGCGAGTAATAAAATAATTTTACTCTAATTGGATATCATCACAATTAAATACATTACNCAACCCAAAATTTACTGCAAATTCACGTCGTACGCCTTAAATTTGTACTTAATGGTAAAGCGCAAATCAGGTTATTCCTGCTGCGATTATAATGTAATCGAGAAACAGCTGTTTCTGAAAGCGAGTAATAAAATATTTTTACTCTAATTGGATATCATTACAATTAAATATATTACTACTCGTGCATAATAATGCGCGTCTGGTAATTGGCTAATGGTAAATTAAGTTGTGGAGTAAATAAAATAAAACAAAATCCCAGACGGTGCTGGATTAGTAGAAAACAGTTTTGACAATCATTTTTGCGTGTGAGACATTAAAAAACAGCAGAAAAAAACCAAAAGGGAAGATGGCTGCCGGTCGTAAAGCTGGGTGACTTTTACTGCTGCTGACGACCCCCGAGAGGTACGATTACACACAATCGTTGCAGCTCGTATTTATCGCCGACTGTATAATGCGTGTGATCGTTAAAAAGAAAAAATCGGCACTTAAAAAAACCGAATTTTAACTACCATTGTATTATGTGTACCGGAGGAAAGCACCACAAAAACGGTCCACGGCGTACAATTATTACTTTGGACGACAGAAAAATATGACCCCGAGCAAAGTACGACGGGGAAACCTCCGACTGGCAGCCTATACAAGTCGTATGTATGGCGGTCAATTTTTTACGTCGGTCTGCAATAAACAGTCATCGCAGTAACAGCGAACATAGAGACGTACAACTCGTGACAGCAGAGCAGCAATTTAATATTTATTAGACTGAACGTCGGCGGCGGTTAATTAGAAATAATATTTTTATCGGCCATCGTCGTACACTGTATTGTGGTAATTGTGTTCCGACTGTCGTTGGCCCGACACATGACAATGACTGGCGTGTGGGGCGATTAACAGCCAAACTTCCTCGATGACCTTAAATATTAAAAAAAAAAAAATGTTAATTTATTAAAAAATTAATTTAACTCATAAATATAATATAATTAACATAAAAATTATACATCTTTGTTACTTGCGTTGTAATTTCATGACTCATCGTTTATAAATCAACTGCGCTTGTTAGCTGTTAACTTGAAATCTTAACGTTTCCTTCTATTATATTAAAAATGATTTAATTAACTTATAACTATATGAACTAATAAAATAGAATTTAAGAAAATTTCAACTTAATTTTTGTTTTTTATCATACCAACTGAAGTATTATAATATTTAGTTTAGCGCAGTACAGTAAATAATTAAATTCGTAATAATTCATAGCAGACATTTTGTGAAATTTTTTGTCGTTTATTTTTTAACAACGAATTTAAATTAAAAGCAATTTACATTACATTCTAAAAATTAATATCAGTTAGAATATTACCGTGTAACTTACAATGGCGCAGACGGTATATCTTATTGAGAGGGGCAAATAAATCCTGTCTACACCACTGATGATCAACGAATTATCTTAAAAATAATTAATAAAATGATAATAAAACACACTTCGACAATAAAAACTCATATAGTTAAAATATTAAAATAAAAGCAATTATACAAAATTGATAGTTTCTAACAGTTTGTACACGAATATAAAATTTGAAGCAATAAAAGGTCAATTATATAGAAAAACAAGATACATCAGGTTTGGGTTTTAAACAAAATACGGCCACGCTCCTTGTAAAAATTGATTTAAATAATTTTTTACTCAGTTTTAATTATTGCATTTTTAAGATGAGTATTTTTACAAAAGGGTTAAACGAAGGTCAAAGTTTAATGTCTTGTAATTATTTAGTCCGTATTCAACGTTAATTTATTTATACAAATTGTAATAATTAAATGATTCTTAACAAGTACTGGATTGTATTTAAAGTACTTAATTGATACTCGAGCACAGTTGGAACTTGAAAGTTTTAAATGACGTAATGACAAAAATTGAATTATGTTGTAGTCGTGTCGATGAGATGTAAGGGCAAAAGCAATACAATTAAAAATTGGGCAAGGAGAGTGGGTTACAATTTGTCATCTGAAACAATTGTCGTCCTTGAACCCTCTACCCCTCCTATTTTTCACTGTTTTCCTCTCACTCTAAAAAAAAAAAAACAATGCGAAATGAATAAACACCGGAGCCCTGTATGACCTGCAGTTGTAATTTCAATAAGAAAAAAAAAACGAGCTTAATTAAAACGGTTATGGTCAACGAATATGAAGTTTAGAATGTGTGATGGTAATTTAAGTGTTTCGAAACGGAAAATAGTTTTTTAACTGTTGTTGACATAACGTCTACTCGACATTTCGATAAAGGCCGCCGTCGTTGTCGGTCAAATTGTCCGTCACTGCACTATAACTTTGTGTCCTTGACATGAGTCGATTTCTGCATGATTTGACTTGTGTTTTCTACACAGACATCACATCCTACGACTGTGTGTACGCTTTATAAAATACCTCGGCGAATTCCAAATGACATCTAAGAGTCGGCATAGATTTACGAAGGTCGAGGGTTCAAATGGTAAATAAAAAATATTGTTACACTTCGAATGTAACGTCAAAGAGCCTATGGTAAAAAATCTGACAACGGCGGCTGCTGGCGTATGAATTAATGTCATTATGTACACTGAATTCAACTTGTACACACTACTGTGTTACGCGCATCGGACCAAGACCACGTTTGGCGAGTGGAAAAAGGAGTCGTGGCGGTAATTGATAAATTGATGGAACGCGTATAGAACAAAATAAAATAGATGCTTTGTAACGTCTCCAAGGTCTTTGAATGTCGTTTTTTTCATTCGGCGGTCATTACTAACTATACACTAATACATAAACTGGAGTTGCCGATGCACAGTTTTAAAAGCAACGCTGCTGTATTTATCATTGTTTAAAAGTCATCTGGTGTTTTATTTGTTTTTTTTTAATAACTCGTTGCATTTTAATTCCAAGTAAGTGATTGCTTTTATCGTAAGATAACGCTGTAATTATGTCAGCTTGCGAGTACTGTCTGTGGACCGCTCGTCATATTGATAACATTATTATTTTTCACAGTAAATATTGTAACTTGTTTGTAAATATTTGTTTGTGTAACAATTTTACATAACCAAAAGGGAATTCTAAGAGAAACTGATTGTCAGTTAACGAAAAAATTCCGTGAGATCAAAAACTAATGAATTTTCTGTAACAATGCGAGTGAGAGAACGTCACCTTTTAAATTAATCTTGTAGTGTATATCAGTGCCTTCCTCGTTATGTCTTATCGCGTTCCAGCGTTATTTTTTTTCACTTTTACAACGAGAAAACGAAATAATACTGATACCGATGATAACAACATAAAAATAATACTATTTGCTGTTGATACGCATAGATTTATTGTCTATAGACGAAACCATATTGGGTGAATATGCAGACGGTTCAATGTGTTAAAATTAGCGGCTAAATGAGATGAGCTCCGAATTTCAACGCGATAAGAAAACTTCCAGTGAATAATGACCCCCGTAATATTATTGACATTTTTGTGATTTATTTTGCTTTGTAGGTAAAACTCTGAAATCAGTCAATTGTCTCTACAGTGTAAGATAATTGCACCGACTAAGACGCGTACAACGCATTGCAAAAGGCGAGGAGTGTGCAGCGGGCGCCGGTGCAGTCACCGTATACTATTACTTTTTTTACCACTATATATTATTCAGACAATAGAATGAATAAGTCGGGCGCACTGTCGCATTTTGATTTATGTGCACATGTACGTGATGGTCGAGACAAGATTTTACTCGTGTGCAAAGACCTTCACCCCGTGCCGATCGGTCACTTGCACGCGCGTAACAATAATAATAATAATAATAATAATAATAAGGGTATGTCCGTATATATTAATCCGCCGCCAAGATGTGCACTCCGATCTGCCGACTGCGAGCCGTTTGTTTATTTGCATTTATTATAAACTAGTTTCCCAGCGCCTGATTTACAAGCTCTGAGAAAATCTCTGGATCACAACTTAAAAAAAAAAAAACAAATAAAAATACCACACGAGCACCGCATTAGAGCTAAAAACATAAAATGTCTTCGCTTTAGGAACTATGAAAGTCAACGAACAGCTTATGATTAACAGAAATTATCTCCGAGAAATAAACTAACGTTTTTCTTTGAACTACCAGAACAGGGAAAATGTATTTTCAAGTACAAACCCGAGAATCATTAAAAAACAATAATAACTTGGTTTTTATTTTTGTAATTGTACAATAATGGAATCATTTATCACAATCAACTTTTTTCGCGTTTCAACAAGTCTACCGCCAAGAAAATATTTCTTACATCGATCGTTTTCGTCGTACAAATATGATAAATACATTTGTACCACAAAAATATTAAATTAATATTTAAATTTCGACGCAATAACTTATGTACTATGACATATTTATGGCGTCCTTGTGGTCTCTACTCACGCTTTTTTACACGTCATTTTCTATATCATGCGCTTCTTTTTTAGCTAGGTGGACTGATTGAGTTTAATAAGGTGGAAAATTAATTTTTAGCCAATTTTTGTGCCCGTCATACGTTCATACGTGGGGTTGTTGCCCTCCAACAGACGGTAGTCTGCAAACAACGTTGCCGGTCGCTTCTCGAGAAAAATTATTTTAATAGGCATTTTGTTCGAATTGTTTATTCTAATGAACTCATCGGTTGTAATGAATTCACCTGTTTTTCTTTTTACAAAATTTGCGAACGTAACGAGCTATGACTATTAATAAATCCAAATAATAAAACTGATAGTTTCAATTACAGTTATACTAGAGAATAGAGACGATTTAATAAACGCGCTGATTTTGTGTGCGACTGTCGCCCATACCTAATCATCAGTAATGTTGTTTGATTATTAAACATATAATCTGCAAATAGACAGAAAATAAAAAGCAACATGAATTTTCTATTAAAAACATTTTTATACGCATAGCGATTTAATGCGTCGAAAATACACTACGATAATAATAATAATATGGACGATGATAATTTATTATTATGTGTCTGCCTGCGCGCCGGACCGAATCATCTGGTGGCCGGTGAGCTTATATGATAATTTTTGACCCCCTCACGACACAGCCAGACGACTTTCTCGGTAACGACACTATCGTTACAATAAAACTATTTGTCAAAGTTGTCAAACGTTATTTTAAAAATAAACTAGTTTTTTTTTCCTGGCAATTTTTGGTAGTCCAATTTCTCGGTACTCGTAAAACACGAGTATCGATTGTAGTCAAAACAAACGCGTGCCTAAAATAAAAAAGAAACGACGACATGGAACTTCACGGCGCCCGGCAGTGCTGACGGTACCGTTGACCTTTTTTTTTTTTTACATCAGCTCCAGTCACTTCCAATAAAATTATTGTAGTATGTAAATAAATTTCATTGTACAGTCGTGTTTATATGCCATAGTGGAATTTTTAAAGCATTAACCGTAGACAATCAAAAACGGTCTAGAGATGAGACAACGTCTGTTAACGAGTTGTGGTGCTTTGATTAAAATAGTAAATTTTAGTCGAGAACAAAAAAAAGACTCTTGAAATTAGTATTCCGTCAGAGTTGTGTGCAAACGTCAGTAATGATTTCTCACGTTTTAAATGAACACTCTGTAAACCGATTACTTGCTCTTACAGAAATCTTAATTGGACCTCCTCTCATTACTTAATGATAAAGACTCGAACAACAACAAAATTTAAGTTAATAGTTGCGATTGTGTTATCAGGGTAAAGAACACCAATGACCGAGTGATGTCGAAAACGTTCAATGACCCAGTTAGTGACTATTGCGCAATCAATAATTTATGCACAGTAGCTTCACATGACATTAAAACGATATCGAGATTATTCTAAACCGACGGAGCGGAGCTCAGGTTTTTTTTTTTTTGGTCTTTTTCTCTCTGATAATTTACTGCTGGTGCACGTACAAAAAAAATAATCCAAAACGTTATTAACCGACGGTGGTTTTATAGGGATGTAAAAACGTGTTGCAGACTACAAGGCGATAAATCAACAATAATATTATGTTTACTTCTGACAAATCGCAATATACTCGAGACGTTTTATTGGCTGAAAACAAGTTATCCACGTGTTAATTTAATTACCCGTAGTGCTTAATTATAAATTTTGTGCAACGTGCCTTATGCGTTTTGCTCGGCAAATACAACACGCAAGTATTGTTATTTTGTCGATTCAATACTTCTTTATCACGCGGTGGTAATCGGTTATCTATGCTTCGACGAAGGCTATTCAATTTAATAAAAATAAAATCATCAAATTGTTTTCAATTTATCTTTAATACCGCCATAACGGCATTTTACACAGATAAAGAAAGCTATTAAATTTGAGTTTAATTATTATTATTGTTTTTGTTGGTGTTATTAGCAGAATGAACGTCGCTACGAGCAGTGGTTATATACACATAAGCTCGTAAGTTTACACAAAAACGGTTGTCGTTCGGCGGACACGTCATACGCAAATACGACTTCGGTCTATTCCTCTTATTTGATCCTTTTAATGTCTTAAACGGTTATTTTGGGCGTTCCATGGTAAAATAATGCCACGTTTTTCAATGTCGACCTTGGACGCAGCTTTCAAACAGCCACGCACCGGCTGTCTAATTAATAAAATAAAACACTGGTAATAAATTTAGACGGTCAAAGTATTTTTGGAAATAAAATAAACTCGTTGCGTACGTCATTGACAACAACAATAGTGAGATTTCCGCAATTAACCGCCGATCGATGATAACCAAGTAAAAAAAAAAAACAATAATCGCGCGTCAAACTAGAAATGTGCAGCACGTCCTTCGGCGACGTTTGATCGTTTCGTTATAGTTTACATAAGAATGCGTAAAAAGCCGGGCGACACACATGACATTGAGCGTCGCGTGGTCATCTTCAAAAATAGAGTCCAAAAGAATTTTCTTGGAAAATTACACGTCTTTGGACGAGTCAAGGTCGTTAACAGCGCTGCGCCACTGTAGTGCGACCAATATAATACTATTATTGTTCTAAAGGTCGGTGCGGACATTTTTGTGCGTTTTAAAAATAATATTTCGTCTATTCAAGAATGAACTGCTCTACTCGTTTTACTAAATACGCTATACGAGGAGCCTGTGCTGGCACATTTTGACCTGCACTTTTTAAGATACCGCAAAACCGTAGAGGTTTTATGAAGAGATCCTCAGAGTGGCGTAAACAAAAAAATTAACAAGTCGGTCATAGTAAAAAAAGTACAACGATCTCATTAATATTTTAACCGTTAGGTTGATGGATGTCATCTCCCCAGTGAGCGACCCATCCTGAAGCTCTCAATGTACGCACCGTTTACCGCCCACGTTCAACGACATTTTCTCTGTACTACCAAAAAAATATATACAGCCTACACGTGCATATTAATATATTTTTTACAAGTTTCCTCCACTAGCCCGTTTGCGTCTATTCAATATTTTATGCAAATTCACACGACACTCGCAACAGTCTGTGTTAAGTTTAACATTGTTTGTTGTACACCAATGTGGTTGTTTTTTATTTGTTCGTTACATGATTAAATACACTCGTTGTAACTCAAAAATGTTGAAGTGGTGTAGATCACGTGGGTAGTTGCTGTGACGGCCATCTAATAAGTTAAACGGACGAGCAAAATTAAAAATACCTGATAACAGTCGCCTAAGCTCATTGATCGGGCAGGTCGTATCCTAAAAAACTAAATTGCGTACTCTTTATAGTAATATTATGCACAATAACAGTATGGATGTTTGTTTGTGTTTCTTAGTGTTTTGATCGGAGAGGTCAATCTGATTTGTACGACCTCTGAATGTAATTTTATCCATTTTTTAAGTAACCTAAAGAAAATATTGCAAGTCGACATAATAATAAGAGATAATAATAAATTATATAATTTTAAATGAGCACGTGTGCTACATACATTTTGCAACTGGCGGTTTGAGAAACAGTGATACTTTTACTATTTACAAAACAAATTAATTAAAAACCTGTTTAACCTTCTAAATGACTCTAGTTAACATGATGAAGTGCAGTATCGACAACTCGAAGTTCAAGGAACAAGAAAAAACAAATCGAGTTACTGAGAATTTACGGACATAATTGTAACGATTTTAAACTGCAATCAAAGTCAAGGAAAATATGCTGGTGAGCTAAAAATATTTAAAATGTTCCTAACAGATATTATATATTCTGTTTAGGTATTTCTCAGTATCAGTATTGATATTAAAAGTAGCTCTACTTAATGCTGTTGAAAATAATAGACTAAAAAAAAAAATGTCTGTTAATATATTATTTTCATCGGCTAATTTTATGTTTTTTTTTTTTATTTAGAAATTCGTACTTTCCTCACTGTTTTTACTGTACTTTATACGTTATATTTATAATTATTAATATTTTGTATAAAATGTGTAAATATTGGCCAATGATTTTTATACTTCAAACATAAAACAGAATGAAACATTGAATTTACATCTCACCTAAACTTAAACTCGGCGTTATGATTGTTTAATAACCGTATAATACCGTTTTTGTTGTTTATGTGACCAATAATTATTTTAATGGATAATTTGCGCTCTTTACCCGTATGTACATTTCTTGGTCCGAAGCCAACAATATTTTCCTATAATATAAAATGCAAATTATATCCATTTCAACAGCACACTTTCACACTTTATCAACTAAAAGTCAGTTTTAAACTTAATTTTATTATCTATTTATCAGTGCCCACTGTACATTGAGAGACGTTGCCAAAGGTGACAATTATTTTTGATTATTATTTCAATTAAAATGTGCAATTGAAAAAAAAAAAGCTATAAAGCAATTTTAATTTACGTTTTCCCAAATTAAATTTTACCGTTACCGGTTGTAACTTAGTGCTCGCCATATGTCCTGTCAAGACCTAACGGCTAACATTACCATCACCTGCATGTCATGTCGAAGCGGATATATAGCAGAGAAAAACCTAATGAACTGGTGTCGGTTCGTCTGCTGCTATAATTTTTTATATCAACAACACAAATGCATTGAAAAGGCGGCTCACATTTATAACTCGCTTGTGTTTGCATTCAGTTAATCGATTATTTATACAAGTTTAATTATATATACTCAATGACCAGGTACAAAACTTATTTAGTTTATAGGTTAGTGTTTTTTTTTTTTATTACAGCACTACACAAAAGTAAAATTATCAATTTTAGCAAACCACTTAATATTTTATACTTCAAGGGATCCAATTGATTTGTTCTGCGAAAGGCAGAATTATTGTTTTTTTTTTTTTAATAATAAATTTTAGCCTTGACTAGACAATTGACTTTATTTATAAATTGTATACACACAAACTTTTCATAAAGTCATCACTTTGTACATAAATAATCGTATTATTTTTATTCTGTCAAGTATTACAGTCTTTATACGACTCCTACGCCTGAGAAAGAACGGAATTCACTTCATTTTGAAGTTGTTGTCGAGACCCACGCCAATACGTTTTCAAAAATAGTGAAACGCCATTAATCGTTCTAAAAATGTTTATTGTGTTTCTAGGTCAGTGGAGACCCCTTTACGTCAATGCGAAATTCCGAATTTGCATGTGTTTACAACGGCTGCACTCTTTGAACAGTTCCGTTTGTCATAAACTCGGCGATATCAATTTGACACCAAAATAATAATAACGAATTGTTTTTTGGACTAAATAAACTCTATAGAGAATTGATGGCAATGATTTAAATGTGATGTATTATTCAGTCGTACCATCTCACGAGTGCCGCCAATTAATAAATTATAAAAAGTAATTATTTTTCGGTTTTAATTGATTTACAACCATCGCAAAACACCTGAACATCGATTATTTACTGTTCGGTGATGGGCAATAGATCCCCCCAAAACCGTAATTGTCAAATAAATAATGTTTAAAGGTTTTTTTCGGTAAAGCACAATACAACGTTAATTAATGAATCACTCGGTCTGTAATTGAATCGCATCTTGGCGCAACAGCAGGACCTTTGCCGAACGAAATTTATCATTAATCCGACCCCCATTGGTATCGAGGGTTACTGTTCGTCTGAGTATGTAATGAAATGCTGAACATGTATTTTCGTTCGTCAACATTCGTAAACGTGCGTGCGTCACACAAATGTCAACCGAAAATGTCATCGATATTGGGCTGTTTGTTGTGTGTCAGCAATCGGTGTGCCTACTTCACGTTATGGCATTTCGTATGAATATGTTCTACGCACTACACTCTGTTTTACACGCGTGAACCGTGAAGAGTTTGCTTTTGGAAATTTTTATTTTTGGCGTTAACTAGTCCTAACCAAAGTCGAATGTGGACGGAAAATGAAAAATAACACGTGTGCGTATGGACGGGGTGAGGTCGAGGACCCGGAGAGCCGTTGAACCGCAGTTGACGGACGGTCGAAAGTCAAGACTCTTGGCGCGAAAATCCCATAAGGTCGTCGCTCTTTTCAACGGCATTGGTGTAATCAGTTATCACATCGCCGCGAACACGATACCGGTAAGGCCGAAAGCACATAATTGTTGGCCGCTTAAGATTCTCACAAATTATAACGGTTGTTATTGTTTTTGCAAAAAACGCCTACTCAATTGTTACCACGCATTATCTATTAGTGTTCTGAATCATTACAGCAACTTGGCGACCGGCTATCACGGCCAATGTCTTGTTAATTATCGCATTCGTGTTTTGGCTTAATTTAGGACTTTCAATTTTTTTGTCACCGGATAAGCTTCGCCGGCGAACAAGGAACACATCACAGCTCAATGTGCGCTACTGATCAACGACAATCCGCCGTACGTGCTATCACATTGTCATTTTTTCGTTTTTAACGGAAACGTGTTATTTTAAATCGTCATTTTTTAGTGACCTACCAAGATTTGATGAACACACTAGTGTATGTTCGGTACTCCGTATAAATTATCTATGCTAAATTTCTACACTAGAGATTCTAAAGTACAGAAAATTATAAAAAGTCTTATAATTTCATCAAACAAATGTTTTAGTTCACAATCAGTTTGATTTACAAACATTGTGTTTTACCATAAATATTTTAATCGTTTACGAGCTATTGACATTTATTATCGTTAAATTTTATAAATAAAATGTCAAAAAAAAATATATGAAAATTTAGTGCAAAAATATGTTTGTAATTTGAAATGCAAGTGACACATCTATTTTGTTTGGACCATATTCACGTAGAACGTTTAAAAAAAAAAATCAATATATCAGTTTTCACAAACGTAGACAATTTACGACACTGTTATAATTCTTAACAATACAAAATAAAATGCTTATGTGTGCAGTTTGATTCTTTTCACTAATAAATAAGTTTTGTTGTAATAATAATACTACAATTATTATTAATACAATTTTACATCACGTCGTTGCCTCACACGTTATTATATTATGTGTTAATATATTTACTACACATTTTTAGCAATGGAACAGAGCAGAAGAGAGTCGAAAGGTGAAGGCTTTTTAAATTCGAATCATGTCGGTTAACGTTCCAATGGATTAATAGGAAATAAATTTCCCATTCGTCTTATTGCGGTGATTTCAACTACCACACCTCTTGTGCGTTCCAATTTGAATTCAAACGTATTTCACTGGATGACTTACTATTGAATGATAATAATATAGGGGTTGATAAAGCAAAGATGTACATTGTGAATTCAGCTGGAGTTCCACGTGAAATCATGTATTTGTTGGAAAATTAAAGAGTTACCTGTAATAACATTTTTACAGAATCTTATTAAAAATAAATAAAATTATTGAAACGCCATAAAAATCACTAGAAAAAATATCAGCGAATACGAGTATTTTGAAAACGGATATTGTTTGTTTAGCGCCGGTGATCAAAATCGTTTTCGAAATAAGTGTATCCGCTGATTTTTTCAAGCGCTTTTTGAGTTGATTCGATTTAATTTTAAATAGTTGTCCACGAGTTATAAATTACAATTTTATGGGTTCAACTTAATTCATTTTTTTTTTTAATAGAATATTAGTAGGATTTAAAAAGTATGACGATAGAATTACCAATGTAAGCTTTTTACTAGCACCTGTTATTGGTCGTTTGCATTGAGTTGAATAATAATTAGCCTATATGTAATGTATTGGCTAAAGGATGGCATTGAGAATATGTCATTTAGAGAAAGTAATACTTTCATGGCAAGTTCCCTTGGTCTTTCATTAGCTAAAGGACGGTTCAAAATAGTCATAAGCTTATAATTGTTGAATTTATAAAGATAACTCGGTAGTCCATACTATTTAACGACATTTTTAGAATTATACCACCCAATTACCAGATAGCAATTACCGTAAATATGATAATGACCAACAATTTTAAATAAGTAACAAAAAATAATTATTAAACCAAGACTCAATCAACAAGCATGTCAGCAAAAGTCTTAATCTGTCACGCATTACTCGTCAAAGAAAAAAATTGCCTAGTTATTAAAAAAAATTTAATTTTTACTATGTAAGCTGCAAAAAAACTGCACAAATCTACTTTGAGCTGACATGTATGTTTAATATTCATTGTGGGTTAAACGATTAACAATGTTGCCTTTATCCCTCGGTAAATTATTTTTGACATAGGATTAAGCGAAAATTTATTTTTGTTTCGTTCTATGTATTTTATGAATTTCATAACTGGGACGCTTCTATTGTATTCAACATCATACTTGTGTGACCATCTTGTCACAACGCACCATAAATAATAACTATTAACGTTTTGTTTTTATAGTTGCTATATTTTTACAAAAATTTACAAATATTTGTAGCATATTTATATAATATTTTAACGGCGTAGCTGTCCAGGATCATTCTTTTATCTCTAGCTACTCAATATTCTTAAAATAATGATTTTTTGTTAGTTACAAATGTATTTTCATTTATGTGTTATAGAAAAATTTTTTGTACATTCATCCCTTATGTCTTATAGGGGCATGATTTTTTTTTAAATGAAAACATACATATATAAATAGCTTATGAAATATAATTAGGAAAATTACTGGTCGATAACAACTTTTGGTCTACTATTTCTTAAACGATTAACATTTTTATATCTAGACGGAAAGTGTAGCGAGGCCGAAAAATATCTGGTGATAAAAATAGCAGCACTCGTATCTTGCCTGTAGAAAGATCGGTCCAAATTTTGATCTTATTAAGAAAATGACCGATGGATAGCAAAAATGTTATCACTAGATATTTCTCGGGCTCACTGCCCTTCCCGACTAGGTATGAAATGTTAATAACTTCCGAAATAATAGATCAAAAGGTGTTATAGACCAGTTATTTACGTGGTTAAAAATAATCTGTTTAGTTGACACGAGATGATTTCAATGAATTATTACACAACGTTACAGTGATATAATGTGTAACGGCTGACATACATTCATTTCTCAATAGTTCCGTCTATAATGTTATGCATATAATTTATACTAATATAATGAGATGTATCGGTGTAATCAATACGATGTTACCACAGTTGACATTGTTCCCAGAGTATGACACAAAATGTTTGCACTCGGCTAAAACATAGTATTGGTAACAATTAATATTATTATTGTGAAATGAAATAATGTTGAAAAAAAAAAAGTCGTCTTTGAAATATGTGTTTGTTTTCTGATTCCGAGAAAATTATCACGCAGATCTGATGTGTTATGTGTAGATAGCGCATAAAAAACGCAATCGAAAAATATAATACCGTATCAATAGATTAAATTAAAATGTATTTATGTGCTATTTATACAGTTTATGGCAGACAAGTCGATACGGAATACATAACATTTTTAATAAATTATTACTAATTTCGATGTAGCGATATCGAAATAGTATAAAAATAATGAATCAAGGTCATTAGGTATAATTGCACATTGAGAATAATTAGTCTGATGGTTCGTGATTCGGTAGAACTTGCACGAAAACGTCTGCGCTTCCACACTTTTGAGAAGTTATATGATTTACACGCATCACACCACGAGAGTATTTTTTGACCAACTGCTATTGTAGTAAACTTGTATCACGAGATGTACCTGCTGCGATAGACGGCCATGGGCAGACACTTGTGTAAAATACATAAAAATTCTCACTACAGCGTCGAATGAATCATGTTCGGAAACCGTGAAAAATAGTATCGATTCCACACATTTAGTGGGTATCGGCTGTGTCGAATCGTTAAGCTTTTCATAGCAAACAAAATATTCGATTGAAAATAATTGCATTAATTATTATTTGCCCCATTGTTTATAACGAATAATATTCAACTCTGCTGTGCGAAGAAAGTTCGATTTAGAAGTTGACTAATAGAGTAAACTGTTGTATTTTCACACATTCTCGATTTTCCCCATTACAAACAAATCGATTACGTCATTATATTAATTGTATTATGGTACACGGAATAATGACTTTCGTGCATTTTATTCAAATGCAACGAATAATTTACAAGAAATTTTTTCATACCAGACAAATTTAATATTGTTAAAATGTATTCGTATTTCAAACATTCATAACAATGCACCCTTGACCCTCGTCACCTTTTTCGATGCGGATTGTAAAATGTATAAATTTATTGTTTCACTATGTAAATTTGTCGAATTTAAATATTATGTACTATGACGCGATTAAAAAAAATGTTTGGTCCATTATACGAGGGTTTTTTGGAATAACTGCGGTCGATAGCGACATATCGTAAACACTGCGGTGTCTAAATTTGATAAAAAATCAGTAGACACAATAGCAGGACGAGCGATTGGATCATACGATAGTGATTTTTATGTATACGAATTTCAATGCGCCAAAATTAGTAAAAACGATTAGCAAACAAATAGCGATCACGTACGAATAGACTATTTTAAGATGTCATGTGTATTGGTTTTATAATTGCTTGTAGCTATCTAAAAGCAAACAAATTAAGTATATACGACATGTATCAGTGGCTTGTCCAGAATTTCACAATGACGACGGCCCATAGTAAAAAATCTACAAAATTCTATATTTTGAATCGTTTTTGGATTTTTTCCCTAGTCATTTCATTTTAGAAATTAATATTGTAGGGTCCCCTGTCCCCCTTGGCTACGCCACTGGTTGTATATAATACTTTTTTATTTTGTTTTTACAATTTTTAGCTTGCGATTATTCAACGTAACAACAAAATGATTAAATATTTAAATTAAAATCCTTTAATGAAAATTTCTTCATTTTTTCTAGCCGTGAATACAAAAAAAATGAGAAAAGTTCTTATAAAAAATTACGATTTTATGTATCAAAAAACGGGGATAACTAAAAATTCAATAAAAAATAGTCGTAGTATTTTCCATCACAATGTTTGGATGTATTGAGACCTTATTGTTCACTTCTGTATGCATTTGTAACCAAAGTATTCAACTATAAGAACATTTAATAATCAATTTAACATAATAATATATTTCTTTATATTACCTCATTATTACTGATATTACAATAGAAATAATTTCACCCGTGACGCTCAGTATAAAGTAAAACGACATTAAAATCAATTATTTTAGTTGGTGTCGTGACAAGTCTGACGTTAAACAGTTCATCTCAATAGTTAAAAGTAATGTTGCCGCTAGAAGTCATTGCGTTGAAGAAAAAATGAATTATTTCGATGATACATATTAAAAAAAAAATCTTTACTCGGATGATAAGCGCTGTCGTGATGTAACTCGTTTATTACGCATTCAATTTGCGCCACCGTACAAATGAGTTGGCAAATAATTTTCCTAATCAATCTTCTCGGACGCTATCGGCGCGCGCGGTTTCTCGGGACACTTTTTTACACGCGCCACAATATTTTTGGGGCCTCGTCCAACAATAGTAGCCGCACACGTGCAAGAGTACTACGCCGTCCATCCGAAATATTGTGTAGTTGGCACGCGCTCCGTCAAGATTCGGGTCCCAATAGATAGTACATTTGAACGTTGTATGCACGCGTGTGTACGATTTATTACATACTGGTACCCTCCCCCCGTCCACCACGTCGGCAGTGTTGATCGACCTTATTAATTCAATACTACACATGATGCATTTTGGTAACAAAAATAAACGTTTTATTCCAAATTGTTTCAAGTGTATAATGATTTAATAACAGTCATTATAAAATCCTAAACTATTGAGATTTCGTACGCACTAAAACACCCACTTTTCACTGCAGCAGCCTTCGTTCGTCTGTCGAGGTCACTATAAAATTACAATAAATGTACGCTGAGCCGCGTTGTATTATAAAAAATACACGCTTCGGTTTGAACCATTTAATATTAACGTTTATTTTAAAATAAAATTGTCAATAATTAAAACGATATTATGTTAATGGTAATAATTTTGTGACCGGTTTACCAGACTATAGTAAAATTGCATTATAACCACTTTAACATTTAACTGTAAGTTAATAAAATAGGTCGAGTAGTTTAACAATTTAAAAAAAGGGTCAGCTATAATAGAATTTTAAAAAATTAGAGTTGCCACAACTGATTTAATAGATCTATTAATGAGAATGTCATAGTTCTTTTTATATTGGAATTGCTCGTTACTGTTCAAATGACCATTTCCTCGAGGTACAGTTCAAATAATACGCTTAATAATTGTAATTAGGTCGTTTTGTTAAATCACGTGAGGTCAAGGACTGATTTTTTGTTATAACGCCTAAATTGCTTATAAAAGTACTTATTTTTTGTAAAAGGTCAAGCCACCCTCACGTTAAGCAATACTCAGAGACGTGTTGGGTTGGGTTGGGACGGGGTAGAGGGTGTGATCGTGCTCGGGCGACATTTTTTTATGTTTTTACATAGCAATGTTTGAATTTTTCCAGTCGCTCATAAACATTTTTTTTTTTTTATAACCTTTTTTTGCTCATCAATATTTTGGTGTTTAGTGATGCAGAGGAAAAAAATGTTGTGGAGGGCAGCAACACATTAGCAACCGGGCGCCAAATTTCTGATTGCATCTCTGGCAATATCAAAAATGTTTAAAGAGTTGCTCAAAGCAAATCCTTACTAATGTTATTATTATAAAATAAAATTTTAAGGGACTGTAATTTGTATGAATTGAAGTCCAAATGCGTTGTACTGAATTTTTCTTGGCACGTACATGTTTTTAATAACTTACTGGAGTATTTAATAATTATTTATGCATTTCGTTTAAAAAAAAAAATTTTTTAAATATTCTCCATTACAAATAAGTATTGTATTTTAATAAACTGTAATAAATTATAAAATTATATATATCATCTAAAATTTTGTGTTTTAATGTTTTTACACCATACGTGAAGTTTCGTCAGTATCATGTCTCCTTTTTTGAAGGTAAGTATAAAATTGTTCAAATATTTTGTAAATGTAAATTTAACTATTCTGTCAGATAATTTGTGTATTTTATTTGAAATTACCACGAGTTAATGCGTTAGAAATGTCTAATGAACTAATAGAAATGACATTTTGAAAGCATTTGAGATTAGTTCAAAACAAAAAAGTAAAATAATCAGTATTTGGATTTGTTTTAGACTGCGGTTCATATTTTTTAATTCAAATATTGAGGAATCAATTTTATGTCACCTAGCTCTTAGTTCCTTATATGATTAGTACATTACGAATCACAGAAAGTTTTGTATAAAGTTAAAATTATCCGTAAAAAAATTGAAATGATATTCTAAATGCATTAGTTAGCTTACTATATTGATCATTATGATTAAAAAACACATTTTCAGTTGAACAAATACTTTATTATTGAACCAAATAACTCAGAGCTAACTTAAAATAAACATAACAAAAGTGTTGAGTCTTGTCAACTAATTATCATACACCATATTGTTTACAAGAGAAATATGATGAAAAAAGAATTAAGAAAAAAATTAATGTATAAAAAAAATGTTCAATCTTAATAATCAGTATATCATATATCTATATATTATAGATCATGTATATCGACGGTTCTTAAAGCAAACATATATTTATATCCTAGTTTAAGTCCGTCTAAGTCACATTCTATTAGCTGAAACAACGCTTCTATATGAGTGATTTTGGTCTACTTGGAGACGATATTAGCCCAGGCAAACACTTGGCAAAACTTGATATTCACATGGTTTTCGTTTAGTTTTAAATCCTGCCCCAATATTAAAATTTCATCATTTTTTTTTGAGTATGTTAGGCGTTAATGGGATTTTTTCAGCCAAACTGAGTGTCAACAGATTGTCTTTTAGGCAATGGTGGAGGATTTTTTTATGTAATTTTCTGCGATTATTCTTATAATTAGACTGGGTATAGTATAGAACTGTACAAGTTTTATTCATACCCGAGAGACAACTAGACCATGACGTCGCTATATTTTGCATGAAAAAATTTTGTAAGCCAAATGGTGTTCGTCGGTAGCCCTTGTGGCAAAATAACACTTGCACCTGAGTTGTTAAAAATATATGACAATCATTTGATGAAAACACAAGTCCGGAATACTGAGTTTCTTCCATACAGAATGGCGTGGAATAGCGTTCGTTTCCTTACAGAAGTAAACTTCAAATATTTTAATTATTTCAAAAGACGAATTGATCATTAAGTTCCAAATCAAGGTCATCCTAATTTTGTGCTTTAATTTTAGGATCTGCGGAGTTTTCTTCAAATGGAGACACTCGTGGAAATGGCGACGGATAGTTAAAATTCATTTATCCAAAACTGACATCAACTTCCTTTTCCCCATTGCCGTTAATTTCGGCCATTCCATTTGTATTACAGCCATTTGGTATTTTAGCTGACGCATTCGCCAAAGGAATATGCGACTGATATTCAGATAGAATTTCATCTGTAATGCTTTTGCATTCCATTTCAACTAAACAATTGCCAGGAGTGACAAAAGACAGCCAAGTCATGTTTATACACCCAAGAATAAAATGTAGGAACTTAATGAAAAAACGAGAGCAAACGGCTAGATAACGTTCAATTGTTTTGTGATACGGCTTATTAATTAAACTGATTGGAATTATAGAAACATAACTGACAGTTAACTAACGTAACCATATGCTTATTATAATATTTACATAAAATACAAGAAAAATAAACTATTGTTATTTATTATTTTTCATTGGTTCAAATATAAGCTTTCACTATTTTTATACTTGGGGACAAAACTAAAGTTCAAATTTTTGTATGTTATGGCTATGTAAGGATCCAATCAATATACTTAAATGATAATTGTTTTTTATTTCCAGCACAACTTAATATCTACATATTTTTATACTATTTTAATATTATTATATTCTACAATAAAAACACCATATCTAATACTTTAGACCATGTTTTTTTTTTACTAAGTTTTCGTTTTTCAAATAGTTTTTTTCGTTTCATATCTAAATTAACTGTAATTTATTTCTTTTAAGAGCCATTTGAATTTTGAAATTACATTTAGACATTATTCATATAAATTTATCAACAGGAACTGCTTATTTTTTAATAATTACTTATACATTTAAATCAAGTAATTAAAATATAAATATTGATAAATAAAAACTATTGATTTGTAATGTTTTTGATGAGATTGATATTATTAAATTCAAAATATTTAATTCAGTAAATTCTTTAAATTTAGTCTGTAGTTGTATTTATTATTATTATTATTTTTTTGTGAAAACAGACTTGTCATTTAGTTCAGATTTTCAAAAAAAAAAAAAAAATTGGAACAATTGACATGTTTATAATGTGCTATATAGACATAAATCTGATAACTATTTTTACAGCATCCCATCAGTTTTGTATACAATAAATAAAAGCGAGCAGTTTTAAAATAATGTAGTATGGTTGTAATTAATTCTAAAAATGTTTATTTTATTGCTTACGGTCGAATGTGTCGTTTAGGCGAACTATTGAGAGAAAAAAATTATTTTAATCGTTTTAGTTTATCTGCAATAAAGTGTATAATACTGTAATAGAGTAAATCCATATAAAAGTTTAATTACTGATAATGCACACGAACATTATTTGTTTATGGTAACTAATAATCAAATTATTACATCTTAAATTCTCTAAAAGAATTATTAATTTTTTCATATTGTAATCTAATATTTCATAATAACCATTAAAAATTGACCTGATTGACTTATGTTGAATTCATAGTAAATGTCTATTATTTTGTTTTATCAATTTGCGATTACGCGTCAATATCTAGTAATGTTTCTTTTTTTTTTATTAAAAAAATTCTCAGATATCAAATGAATTTCACTCAACATAAAAACTATAACAGTATTGTTATCAATTTGACCGAAGTGTACAAAATAACAATAGGTCTCGTGTCTTAAAAAACACAGATAAAATTTTTCCGTTTGCGTCGTTGTGATAAAATTTACTGACCTCAGCTTGAATGATGCAAAATATTCATACTCTTGTAATATTTCTCGAATCATCAGCTAACTGTAACCAAACGATCACGGTGAACATTTTTTACGGAAACGAATGAATTTAAAATTTAAAAATGGTAGCACAGTGTGGCAAAGTTGGGAATTAAAATTACTATCGTGAAAACCGCTTCGATGCAAATCTATTTATAGTGTAATTTAAGGAATTGGACGATTATTAGAAAAACAACATCAACTCTTATTTCTTTATTTGTATCCTGATTGGTAGTTCTATGATTAATAAGTTTAATTCGTGAAAAAATATTTAGAGATTTTAGTTTTAATTGTAGTATTTGATCTTAGTATGAAATTGATGTACAATAATTTTATATTTTAAATTTTACGGAGAAATTAAATAGTAATTGTACGTTTTGTTATTAATATGGCAAACGTCTATACAAATTGAAGTACTTGATGCAAAAATTTTCAGAAAATAATTTGGTTTAAACTGATATACAAGGAATTGTGATCAGTGACAAAAATTTACTATTTCTAAACCAATTTTCGCACCGATTTTAAATTTGCAATTAGATTTTTTCTATGGCCACTAATGTTTGAGAATATTATTAATTAGTTAAAAAACGAATATTTACATGTAAAAAAAATAATAATAACTAAATAAATCTAAGTCAAATTGAAATTCAACAACACATCAGTGGACAAAATCATAGGTGAAACTAAGACCGCAATATATCAGTATATTTTAAGAATATAGTGATGAATATTTCAATTGTAACATCTATTTATCTATTTTGATATAAACATTAAGAGTTTCGTAGTAACATTACTAAGATTTTTATTGAAATGATTTTTTTCAATATTCATACAATGTTTTGACTAATTTAAGTAAAAATAACAACGTTAATTATTACACCAAAATATTGTTTTTTGTCTTACTTTGGGGACCGTTTACACATAGAAGACAAGTAGTCAGTACAAAATTCTTTCTTTAACTTATAGTATGAAACATAAGCTTTAATTTAACATATAATTAGAGTTCGGAGTATTTTCGAAATGTTTTCAAAAAACTTAAGCAAAAATGTAAAATTTTTGTGCAAAAGTTTCTATTTTAAATTCATCAATAGGCAGATAAAGAGTCAAATTTTCAAAAATTTATAGCAAATGAAAGTGAAATATTTAAGGTAATTATATTTAAAAGAATTATTTTGTTTCATTCATATTTAAAAAAAGTTATGGCAGTTTTAAGAAAAAAAAGTCTAAATTTACCAATTTAAAAATTTTTTTTGGAGACTTCCCTTATTTACGAGAGAACGTTTTTTCAATTTTCAAGAGCATTGTCTTCAACTAGATACTATTTGCGATATTTTGACGTATCGTTAAAAGAAATCAGTCCAGTAAGAGCTGAGAATAAGTGGCGACAGATATATAAAAACACATCGTAGTAAAATTAACCTACTCAGCTTCGTATCGATGCTAAAATTAAAATTAATGATTTAAAAGTCTAGTGCCTAAATTATTGCATTCACCTTTTGTGTCATTGTTAATAACTTGCTTACGTAATATTTAAGATAAAATGTCTCGATATTTTCATAAAAAAAATAACTAAAAGAATATTCAAATTAATAATATATATGAATTATTTTATTTGTTATATGATATACAAAAGTGATGTTTCTTAGAGAATGAAAAATCATCGAAAAAAATGTTTTAAACATTTTTATTATAAATTTTACGTCTTAAAGCAAAATTAAAAACAAATGTTTTTAATATTACTATAAATGTAATTTTTATGAAATAATACATAAACACGCGACTTTTAGTTATTTTTACTGAAATATGTTAAATTTACAAAAAAAAACAATCATATATAAAATCTACACATTATAAAACGCTTACTTTTTTAATCGGAATTGTTAGCTAGGTTAAGAATATGTATTTGCATAAAAATTTGTGCCTTAATTATAATGAACAAATCAATTTAATCGATTAAATTTTTTTTATTCTTCACATAAATAAACATTGGCAAACAATTTCATGTTGTCACTGCGACTGCAATCGTAAATTTTGTTATACTTAAAATATTTTGGTTATTACTACTTTATGGCTCATAGAATTTGAATCCGTTTATAATTATTGGACTTGGTGCCCTGTCGAACATACTTGCACGTCTTCTATGAGCAGAGTTTACTATCATTGGATGATTGCCATTTAGCAAGTTTTGGACGGCTGAATGGTGGCTTTTTACATCATATTTATTGTATCTTTTTTTTTTGTACCTCAAAGTTTTAAAGTTTATATCATTATCTTGTAATTGTGTTCGTCTAGATTGTAGTACAATCAGTACATTAAATTCTTGAATCATTTATGCAGTACATAAATTTTATTAATATAAATATGTTTGATATAAGTTTTATCGAGGATATATTTATCTTTTAAATTTGAATTTTTTAAAATTTTTAAAAATTGTTATCGTCTATGAATTTATTTAATTTGACAGAAACTGTATGAGGACTCTGACCAACGTTTGTGTGATATTTTAAGGTTAATACGTTCTCATCAAATATGAATTTGATGGACTTCAATTGATGTTCGGATGTATTTAAAAATTATAAGATTTCCACATACTAGCGAACCAGGTTAACAAATATTAAGTATTGTAAATAAACCGATACAATACCACATACCGTCAAGACTAAAATATTAAGGCATAAGAATTTAAGGAATTTCCATGTTAACATATCAGTGCTAAACACGCACGATAGTAAAGCATAAAATAAAATACTCGAGACTAATAAATGTTTATTGTTTTATATTATGTATTAGACTGAAACCTTGAAGACGGAAAAGATTTTAGGAGGCGTTTTAAGAAATCTGAAGGCTTTTTTCACTTAAAGTCAATAAAAACAAACAAATTTATGCAATGAATTCATAGGTACATATTGGGAGAGGGGGTTTAGCTCTTCCAATTTTAAAATTAGTCCCTTCGAAATTTTAAAAGAACTATACATGATGATTTTTTATAAAATGAACCACTTAATCGAAAAATAAATATAATATTGAACTTTTTTTTTGATTTCTTATAGTTACCTATTACAACAAAATCTAGCACAGCTTAGGTTTTTCATCTTAGAAAAATTAATTAGTGTAGAAGTCCTCTTGGAGTTAGATCAATTACTATTATGACTATTTTATCAACTCCGCATGAATAATTATTCTATAGAATAGATACAGTCGCTACTATTTAATTGAAAAAGTTATTTTTTTCCCCCGCAAAGGAAATCCAGAAATCGTGTCTGTCTATTTAACAAATGAGTTTATGATATTTGATAACTCATCTCATAACCATTAAGACTACGCAGTAATGGACATTGTGTAATTAAAAATTATTGGAGACGATATTTTTTTTCCGTCATTCGCGATGGAAAACGTAATAAAAAAAAATGATTAAACAAACACGACGTATGTACGAGTTGTCGTGGAAAATTATAAACTGCAGGTAGCCTTTGCTGGAGTATAGCCGCATTAAAATGCTCTCCAAACGTAGCGCAACGGGTGTTGTGTCAACGTGAGACTTGTTTTCATGAAAATGTCAAGGCTGACTGTATGTGCATTTGGCTGCGTGCACATAATATTAGCGTTAAACAAACACACGCGCGCGCTCCTCACACACTCGTGTAATCGCATCGTAAATGCATACCGCAAAAGTGCATTACCGAATACGGAGGAGGGGCGGTAGCGGAGGGGAGGCGCGGCTATGGCAAAGGAAGGCTGTAAGACGCACGTGTCGACTTTTCGCGCTAATGCCTATGGATCGATCGATTGTAATTTCCGTGCGAAAAACATACCCGCCAACGTTTCTCCGTATCTTTTCTTCGGTGCGTATGGATCACAATTGTAATGTGTTTTAATTGTCCGCACTATAAACCGGAACGTCCGTACACTCGTGACACGCACACGCACATTGGCTGGTAGATAGGCCCGAGAGTGTGAAAACAAATGCTCTATTAACTGCAATAAAAAAATCGGACCACATACTCAATTGTTGTTGACCTAGCCAAACGCGTGTAATGCAATTACTATGCGAAAAACCAACGTGCACACGTACAATTAGGCCTAAAAAATGCGTGCACGTGTTTTAACGTGCGGCGGCAGCGTACCGAAAATGATACGGCGGGTCAGTACCAAGTACTCTGTAAAAGTGTTTTTCGATCCGAAGAACTCCAACGACAATGTGCTACGGCCCAAATGAATGCGTTTGCGTTGCATTATGCGGCGCTACCGTGTGATTCAGTATGCACAAACTGTTGGATTAAAAATCAAACTGGGCGTGAATAAAGGTAATAACCACAAATTAGCAAATTATATGGCGTGAGCGGCATATGATGTCAGTTTCGGCGTGCACGTGTGCCAGGCCGTTTTCATTAGCACGTTACCTACGTACTAAAAGCGTCCAGACGTATTATGATTTATGTTTACGGTGTATACGCACTTCCCACTTGTTAAATGTTAAATAAAATAACACGTAAATTGTTATAGAATACAAACAACGATTAATTAGAGTCGAGGAAACTCTATCTTAATCAATATCGATTGGAATGCAAAGTAATGAAATCAAAATACCTCTTGACGGATTCGGATCCCTAGAGATATATTGGGAAACGAAGAATCTAAAATTAAGAACAACTATGCAGCTAGATAAATTTATTTTTTTAAGGTATTATTAAGTATTTTTCGCATTTTAGCACATTGTCATAGCGGTTCCTTGGCTGCTAGTGGATTATTCGTGGAATCGCGCCAGAAGTTTTTGATTTTTTTCGTGTTTTGCAACTGCTAGGCATTTTTAGTGGACTATAAAATGTTAAAACGCTGCTTTCTGACGCACTAAAGTAGTTATTCATCTAATTCTACTGTTACAAATAATTTGTTCTCTTAGTTAATTTTATTATCATTTGTAAGGCGTGACCACAACTTCGAATACATCATCATGTGACACGGTGATGTTAGTAATGTGATGTTTGTGTTGATGTGAATGTTTTGATTAGTAACTGTAGTCATCTGCAAAAAATTCCAACACATGCCAGTTTAAAACGTTAGGCGCGTAATCCGAGCAGTTTGGCATTATGCGAATTATATTTGAAATGAAAAATTAATTAGTTATTTGACAGTTTAATATGATTTCATTGTCCTTCAAACATTATCGAGGTCAGTGTTTTTCTCGAGTAGTTAAAACTGAGGAGGGTTTCTGTGTTTAGTTGGGTTGGTTATACAGTGCTGACTGTAGTCGTTTGCAATAGAGAATAGAGCCATTGTCATTAGATAAGGTCATAGCCAAACAATCTGACGAATAAAATTTGACGCCGACACTGCGTCAAATACAACCAATAACGAAATTTTAATGGCTCGTAATTTATAACTGTAGATGGCGAAAATCACCACAGTTAATCATTTGTTTCAACAGCCTACTAATGTAAACAGCACATCAAAGTCACTGGGTTATCATTGAGATGCACTTGATGTAAAAGGAATTTGAAGAAAGAGTAGTTTAGGCACAAAATCGCCGGCGATTAAAAAAATTAGTATTTTTCCGGTACGATAGCTAACCATCGACGTTCTAATTTTCTTCAATAACCACGTACACTTTTTTACGGGTTGCCAATTTCCGCGTTTGATTGCCCGTGTAAAACAACAGATTGATACGAAATATTAAAGATTCTATCTTTTTTCTTCGAGATTATTGGTGATACGGTTGAAAAATCACGACAAAAAATTATAGCTAATGATAAATTGTGGTACATAAGATAATTTTTTATCGGGATTTACTCCGTTTGTATGCCAGCTGATGAAATGAAGAAGTGGAAATAACGGTGTACAAGAAATGAAAAGAAAATCATCTAGGCTAAAATTACATTTAAAAAAAAAATTATTTTAATTTTTTCAACAAAATTATAGTTTCTACATATATATTATTATAGATAATAATATGAATAATAGTTAAACAATAAAAAAAACAGAAGCACTAAATTGTGAAACATGTGGATTTAATAATTATTGTATTACACGCATTGAAAGAGTGTAAAAGCACAAAAACAAGAATCACTAAGACCAGATCTACAGGAGGTTTTTTTAATGCTAGCCACTCGATTTCTCTTAAAAAAATTATTTTATTTTGGCTTTTATTTCTTACATATGTTCTAACGCATTTATTTGTTACAAAATATATTTTTTTGTTGTTGTTCATATATAACAAATAACAACATACATATTTAACTAGCTTATAAAATAGAAAACAATTTAATTAAAAAAATTCAACATTTGATCTAGTATTTAAGAAGTTATTAACAACTTAAAGTTAAGTCAGCAGGTGAAGTGCGGGTGCTGTTATTTTTATCAATAGACATTCTCGGCTTCACTCCTCGTCCAAAGGTATAAGAATATTAATAACTTCTGAAATACTGGTTCAAATGTTGTTATCGATCAGTAATTTTTTTTAATTACACCATTTTCTATTTTCTATTTTTATAAGCTAGTTAAATATGTATGTTGTTATTTGAAAAAATTGTTAACATTTTTATAAGGTATGAAGAAAGAACAAAAAAAATATTTTATAACAGATAAATGGAAATACATATGTAGCAAGCCAAAACAACTACTATATTGAGCGGTTAATGTTAATCACTCTGTAGACAAAATTATTTTTTTTAAATAAAAACAAAAATATATGAATTAAGTTTTTTTAACATTTAAACTAGATACATATTTTTTGGATTATAAAAATTGTAAAAAAATTTAATGACTGAAGGTATCGAATTTTAAAATACATAATGAAAAATATTAATTATTGTTTAATATATTTGAGTATAGATATAAAAAAATAATCAAAATATCGAAATAGACNAAATACATAATGAAAAATATTAATTATTGTTTAATATATTTGAGTATAGATATAAAAATATAATCAAAATATCGAAATAGACACAAACTCTAAAAGCCCCTTTTGGTTTAATATTGTTACGTTAAAATTTTATTGAAATATAAATCTAAAATTAGATTATCAAATTACCATAATATCCAAGATGTTTCCAATATTAATTAATTTTGTTATATTTTTATAAGGTAAATTATTTTCTTTTCTTATAAAATAACTTTTAAAAATTAATTATTTTAAGCTTGTTACGCGGAAAGTTGAACAAGTATATTGAAAATAAGAACGATCTATTTGATTGAGTATGTTGACCAAGTAACTATTACCAAAAAAAGGTCGCATAAAAAAAAAGTTTACCAAAAGTTCATAAATATTGAATGTTGAAAAAGGTTGTGTATTTAAAGGACTGTGACGTAATATTTACTAAACATTTGGACTGGCTCGAGTTAGATACTTTTTGATATAAATTTCTACACCAGTAGATAGATGTATTAATTTCATTGTGTCGTTAAAAAGAGTACCGGTTGAAATCGTGCAAGTAGTCTACAGATTTCAGTGGGATGCAACTTTGAAGGGGACTTTTCGATAAATGTTTGTTTCAATAAGTCATGATTTGATTTGTTTAGAATCTGACAAGGTCTAGTGTAGTGGAGGAGTAACGTGAATAGCCACGACTACCAGTGTAAATGATTTTACCATGTCGCCCGAGACTGCTAAATCGTTGGAAGTGGCGGCGGCGGCGGCCGAGAGTGTCTGGTACGTTAAACCATCGATAATTGTGCCCGAGGACGCGTGAAGTCTGATGGTGACTAAATTAGGTGTGGAGAAAATCGAGGTGAAACGGTGTATGTATAACATCATAAGGATTCGTCGTGGAAAACACCGCCATGTGGAAGCAAAGGTAAATAGCATTCGCAGTGTCAGACTTTTAGCTTGCCGTCTTCTACTTGCCCACCGTCCGCAGTAACCGTCTAGCTCGTACAAAAAAAACATGTCCTTACGACACTATAAGGAGTCTCCTAAGCCGGCAAACGGTTTTTCGGACACGGTGTAGGACTGTTGTACAACAACACCACAGGCCTATGCATATGAATAAAGTGTGCGTGAGGATGGGCACTGCGGGCGGGTGTGTTTTCGGTAGCCAAGAACGTGACACGTACAGCTGTTTCGCGATGAGACTGCTGCGTGTAATGATATACATGGGAATTATGATAAGTTGTATTAAAGACTGTGAAACAAATACGGCAATATCATTTAAAAAACCAACCCGTGTGCTGGATATCGCGTTTGTGATTAACCTAAATAAAAACGAATTAGATTTTAATAGAATTCGTTCCGTTGCACTGTGATACGGCGTGTCAAAGGCATTTAATATCCTGTAAAGCTGGTTATGAACTAATCGCTATATTTATTTTTCACAAGAATAAGATTCTAAAATGATATTTGGACTATCGGCGTGGTTATGTATAAGAACATTACGTAATACACTTATGAAATACAATCTCACACACAGTTTACACTCGAATAACGCGTATCATTTTAATCTGAAACACCTTGACAATGATTTTCTTCATTTTCAGTAATTATTCGACAAATCAACATTCTTCATTCCAAGAGAATTCCAGTTGATCAAGTCCAAATTGTGTATTTGAAAAAAAAAAACGGATGAGAGAAAATTGTTTGCCAAGCACAAACATTATCGGATAAATAAACGGCAAACGAACTCTTGATGGAAAGTTCGAAGTACTGGTGTCTTCTGATTTCTAATGTGCACCTTAATAATGTAAAAAAAAAAAATATTTAAGTAAATACAATGTGAATTGTTCACAATGAAAAATTGAGTTTATATAACAACCCTCTAAGATCAAGGCTGAAAAATGATCTTGACAGTAAATGCTGTGAAATTATAAGAACATCATTAATTAATGAATCCAAGGACATATACTTGAAAATTTAGTTTCGGTATCCGTAAAAAGTCACAATTTCGTGCTTATTTAGTATTTATAACTATAGAATTTGATTAAATTTTTACATAGTACAAAATCTTTTCCAGTTTTATTTACTTGATAATTGCTTGAATAAAATTAAAAACGTTATTTATGTTGAATCAAAGAATATATTACGTGTTGTAATTATTAAACTAATCGAGTACAATGTTTATACTTCTTTACGACAAAAAATCATATAATATAAGAAATATTTATTTATTGAAAGATAAAAAGAATAAATAGTTTTTATTTAGTAGACGTTGAGTGTAAGTAATTACATGATTGTCTACGTGATTTAAGCTCTAGCAAAACAATTAAAAAATAAGTTTGTTGGACTTGAGTCTATACGATAGTAAATGGTTGAATAATGTATTAAAAAAATTAATTGTCAAAAATCATATCTATTATTAGATCTACATGCAATATGATTCCCACGATTTTAATTGAAGTTTCGAGCAATTATTTGGTTCAATAGTCTTTGACTTGAAGTTTACAAAGTCACCAAAAAAATGTCACAACTGATAGTGTAATTTAGAGTTTCAATTATTCCTATATTTTAGTATTTTTTCACTTTAATAATTCATTTAGATCCAGTCAGTTTATCATTTCTATAAAAGTAGTTAAACATATCTATACAGAAAACGATTAATTAACATACACGCAATGACTGTGCGTGTCACTTATACCTTAAAAACACTTAAAATCATATCTATATTTAATAGTGTACACTTTTAATCACAAAACGTCTATGAAAAATATATAGGCATGAATTAATCTTTTTATATCTAAATAAGACAAAAAATGGTAACCATAAATTATCTAAGATTTATTGTTTAATATATAAAACACATAATAATAATATATACAACTTATTTCACAGATAGTACACTGGTAACAAAAAACTATACTACAAACATTTTTCTTTAATTAAAATAAATGAAAGAAAAATATAAAATATACTAATATTACAATGAAAAATAAAAGTAGAATGAAATCACATATACTTGGCTATTTGATATTTTTTTGGTTTTTTTAAATACTTAAAAAAAAGTTTTTAAGAAATATGGAAAAGTCTGAATCTGTATTTTATTTTTGCCTTAGTTCACTTACGATTACAGAAGTTGCTATAAAGAATTTCCATTTGACAGGTCCAATTTCCTCTGTTTAATTAATATATATTTTTACTTATCTTTGCCAAGTAACTCATACTAGTTATTTAAACTTTTTATTCGTTAATTTGATAAAACATAAATTCTCTAAAGCGATTAGATTTTTTTCAATTTTATCTGGTTCAATTAATATAAAACAAGCCTTTTTCTAGAGAATGTATAACTCTTAAGGAGTCTTAAAAAAATTAATTTATTTTAAGCGGAAAACGACTTAAGAATTCTGAGAATTTGTTATTTGAGTCTAAAAGTCAAACAAAAACTTTTAAAAGGCAGAATATATTTTCTATAAATCATTAAATGATTACTCTTGCTTTGAAAGTTGACATTTTAGTTTACAGACGTTTGTGAACATTTCAACAACTTAAAAAGTAATATATTTGATTAAAATGTTAACTACAATTGAACTGACTTAAAATTGATTTATTAAAATAAATCATCACTTATAATTTTCTAGTATCAAGTTTTAGCACAGTGTACTTAGTCCAACTTGTAAATGGTATCTGGAAAAAACTCATCGCAGTCAAGAGTTTAAGAAGTTCAGTTAAATATGTGATATTTGGTCTGACGATCAAGTACATAAATAGTTTTTATTTAAGGAGACTTTTCAATTTAATTCAAAGTAATTTTCAGTTTTTACGTTTTCGTCTATGTAGTATCCTTTTTGAATGAAATTTGTAGCAACATAAATAAAATTTACTATCGCTGCTATGAAACAGATAGCAAGCACAATCTATGAAGGCAAGCGAACATTAACTTATATACGGGCCATTTATCCTCTTGTTGAGGCACAAATGCAGGTAGCTCATTCCATATAATATGGGCACAACGTTCTTAATAATTGCACAGTGTACTTATATGCGATGCGCCATATTGTTTGAAAGCTAATGCTCCCTTAGGTTATTAATTGCACTGTCTTAGTATCGTTGGATGCTTTTTATTACCTCGTCAATACAGTTTACAAGCGATAAATTTTATTAATGCCATTCATTAATACAATGCAAGTTTATTGAAAATACTATAGATGAGTTTTAAACCAGTAACTATCCATAACTGTTGAAAGTATTATTTATACTCCTATATAGAAGTATTGAATTAAGTCGTTACAGCTAAATGTATTTTTCTCAAAGAGAAGCGAGTACCACTTACATAAATGACGATGACGTAAGTTACAGTAAAATATTGTAATTGTATCTATTATTTTGCACAAAAATTTAGCATTCTAATCAATTGACGCCGGTAAAGTTATATTCGTTTGAACTTAGTTTAACATTTCAACCAAATTGTTTACAAATATAAACTTTCCCAATTATATTTGATTTCAAAGAACCTCCGAAATTTTTTTTTGCGGTCTTTATTAACACAATCAAGCAATTCTGCAAAATATTAACCATTTTAACTAATTATAACTTAAATTAATGAAAACTACCTTGCTTTAACTTTTTACAGCCGAAAAAAGTTAAGGATAATAACGTAACCTCATATCAGTCACAAAGTTTTTTTTGTAAATTTCTTTCGTCAAAAAGTTTTTTTTTTTGTGGTTAATTTTTATCAAGTTAAACGTTACGAAGCAAATTGTTAAGTAAAATCAAATTGTTATGAATTATTGTTTTATTTAATCAATTCGAGATTATCCATTATATGGTACACTCCTAACTTGTCTGATTTTCTTTCTATTTGTAGATGTTTAAAATTTTGATGATAATATTTTCTAGTTAAACTTTTTAGATCTATTATATGTAGATACTGTTAATACTCAATGATTTAAGTAATAGGGACGAGCTAGCTATATGTCGGGATATTAGAGCGTCCTTTCACTTGATTAAAATATCAAGTAATCAAGATATATTTATTTAAATTTTGTTAAAAAATACGTTTCACATTATGACAATGCTCCTGTTTGACTAGTTAAATATTTCAGTAGAGAAAAATATTAATTATTGTTTAAATAAATTATTAAATTATTAAGTAAAAATAATGTCGTTAATGTAATTTATTCATTAATTTTTTTTTTTTTATAAAAGACATAAAAGAAATGCTTGTTAAAACCAAAGAAATTTGTTTGTCATAAAAGCAAAAAACACCTTAAGAAGTGATTTATGTACCTGTTGATTTGTATATTATTTCCTTTAGTAAAAAAATCTATTCTAAATGATTTATATTGTCAAATAAGGAAAGAAATAAAATTTAAAAACACATTTGCGAAAAGTTCTAAAATATTGTAATTTATGGCATCTTTAATCACTACACAAAAAACAAAGGGTACATTAAAGTTGTTTTTAAAAATATAACGAATATAAAATAAACTTTTGACTGCTTAATGGTTTTAATACCAAGTGTTTTCAGACCATAATTCGTAACTTGCAACTATACACACATATGGGGAAAAAATTGGCGGAGTCATGACCTGGGACACGTTTGTGCATTCTGCGATTTAAAATAACTTGCATCGTTATGAACACACGGGGCTCTTTGTTCCCTGTTATTGAGGTCAGATGCATATTATGTACATAATAATAATATAACAATATGTTTAAACAGCCGCCTAAATTTATATGAAACATAGTTGCGTTATAGAGCAACTGAGTTGATTAATTCTATAAAAGTAAATGTTTTGAACGAATTAATGTATGTAGGTTACAAGTGCATAATAACAAAACACATGCACATAAGTGCATTCTGTAAATACTGTTATAAATAAGCAAATAATTCTGGTCTCGGCGAGGTTTTGGCATTAGAACAATAGTCGAACAAAAACAACCAAATACGAATATTTTACACGCTCTGCGTGTGAGCTTTGGTGTTAATAGATAGTGACGAATCGTGGAAGTGTACATAATAATAACTATTCAAAGATATTGTCACAAGGCCAAAAATACTCTGCGATCGGCGTCAAGTTATGCCGTATCCTTCTGACAATAGGAGAACCATTCTCGTTGGAAATTTACTAGCCTCATTATGTAAAATTTATGTTCCACAAAATGCATTCGATCCATTTTTAATAGTTCATCGAACCCGTTTAATTGTTTATTTTATTTACTGAAAACGTTTCAATGCGGCTTCCTCTAAGAATAATTAAACGATTAACGTTAAACTAGCCGCTCAAATACTCATTGTAAATTAATTACTATTATTATAGCGATTTATTCTAAAATATTACTTCTTAGGTTACCATAATCGTTTAACTTTCAATGTTACCTCAAATAGCCACATCGACTTTATTTTGGCTACCAAATACTGCTTTTGTTCGTCCTCCGGTCGTAATCTATTATAAAATAGCAATATTGTTACGGTAATTGTGATATGTTGCCAAATTGCCAATAGAGCGGTTCAAGTATTTGCCACTAAAATACAAATTCAGATATTGTTACCAACACCGAGTGTGTGTATTTTATTTCTCGGAGAGCATTAATTTTAGCCCTTCGAAATTGGAAGTGATAAAAGTAAGTCATTTAAAAAATGTGGAGAACTAATTTTTCAAAAAAATTAAATAATCATATGATGTTGTAATATTCAATCTCACTGGACGTTTCGCTTACGTGGCTCTACAGTATTACGATAACACAATTGATTATAAATTTCACGAAGTAAAAAATGACTATTTTTTTTGTTCCGGAAAATATGATTTGAATAATCTGAAGATTATTTTTAAATTCTTGCTAAGTGATCCTTCAGCGTACATTTTAACGGAGTGATATCTTTTTCCACGCCTCAAGTATAATTATTTTGAAATACGCATAATATGAAATACTTTCTATATGGTAATAGTTAGGATGATAAAAGAAAAAAATAATAATAATGGGGTTTTAAAACCTGGTGTACCTATATAATACGTATGGATATACTTTGTATGTATTGAGTACGCGCCCGGAGCGGACTACATTGTTGTATGAACGGTCCAAGGACATAACACACAAGGGTTGGTTGTTTTGAGCACCGCAGCATGACTATTGTACAATATTTTTAATTTGAACCTTTAAATTATACCCGCGCAAAGGGTCCGTTCGTATAGTAATTACTATTTATTACTACAATGTCGTTTTTTTTGTGTGTGTGTGCTCATCGTGTCTAGTCCATTATTATTATACACGTTTTATGTCTAAATGGCCAGGAGTGGAAAAAAAAAACCGGAGGGTTACTGCGTAGGATTTTGGCATTTTTTTCGCAGTTTATATGCGTGTGTGTGTGAGAGTATATGGAAAATCAAATTAGCAAAGGGGAGATTTATTGTGAGGGACGCTTAAACTCTTCTCCACGTATCGACGCGTAGAAAATATACATGTATACATGTATGTGCACTTACTATTTACCATCGCTTTGTATCATATCAAAACTAGTAAACTTTTGCAACCGTCAACGTCGTCATCTTTAACTTTGCTTTGTTTTATTGACGAGGATTTTACGACTCTTGAAGACTGCTGTATCGTATTATATGTGCAGGCACTTAGGCAGTTTTGCAGGAACACTCTTTTATATATATCATCACAATATACTAGTAACTTTATGTATGTAAAGATGTGTTAGTAACAAACAATACAGTTTCGTTACTTGAACAAAAAATAACACGTTTTATGATGAAACTTTATAATTATCAATACGAACAGTGGTGTTTTAATAAATGTTATAACTATAAAATTGTATATAACGCCGTATAAAATATACAGTCTAGACTTTTGTTGTAAAACTGTTCAGATAAAATTTTTTTACGCCAATGACTCAAAATTAAATCATAAATCCTCCACAAAATACATTATTTGTGGCCTTATTAACAACATTTACATAATTTTTTTTCAGGCCGACAAACAAATCACTAATATTTTAAGAGACCAAAAAATTTAGCTGTAAGCCAAAAAAAATATGTACACCGTTATTGATTTATCGTTGACCACTAAATTTCTAAAATAATAATAATTATTAAAACTTTTTATTTTTATTTTATTAGTATTTACTTTTTGATTTTTGAGTGGTTAAATATTTTTAAGTTAATCTTTTATATCAACTTTATTTTTCACAAGTCGTCTCTAGTTGAAGAGACCTCTCTCAAAAATTAAAAAAATATCCATCGTCCACTGTAATTGTAGCAAATCCCTCATAATATTAGAATTTTTAAAATCAGTAATATTCGAAATTTTTAAAAATGTTTTTAAATCAAAACAGTTATAACTTTTTTAAAAATGGACGAATCAAAATAAATTTATAATCTGGATATAATTAAAGAAATAGGAGTTGATTTTGGATAATCCAACAATTCCTTCTCAAAATTAAACATTGTCTACAGATTTGTATCGAAGTGTTTTTTATGATAATAATTTTAATCACTGTCAGACATTTATAATTATGCCAACTATGCTGCGTACGCCCTGTGCTGTTTTCTTTTTTTAATATGCTTGAGGATTCATTTGGTAGTTAAATAAAATATTGATGATGCCCTCGGAAAACAAAAATTATTATTAGAAAATAGAATTGAAAAATATTGTATGAACTAAAATATTTTGTTCCGCAATAATATCTATCATAGCTGAATTTAAGTTGAAATTTAGGAATAATATCCTGTCGGGTGCTATTGTTTATTGTTATTAATAAAAATTAAATTGAAAAATACACTTCTTCGTTGATATATTGTTTTATTGCTTCTAAGTAAAATATCTTTAGAATGGAACAGACATCTACAACAGGAAACAAAGTTTCTCATTTTTAATACAACAACTTTCAACCAATCCATTATAAAATTTTGATTGAAATAGGCGGACTTAATATAAATGTAGTTTACAGTGGAAAACATGAAAACTGTGAGTATACTTCGTATTCAACTTTTCTCGTGTTCTTTACAAGTTAATTATATTATTTTGCTGTAAATAAAATCATTTTTTACAGGATTTACTTTTAAAATATAATTCTACTTATTTATTTGAAAATACTGAATCTTTGTTCGATAGACAGGTATTTCAGTTATAAAAACTTCTGCGAATGCTTAACCTGATATGATTCTATACGTGAGAATTAACATAATCATAACTTAATATAAGATGCCTTTGTCATTATAAATATACATATATTGTATTTGTTTTCACATTCAAGAAATGAACTACTTTTCATGTGATGGAATTATCAAAATTAAACTTTTAACGGAAAAAGCTTTCATAAATATAAATGCGACGTAATAATATATTATTATATTAGCTAAAGGCTGTATTTAAAAGAAATATAAAATTCAATCAGTCTAGTCATTCTTTAGTTAAACATTCGTCTGTTATATTTTATTAAACTACGTCATTATTTTATTTTTTTGAATTTGTTCACTTCAACATAATTATTTTTTTCCTGAACGAGGTCCAAAATCCGAAATCAATAGAATGACATATTTTTAGATTACTCTCGTGAATATATATGAAAGTATATTTTATATATGCCGGCCTTATTTCACACAAGTTTGAAATAAATTTGAAGCAAATCGAATAAATAGGAAAAAAATTGTAATTTAAATCGACAGCACTTTTGGGAATTGGGTAGACTTTGATTTATTTTTGTAAATTATAACAAAAACAGTTTCTAAAAACTGAATTACGTTATTTCAACTAATAAACTTTTAAACGAGTTTCGTGAATAAGTCGTGCAGTGGCGATGGTACCAACATGACCTTATTGTTTAAAGATTATTGATTAAGTTTTCATGTTTCAAAATAATTGGTATAATTTATAAACATTTTTATTACGACCTTGTGCTTTTAACAGACAGACAAAGACTTATATATAGATAATCCAGTGCATAACGACTGAATAAACAATTACACACCCACAAGAAAGTCATGTGAGTGTTGCCTGTGCAATGCGGTAATGAATATGTAGAACAATGGAAAAGTCGTTGTAATTTTATTCTTCACGATAATTACTTAAAGGAACAATTGGAATTACCTTTTGTAATGATACATAACAAAATAATAATCGGTTGAACGTGTAAAAAGCTGTGCTTAAACATTTTTGTTTTGAGTATATTTTGGAATAACACATATTTATATGCATTTATATATGTTATGCAATGAAAAACAAATAGCCAACAAAATATCACTCTAAGAAAATCATAAACACATTTACGCCGTTCTATATTGTTTACAATTTAGTTCATCGACACTATCTGCATACAAAGTGCACATTTATTTATATGATTTATTACCGATCGATATTTTGTTAATATCATTTAATTAATACCACACTGGCCTGATTAAATTTTATCGAAGGGAATGTACTAAATTTTGCTTGTAAATTGTTTGATGCAGCTTTGATGGAAAGTCCGTTTACCGAAACAAACCTTACAGAATCGCAGTTATAATAAATCGCGGTATTAATATTTAAAGCGTAAAAAGTTCATTGGCCTTTATGAAATAGCGTTAATGTTTTGCGCAGTTTTTCGCCGTATTAAATGTGATAATTTATTTTGGTAACCTAAAGTGTAATATTATTGTACAAATGATAAATAGTGGAACTTTTAACAAAAATATTCGGGAAATTTTATTAGAAATTTGAAAATTCAAACATGCCTGAAATGTCAGTATTTGTAAAAACAAACACACGTTAATTTGGATAAAACTATTTGCACAGTGTTAGTTGAATCTTTGATCCTTGGATGTACATTTGTTAAAAAATATTTAAAGTCAAAATGATAAATCAGAAAAAGCATCCTATAAAATAGAAATATCGTATAAAATATAAATATTTTATAAGATGAAATAGAAAAGTTAGATACAATTGTGGCGTGTCGATAGTGTTGCCAAATGTATGACATTTCTAAGAAATGTGTGACTTATGGAAATAATTATACGGGAAAAAATATACATTTGAATTTTTTTTTATATGAACTTTTTAAGTATATTCACAAAAGCTATATTTGTGACAATATTACGAACGCGTTGAAATCGAATTTCAAGGAAACGTCAAAAAGTTTCGGTACACGTTTTGATTGAGATTCGATCTTTGTAACCGCCCCTAGAGTCATTTACTAGATGAGTTTATGACTTTTATGTCTAAAAACTTTCAGAGTTTTCGGTGAAATCGTAAATAACAATTAAAAATAAAGAGTTTGTCGGAGGAACCACACGCCGAAAGCGGATGGTAAACTTTAGCAAAGACATCACTCAAAAATGGGGCGAACGAGTGTAATAAATGGGCAAATGTCTTTTCCAGTAATATAACCTCCCATTTGAACCGAGTCAGAGCTTGCGATATTTTTAAAAAGTACATAAAAATACAAAAATACATTATCGTTTTTATGATTATTATTTTTTTATTTCGACGCCCGAGGAAACTGCGTCGATGGGTTTTACCAGAGAATTTATCACGTTAGGAATTACAGTTAAGATATGGCCGTATTAAGCGCTTATAAGCTCAGTACGGCCAAACTAAATTGATAACAGTCCAAAGTTTTTGTGCAGTTTATTTTAAACGCTTAAATAACAATGACAGCCAATTGGTTAATGCAAACACAGTTTTGGTCGTTTGTTTGTTATTACAAATGACGTCCGCGTTACGGCGCACCCGAAACCCTAACCTATCCTAAAAAAGTGAAACGTCTACAGCCACTAGCAACACAAGTGTTATTATTTACCATTATTTGTTGCGAATATCGTCGATCCGATGCACGGGAAGGGTATCGAAACACGATGAAAATCGTTTGGCACATTTAACGGGCACCGTGTGTTTTTACGTGCGGCGTGGGATAGTAATTTTGTAATTCGTATTTGGCATGGCGGACCGCCGAGAAGAGTAATTATAGAACGTTGTGCGTTTGTGCAAGCCGATGGCATCGGATTCAAAATGTTTTCAATGTCAACGCGGTTCACATACACACAGAGAAACCGAGAGTCGTCGATAAAAACTTTCGACATGAACTTTCTCTCAGCGGTAGTTTTTCAAATTGAAACTCAACCCTTGTTTTTTTTTCAACGCGTAGAAACTTCGGCTACTGCGTAAATCTGAATTCACGAATTATCGCGTGCGTTTTCGAAAGCAAATGGATTCGACAAAATACTGCGAAAAAATACATTAAAATTGTATTGTGACGCACACAAGTTCAACTGTGTAATGTTAACAGGAAAAAAGCTGGAAATACCTTTTATTTTTCTAATTAATCTAAATATATTACTGAGAATTTCGGTTATTGCTTCGAACACTGTAGGCATTCACGCAAGGCGAGTGTTCGCCAATATTGGAATACTTTGTAGCGTCGCTAATCTTTTTTTCGTACGACTGCTATACCACATAGCAATAAATTACTTTACGGTATAATTTTACAATAGTATGATAATATAAATAAAAAAAAAAACAATAATTTACATAACTCTTATCGCGTTTAAAAGTCAATTAACTCGTACGATTTTTATGATTAGTCAGGTTAACACAAATAAAACACTCCTCGGTTTTTTTTTCTTTAAAGAGATTCAACACTTATAGGAATTAGTATTTGCATTTGTCAAGGTTGTTGTGATCCTTGTTCTATATTATAACTTCAAACGAATTTCAAAAAAAAATAATAATAATTTTTAGCGAACGCTAAAATACGCCGGTATTCTATTTGTCAACAGTTTTTTGGGGTTTTCACATTTTGACACGGTTTGCGCGAATGCCGACCGAACTGTGATGTATTAAAATATCGTTGTCATTCAATGACAAGACATTATGTTACTACATGGACTATATATTTTTATTTTCATGCGTTTAGAAACCACATCTTCGTGTGTGTGCTTATGCACCACACATTAACCTCTAATGAGAATCAGACTTCAACATAATTGTATCGTTTTCGATTTCCCAATCCGCTGACCGAAACACATACGATTTTTTAGGTCGTAAGTGCAGGCGTCTCTTTTCTACATTTTCCTCACTCTTAATTTTTATTCAACTTGGGCGAGACCACCACAATTGTGGTTGGTGTACAAACGTCCTTTTTACACGAATATTTATCTGAAGAATACAATACAGGCTGTACGTTCAAATGACACTGTTTAGCTTTAGTAAATCTAAATGTAAATTATGTGAACAAAAAAAAGAGTTCAAGATGTTTTTAAATTATTTAATTTATACAGTACAAACACCATTACGTATCAATTAATTGTATAGTGTTGTTTGTTAAATAAAATTAAACAATTTACACGCAATCGTATTTGATTGATTGTCTATGAAAGAATTTTTGAAACTACACAAATATGGGTCTCTTCAAATAAAAAACACCAGCTGTTAAAAGAAGCACGGCCTAAACATTACAGGTCATAAAATTATTGCTGCGGCAGCGATTATGGTAATTTTTGGAAATTTTGAGTGAGGAGTAGAACAGACAATAAAATAACACTATGCCGTACAATATAAATATACTAAAAGTACTTTTTAGCAATTGAAAGATGTATTAAACTTGAGCGCATAACATTAAAACTGCGCATGAACTGTTTCATTTGGATATAAATAAATGTAATATCTTATACATAGATCATATTGTAAAGCGTAAATTTTTACTATTAATTTAGAAAATTTACATGTAAAAAGGGCACTTGGCCAATTAAAAAGATCATATAGATAAGTGTTTGATATAATTCTCTCAAAGATGATTAAGCAATAGGCATTAATTAGTGCAAATGATTGATGTATGATTGTAGAAAAGAAATCTTCAATACATAATTGTTCAGCTCAACAAACATAAGATTTTATTCTTCAACACGAGAATGCGTTGATGTATTTTATTGATAATACATTAATTTCCATGTGTCTGAATCATTAATGTAAAAATTATATAATTTGAAATTATTGTGAAAATTTACTTGTGCCTATTCCTGATAAATTTAACGACTTCTAAGTGTTGTTTAGCCGTAAAAATTTCTCAAGATACCCGCAAATGTCTGTTTTTGTTGTTGTTCTTTTAAAGTTTAAATAAATTTAAAACAAGATTTTTCAAAATAGTGCAAAGTTTTTTTCTGCTCTTGGCGTTAGTTTCCCGTACGATAAGGGGGGGATGAGTTTATTCGTTTGATTTTAGTTTTGTTGAAAATTGTTCAACTAAAAAATTAAACTTTCGACTTGAAAAGCAAACGCAGGCAAACATTTTCTATTGTGTTAGATAAATGTCATTATCCGCGCAGTGTTATAACTCTACTAAAAGTGTATCATAACGACTTCCGGGTTTAATCGAGGGGTTTTATCTTTATCTGCCATTGTCGTCAAATATCACGCGTGTGCAACAAAAGCTTTGAATTTTAAATAAGTGCAAATAATATATATACAAAAAACGTCGAACATGCCGACGAATTTGCAATTAGTTTCTCGGTACAAATAAAATCGGCCATGAAAAACTCAAGTGTGTTAACGGTTTGATTAACGAATTCAATTAACCGTTCAGAGCTATCGTGTGTTTCGGGAAGTCGCAGAAGAAATCGAATTCATTTAATTGTTCAAACGGCTTTACGATTAAGAACTTTTGCGACAAAAATAATTGTGATGCGACGAGAGAGTCAAACATGAACTGTAAACGTTACGAAAACGATATTCAAATGATTAATTAAAATAAAGTGCGCATACACAATAAATTACAGGTACTATTGAAAACTTTAGACCCATTATCGAGGCGCGTGGTGTGATATTTGCAAAGAATAATGTACATACATGTATAGTTTGGTTTGCTTTGAGTGTTGCTTATCTTTTTCGCCGTCGCCATTGATCTGAAATCACGTTTTCGTGAGGTTCGGCGTAAGTACAGTTTAAATATTATCTCAATGGATTTATATATATATATGTATGTATGTGTGTGTGTGTAATGTGCATCATGCAGCAAGATCTTCCCGTGGTACGGGGTCATTGACATGTGACACATAGTAACAAATCGAAACAAACAAAATAAAAATAAATCGCGTATTACTCGTATGTTTATTTAAAAAAAGCCACAAATCTACAGCTGTGGTGTTTATGCAGCTCGCTTTGTTCATATTTTAAAAATAAATTCTTCTATTTCATATATATATATTTGAAATAGTTCTATTATGTATGTTTTTATTTGGTTTCCAACACGGTAAATCAACGTGATCACGTTTACTTTATTAGTTTTTGGATTTCCTGTGAAATGTTTATGAACCATTCAAAGTATGAATTATGAGAAAATAGAATAGCAAATTAAATAGAATTATTATTATTATATTTTTAAATTCGACGAAAATAAAAATTTTAAATATATTTAAATACATATAAAAAGAACGCCGGAAAAATTAAAGAGTTCAAACGCGGAAACAACAACACATTTTATAAGTAATCACTGGCATGTAATGCATTAAAATTCTGATTCGAATCACAAACGAAATGTTCGTCGCAGTATTCTAATGACTTATATATTTGTCATAATATTGTGGTTCATAGTCAATAACAGTATATACATTTAATAAGAGTATGTGTTGAAAAAATAATAATAACTGTGATAGCACTTTGATAGGTTTCTTTCACGTGTTAATAATATTAAGCAAAATTTCCATTTTTTACTAAATATGAATTTCATGACCTTCGTTTTTTTTTTTTTATTTGAAATGATAAGTAAATATGTACAAAAGTTTCATTCTTATTGAATTGAGCATTATTTCAAAGCTAATTATAAATAAAAAAAAAAATCAATTGACGAAACGCTTCAAAAAATTAGTTTGTTAAAATATCATTGAAGCACTTGAAACTTATAATATTATATTTTTTACGAAAAAAGAACATTTAAAAATTTAAGTATGTAATATCATAACTCAAACAAATAAATATTTTTGAAAATCAATGTTGTAATGATGTAACTTTGTAAATATTTACACCAGCGCAATATGAAACATAACACCTATTAAATAGAACTGCGAGCTATTAAAAAATACCTCAATTAAAGAAATTATTTTGTAAAATAATGATCTATTTAAAAAATTTTTTAATAAATAAATTATTATAAAATTATTGTTGATTAATATTAATTGATAAATAATGTAAAATTATTTTGGTAAATTAAATGTTGGTCAAAACATACAAGTATAAAATTTCGTTTCAAATTTTCATTTTTTTTTTCATTTGGTTATAAGTCATTTATTTTTAATTATTTTATAATGAAGTGTCTATATGTTGGAAAAATTTGTTTACGTATAAAAGTATATAGATTAATTAACAGCTATGGCATAGATAAGAATTTTCAATAAAAAGAAGAACTTCACATTTTTACGAAGTTCAGTAACATTGTATAACAACTTAATATCCATACTAAGTTAAATAATATGCGAATAGCATTCTGTTTTAGTCGATTTATATACACATAGATTAATTACATTATTATATAATTATTAAATTAAAGTATAATAGCAAAATTTATTATTTCTAATATATATATTCAAAAAAATAGCTGAATGTATAAATGTATATAGACAATAATATATTATATTAACGTATATCAAGATATTATCAAACATACGGAAATTTCATCTTTAATAATTCATATCTATGACTAGTCACTTATTCTTATATTCAACGAAAATTTAGTAGTGTACATTGTTGGCCAACCGTATAAAATTTTTTTATTGTTAACTATCCTAAAAAGTCTATTGAAACAAAATTTAACAGTCTCCGGTGTTAAGAAACCCAATCAAATGACAAATTTTTATATTTAATTCACATTTTTCAACAATCCTAAAACCCAAACGGTTGATTAAATAAAAATAATTGTAAGGACAAAATTGTTTGTAATTTTGTGCTCTAGCATATTACCAAATAATATTTCTCTTTATCAGAATTTAAAAATGTTCAATAGTTTCTGTAAAAATGAGTTTTTTACCCAATGTAGTTCACTCTGTATACCTATTGCTTAATTTCTTATGATTAATTATGAAGTCGATATAAATGTCCATTTGTTAAATCGAATCGTACACAATTATTTAATCAGCATAGAAATTTACAAATGTCAGTACAGTGCTTGCAATATTATTGATCATTTTTGGTTGAAATAGTCTTAATTTATTCATAATATAATAAAGGCATTTTGAATATTTTTGTCAAAAGCAAAATTATTTGTTGATACAAAATTTTATATCTTTAAATTGATATTTTTGTATGATTTGTATGATTTGTAGGTTTTTAATGATTTTATATTTTTTAAACCAGGATTGTGAGTTTTTCAATCATATTAAGAGAAAATATATCTCTTGAACATTATCATTTGTGAGAAAGAAGCAGTGAATAAACAGAATATTAAATTTAGTTACCAAGGTTAATTTTTCTTTACTATTGTTCATGGAGTACTGTGTTTTATCTACATTAACCATTCTTCCTGAATTCTAAAAGCTTAGAAAGCCTGCTGTGTTTGTGTACACTGTAAAGTAAGAACAAAGTTAAACGTTGGGCTATAAAAATAATAAAAAGCTCTGACAGATATTCTATTGAAAAAAAATATGACAAAACTCACTGTATTTCTAAAAATAATAGTACTTCAAAAGGGTTGTGTAACCTGATGGAAGTATAATTGAAAAATAAAGGGAGAATAACATTGATTGTGATTTGAACGGAGTTAATTAAATTGCAAACGAGATCAGTTAATTCTATGTTTTTCAACAAAAAAAAGAGATTTATAAAACATTATTTCCAACATTGGCTATAAACATAAAATTTACTAATAAACTACGTCTTTTTATTAGCGTTTTGCAGGTAACTTTAAAAAGACTGCTAAAGAGATTTTAGCAATTCCAAAATCCTAATTAAACTTACAATTATGGTTTTCTTGTTTTATATTAATTAAAACTTGTTATTGAATTGCCTGTTTGTTCGTGCATAGTAATTATTATATATTTTTGTGCATTTCCTGAAAAGCTTATTACAAAACGAGCAATTAATTATTTTCTTTTAAATTCTCTTTACATATTAAACATATTTGGTTTGGAAATATAACTCAATAAATAAATAAATAATTGATTGTACAGCAATTTTAGACTTGCGAAGGTATTTGATCGAAGGGCATACACATAAATATAAATCCTTGAACAACTTAAACGGAAACTAGAAATTTAAGGCTATCTGTTACAAAGTAATAAATAATAAATAGTAAACTGTAAAAGGTTTCAAATAAAAGACTAATATAGTAAAAATATTTAAACAGAATCGATACGTTTGATGTTATATTCTGTTTATACTAAGATACGGAAATAAAATTGCTATATTTGCATAGGTGATGACCGACAAGGTTAAGTACCCGACGTGGTTAGAACTTAGTGGCAAATAGTCGCAATAACAAATGTAAATAATGAGACAGGTTTGCCATTAAACGATAGTCTTAATAGAATTTACAACGACTCAAGTAGGATCTTTCAACTATTAAAACGGCCAATGATGTCTTCTTATCAAAATTCACTTTCAACTCCATTGTCAGCTGAAGTTGTGCAATTTTGCTATAATAAGTAGAATTTTTTGCGTTATCATCAACTGACAGGTTTGTGATTGTTTTTCTTGTGGATGTTATAAAAAAGTTGGAAGACATGCTATAGGTTTAATCTGTTTAGTGGTCTGCTGTTCTTCTTTTGTTATTTATGTAATCTGCTCACAATACAAATGAAACTGCTTACCTAATTGTTTACCAACCGAAAAATATCTCCTTTTTATCTCTCTAGACAATTGACACTAAAAAACTTTATTTAGTTACAGGATTTATTGAAATTTAATAATACTGTACATTCTTATGTAACTGTACCCGTACACTTATGGATTTAATTGAAAATAATTTATTTATTATGAATTTATTTTATGAGTGTTTTGTCGTATGTGGAAAAACTGCATCGTTAAAATGTATCATTTATGTATTTATTAGCCAATGTGTGCCGTATAATAGTTGAGGTGTTCCTAGAAATTAAGCTATTTCATAAATAAAAAATAAATTGATAAAAATATAAATGTATATAAAAGTCATACTTAAATAAAATTAAAATTTATGTATATAGAAATATGTAACACTTTTCAGTATGAGAGTTGCTTTTTGTAACCATTTTTAAGCCTTTAGCATTTTTCATTTTTATTCATACGTTATGCGCCGGTGTTATCATTTCTTTTTTAATACAACATAATCATAGTGTTATATTATTCTTCGGAGTTTAGCTGCTGTTAAGAGAAAACAAACGGTAAAAGTGAAAAATTGTATCGCAAACATTGAGACAAAACGTAAGAAGAAGTATAAACAGAAATTTAATTTCAGCTATTCTCAGAAACTCATTATTTAAACGTCTTCAGGCGAATTCAAAAGCGTATTTGAATTGTTTACAAAATGATAAGTAAATTGTATAGGGGTTTTACAACGTGCGTTTTCAGATTAAAAAAAATAAATACTTATTAATGTAAAACTAAGGGGAGTTTCATATGTTTACCACTGTCAAAATAAAAATTATTAAAACGGGAAAAAAATCGTGTTATTTTTAAATAATTATAGTAAAAATACAACATGTAGGACACGTTTTTCAGGTATAATTTGAGTACGCCGGGCTACAACAGTTTGATCCATAAAAATATGTTTGAACATTGAAAATACTTTTAAATGTTAAATTTAATTATTGTTCAAATTGTGGATGAAATGAAATATTTTGCTTTTACATGTAAGCGTTACAAATCTATTTGTACTTGTGTATTTTTGAAAAACTTCATATTTTGTTACTAGCTTTTTGATTGATATTAATATTTCACAGAATTTAATTCACTCTAACAATTTTAATTTTATAGTGCACTTAAAATTTTGTTCAGCTGAAATAATTGTCTAGAAATACCACAATGTTGAGTTCTAATATATTTTGTGAACTTACAACTAAAAAAGTAGCTATGTTGTGTATAAGCTCTTTACTATAAGACTTTATTTGTACGGTTTAAATATTTTCGTAACGACTTCATTTAGCATAAAGCAACTGCAAAATTATTTTAACAGAATAACAACAATTTTATTTAACTTAATTTTATAAATTGTGCTATATTCTGATAAATTAATGACCTAAATGTTTGCATTTAATTATGGATGCAAACAATAACGTTTGTGGAGTTAATAAAATGGTTGTTTCTTTTGGATTAATGATATTTTTTTATGCACTTTTTACTAAATAAAAGATAAATATTTAATTTCCAAGATGTTTATTTATATTTTTAACGAATGACAATACCCAACAATTTATGAGTTAACTGTCTTCATATCTTTATTTTAGTTCGACAATGCGATGATTTTGAAATCCTGTTATTCACGTCAAGGTCGTAGGGTGTTTCTGATCCGAAATGTTTAAAAGATATTTTTACAAAGAAAAATGTACAGCTGTTCAAACAATATCTCCAGTTTTTACTGTACATTTAATCGCTTTCTTGAAAAATACTAGGTATGGCTGATGGATAATCTTCGGTAAATATTGAACAGTACTCTGCGGAATTCCATCTGTGAAAATCTTTAATCGGAATTAAAACACATACAGTCATTACTAAGCTAATGCGCAAAAAAAAACCCTATAAGTCAAAGTTCGCATTAATTATGTTATTGAATTATTACCGAGTTGTTTTGACGAATACCAAGGTTATTATAACGTTTTTTAATTTTACATTACTTGACCCCATCTAGAAAATTTTGGTCATAAGCGTTATGTTTTAAAGCTGAAAATTTGTCATGTTATGATATAAATATAAATGTCATCAAAACCATATATAATCCTTAATTTGACGAGAGTTAGGAGATTTTTATTATTGTACATTTTTTTATTACCAGTTGTCCTTGATTATAGATCACATGTGCACGTGTGCGTTTCATCGACTTGAATCTTACGCAAAAGTCAGTGACATAATATGCTAAATGAAGCGCAAAACTAAATAAAAAAACGTATACATACATAGATCACCAGTGCGCGAAGAAAAACATCCGTCTTAGTCATATTTTTTTTACTGCACGTGGTCATAATTATAATTTTTAATTAACTGTATAGTAATTATTATTCTTAGCTATATTAAAGTTTCAACAGATACATTATTATAAAAACATCAGAAAAAAAATCAAAAGTTTTCTTCGAATTCATTATGTATTCTTTCTTTTTAGTATTCAAATTATTATGCTGTTAAATAATGTCATTAAAGCAAACAAATCAAAATTTATAATAAAAAAAAAACCATTAAAGCATTGGAGAAATGACGTAGGTAAATGATGATTACAATATTTTTACTATTTGATTAGCTTGTAGTTTAGTTTGTAGCTTAGTAAAAATTAGTTTATATTCTACAAGATCATGATAATCATTTTTGTATTAAACGGCGATTGTTTAAAATAAAATAATGAAACATTTTTTCCAATAAAAAATGTATACTACTAATAAAAGTGTGTATGATATTAATTTACTACTTTTATGACCCTTATTGTTTTAATTTATTGCCATGTAAAGTCAATTTGATAAAAGGGTAAGTCAATTAGCTCAGAAATCAATTATTAGTAGTACCATTATTAGTCGTGTCCTGTATTGTCTAGTGTAGAGATCGAATAAGAATCAATAAACATTGACTGCTTTCTTAATTGGCAACATCGGTCTTCAGTATATTTACAAAAGATAAAAACAAGTGTTATTATAAATGAGTGTTGTGTATTTTATTTATAGTCAAAGCTTATAGCTATTGTTGTAATCATATTAAATTATAGATAAATTATTATGAATATGAGAGTTTGATGTGTACATGTCTAAATGATTTTAGGAACTTCATTTATAGTTCAACAGTCTTGATTAATTAAGCTTCTTTCAAATCTCATTACAAAATTTGAGTATTTATAATCTTTAAATTTTCTATGATTTTGTTTTGAGATTAAATTGCATTAATAATTATATACATTATTATTATTAAATATGTTACCGTCTAAAATTGAAATTTACTTAATTTTCATTTGTTTATGAAATCTAAAAAAAAATGTACGTGTTAGTTTTATTAAAAAATTCATTATATTTTAAGGGCATTAACATTTATAAAGTAATGAAATTTCATACTGTAGATAAATTATTTATTAAAATTTAAATTTTTAACAAATTATATTATTTATATGATTTATTCAAAATTATAGTAGTTACGAAGTTATTATACTTAAGCATTGTTATATTTTTTATATAATTTTATTTTAATAAATAATTTTTATATATACATATTTAGAAGTTGTATAATTTTTTAATTGTTAATTATTCAGTAGTGATGGATTAGCGAAAAAAATCGAACCGTAATAACACAATGATCAAAGTACAAAATCTCGGTACATCGTGATATGATGAACTTTGGCATTGTAATAAGAATTCTTGAACTTATGTTTTAAGTTTTTTTAAATTATGTCTCTAATTTTAACTATTTTTAAAATTAATTTAAAATTTAAATATCTTTACAAGGTAACACGTTACATGAAACATGCGTGTTTAATATTAACTTAGTAATTAATGAAGTTAACGAATCTGAGAACGATTTTACTATAATTATAAACCTAATAAATGTTTTATAGATTTTTAATATTTTTCAATGTATTTCTTGTCAAAGCCGTTTGATTGTCAGTCAACGTTAAAAGAGTTAAACGTATTTTTAAATGAATGTTTTTGTTCATAAGTACTTTTATAAAATGCTAACTGTACTTTTGCATGGTATTTATGAATTTGTTACAACTTGCATTACGTGACAATTAGAAGTGATGTTTTATTACATTACATTATGCTAAACGATTATTAAGTACCGATATACATTAAGGAAGAGTAATATTCCTAAGGTCTTATATGTATGGCCGAGTGAATCGATTTGCTATATCAACCATATGCAATTTTTACATCATAAAATGTGTTGAATATAAATTGCTGTGGTTCACAAATGGATACCGCGTATCCACTCAACATTTGCTTAATGCTTCGGCTGTGTATTTTCTTCCATTTTGTATTAACAAATACTGAATGAGACTCGTGCAAAATAAAATTTGTTGGAGGTGCAAGTTTAGAGGAATTATTGTTGTTACCAAACGACATCCAACACTAGTTTTGATGGCTAACTGACAAGGACTTGTTTGGGTAAGTAATTGATTAATAACGTATGCATGTTATTAGAATTCAACGCGAAAGGCATTTTTTGTGTCGTCCTTGTAATTATATTCATGAATTATTATCAGTGTTATTAAGGTGTCCTGGTTGAAGCCTTAACAACAGCCTCTAACACTCGAACGCTAGCCTAATAAAATACGTAATTTATTATTGTAGAGCAACATACGAAACGATGTCAATGTGTTTTGATTTTGTGTCCGAGTTTCTCTGGCGTTGGCGAAACAATATTACCATTCGGTCGTAAGGATGCAATGTAAAATTGTAATACAAGTGTTATTTTAACGGTTGTTAGAGTACGTGAAGGTGAATGCAGCCGAATGTAAAACAAACGCGAGTTGTTTTGTAAACGCGTTGACAAAGTGACCATTTTTGTACGTTATGGTACTAGTACAATAAAACAGCGAACTTCCAGGCGATGGCGGTCGCGCTTTGTTAGCCGATTTCGGCGTAGGCGTATTGGTTGCATCTCAAATGATATATATTTTCTACGCTAAAGAAGATAAAATAAAGCGTGGGAGCTCGTCCGAAGTGACCGGTCTCGAAACGATTCGTGTGCACAAGAGCGTCTTCGTCCGCCCACAGTGCCCTATGCGCACTGCACTGCAGTGTCGTCAACGAGCTCTTTTTTTTCACCTCTACCCTTGTAACGCCGCATAGAGACTAACACGACAAACTGGATTCTTACTCGCCCCCTACTATTACAACAGCGCAGACGGTTGTGCAAGTTCAACGACATCACAGTATCGCCATCGACGCAATCTCTTCGGTGGTAACTACGTCTGTGACATATTCCCAATACCTTAAACGCCCGCGACAATGTACTCTGTAGACTTTGTGATTTTAGACCATCGTAACTAATGTCGCAACGACATTTATAACAACAATCTGTAAGTGCACGATTAGTATGTTTCGAAAATCCCAATTTAACTTAATAACGAGCATTTTTTTTTATTAAAAAAAAAAAACTCTTTTGTCAAGTTTATTTCGTACTGAAGGATTAAAAAGAGTACGAATATATTTAAGAAGAGATAGTTAAGTACCTTTTACATAAAAAAAAGAATACCTTCAAATATTCGCTTGTTACGATTTAATTATTTTTATGAAATTCCGGTAACGTTAAGTTTCTACTTGGACGTCTTACTTTTGTTGTACCTATGGAAGAACAAACTTTCAACAGGGTTCAGTTCAATTAAAAAGTTTATTTTCAACTATTTATATGTTAGTTTTTATCTTATAATTTAATCATCGCGTATTAGAGAACCTCCGACATTTTTTTAAATATTTTGTTAAAATATCAGAAACTACACGGGTATAAAGAAAAAGTAACTTTTAAAATAGTTTTTTGTGTTTAAACTATTAAAAGTTTTGTTTGATGCGTGACTTTGTCGGAAATTAAACAGATGAGTAGGAAGCATACTTTTTTATATAAAATTTTGAAAAGAATAATCAGAATTTCGTTAAATAACAAGTGGATATTCTGTATTATAATTTTTCTTGATACAAATTGGATAAAAGATTCTATGACTTATAAATTTCAAAATTTTTTCCTTTATTGCTAAGTGACGATATTACGACTTATACTAAATGTTTTTTTTTTGATAGAGGCGGTTGATAGCACGTTTATTGTAATATGTTTTTCAAACTTGTATATTTAAAATAAAATAAAAAAGGTTCTATAAATATCTAAGAGATTCAATCGGTAATTTAAAAAATTGACCTCTTCCTTGCATATAAAATATTTTTGAAATCGCCTTTGATCTCTCACCCATGATTTTTATAAACATTTTTTTTTATTATAATTTATTCGATGAAAATTATTCATTTCTCTATACTAAAACACATAGCTCATGAATTTTAAAATGACAAATATCATCAACGTCGAATGGGATCTTAGTAAAGATACCAAAGTAAAGGTAGTGACAATGTGTTCTCGTGCACATCCATACAAATAAATAAAAGAATAGATATCCTTAAAGTTCAATCGTGCGTTAATAATACATAATACTTAGGGATACACATGAAATAAAGATAAATGAATAGTGATTTTTTGATATAAAATTCTTTTTTATAAATACACATGATTTTATATTGAACAGATCGACTATTTTTTAAGTTTTATAAATTTATTTTATCTTCTTCATAGTTCATTGTTTTTTATTTAGCCCATCTTATATTAATAATTTTGAAAGAAAAACATTGTGTCCGGTTGATGCTGTATTTTTTTTTCATCTTATAAAGAGACAATGGCGAATACCTATCCAGCGTAATCTTTATTTTTACACAAAAATATAAAGCTGATTAAAATAATTTATATTTTGTAAGTATTCCAAGGGTATACAAATAAAAATATGTAAGTTGAACTAAATGAAAAAAGGTATCCTAAAATTATTCATAAAAACTACATTTTGATTACATCATAGAAGATAACGCACCCTAAGAATTTTCATAATTATGGGGTAGTGTCTTAAACGTTGATTTTTAACTTCATTTTGGTCTACACTTACTAACTGGGTTTGTTGCTTATGGAATTTGAAATTTAATAATTTTATACTTAGAACTTAGTGTATGAGCAACTAAAAAGTCGTATTTACGTAACACATAATGATTACATTCTGCGTGGGCTGACGTATTGCTCAGTGGAAAATCGAAAGAATGTCAGTTCGTTGAAGGTCTCGATCGTTCATAGAGTACTGGCTGGAAGGTAGAGTTAGTACATAATGAACAGGAATTTGATTAAACCGTTACAGATAAAAGTACAACAAGGTAAAAAATAATATCATAACCAAGTGTGCAGACTGCTATAGTGGGTAGATGGAACGGTTATTAATTTGTTACGCGCACAAAAGAATTTTCTAGGATACCATTCCGGCCATATCCGGTGTCGCATGGATTACACTGATATCGGTAAATACTATTTTTTCGAATTGATTATAAACGCAACACGATAATGCGTAATTAACCAGTGCCAGCGAATGGATAACACCAAGGATGAATATAATTTTTTAAACATTGAAGTATCCGTTCTACTTGGGTGCTCTACAACCCCTCGAGCGACGAAAAACCCATTTCACACGTCCGCCGCGGCAACCGGCAGTACACATGAAAGCCACATCGATGATCTCTATACGATGCCCCTGATCATTATCAGTGAAACGCCTTCATCCGTGTACTTTGGTGATTGTTTGTTCGGATGTGTCCATACGAATAAACAAATTGGGAGGTAACAAAAATGTCAGTAATAGGTTATGATGAGAATATTATGTGTTTGGAAAACCACCGTGAGTCGACTAGAACTGTATTGACTATAATAATAACAGTAATAATTACCAGAGGAAAAAACAAAAGAGAATAATCCATCAGAAGATAATATGACGAGATAGATTGTATTTTTGTGATTTAACAACGATTTATAAGTTCATCATCTGGTACTTCTTGTTATATTATAATAATGTAGCAATTATTTACTGTAAAAAATAATTTTTTCTTCTTCAAATTTTAAACTCTAGTGAAATTAAAATTAATTGTTACTGGCTCGACGACGATGGTAGTTTAATGAATAAAACCACTTGAGTTAAGGTCCCATACAATCTCCAATGCTCATTTTGACGGCTTACAATTATAACAATGAAAGAAGTGAGACATTTTAAGAAGACGTAGTGTACTTGTAAAATAATAAATAAAAAATTTTATTCTAAAAAATGTATTAAGATAACACGAGATAGTGTTCACTTAATTAAAAACCAACATCTTAGCAATAAGATTATTTACATGAAATATAAAAATTAACTCAGCACAGTGGGGACGTGATATTGTTGGGACAAGTATAGGATGATACCTAACAGTGATTAACATTACTATCACAAAAAAGGTTTATATATTATATATTTGTAATATTGCAATTGATTTTTTTTAAATTTCACTGAAATATTAAAAACTTGTTAAATTACTTTCTTTATCACACAATATGTACTAGAAATACTGTATCTGTAGTTAGTTAGCCTATATCCTTCTGCTAAATAATCAATTATTATCCTACAGGTACATGAAGTACAATAAGCCAATTTAATAATCTTAACGCTGTATTTGCTACATTCTTTTTGCAATATAAACATAAGATTGTCATGTCACCTAAATTTTCTAATAACAATATTTTTTAAGTCATCTTTATAAATATCGAGATTAAAATTATGGTCGAGATTGAGATTTAATTTTTATAGGAATGCACTTGTACTATTGTAGTGCACTTCGAGAGCTTTACTTTGGTATAGGTTAAATAGGGTAGTCATTTGGTACATTTAAAAAAATTAAGTTGAAATATAAAATTTTTATATGGGTCTCTTTCCTTCTTGTACATAGGTTTTTAATTGAATTTTTATTACAAGGATACCAAATGAAATATTATTAACTTTTTTATACTCAAATAAAATTTTTCTACATTCAGTATTTTAAGAAGTTTTTTAAAGTGTTTTAATTAATAACAGTTTTAAAATATAGAGATTTTTAATTTGACAATGTAATTTTTACTATAGCCCAATTTTGAGATATTTATAACATTGAGGTAGTGATTTACAATTTTCGACGCTGTAAGGATCAACTAGATTAAATTTGGGTTCTTTTGACATATATATCAATAAAATAGGTTCAGTGAGAGTTGAGAATTTTTCGAACAAACAAAAAAAAACACCATGATTAAACCAATATCTTTTCAGATTCGCATCAAAACTAAAACTCACTAACAGTTTTATTCCGAAATTTATTTATATACATAAATTAATATTCTATTATGTTAGTTTAAAATGCAATTTTAATTTATTATTCGGAAAATTAAAATTCCTAATTTTAAAAAAGTTAAATACTATTCCATTTTTTAAAGAGATTTTTTCTATGTTGCCTCTCTCTAGCATATATCATTAAATATATTAAATTTTAATTGGAATACTCTTTATTAACAAAAGATTCGTTCTTGAACTTCTAAGATTTTCGAATAAGCACCAATAGTTTAGTTCAATTAATAGTAGTTTATATCTGTTGGGTCAGTTACTCTATTTTAACACTTCACATACGTCCAACGTTTGCACATAAATATACACAGTTAATAATAATAACAAAGGCGTTTATTTCATGCCTATCAGGTGATAAAAATATAATAACACATGGCTAGTCATTTTAATGTAGTAGACGTTTGTGTATGTGTATGTAAAAAGAAACTAGGTTAGTTCAGGCATGTAAAAATGCTTAATGTTGCGTAACGATTTTGAGGTCTAGTGAAAATTAGACTTGCGCTACAGTTGGGTGTTGTTTGCCCACCATAAAAAGTGAAAGATAGAAAATTGTTTTGGACATTGATTTTAATTGACACTAAGGAAATTTTTGAATACATGTAAAAAATGGATGCAGATATCTGTCGGAATTTATACATTTTGGTAGCTATTAGAAGATTTAAAAAACTTAAATTTCAAATTTTATTTTTTTTTCATTTGTTTTTTTTTTTAACATACAAGGGAATCATAGTTTAAAGAGCCAGCTGTTTTTTTATGAAAACAAAACTAAATTATATAATAAGAGTTGATTAATTGAACACATTAAATAATATTCATATTTTTATTTCTTTTAGATACTTTTTTTTCGCAATTTATTAGTCATTGTCAGTACTTTTATAATTATCCCTTATACCCTTAAAGGATGTCAATTTTATTTTTTTTAAATGGCAACGTACACAACGAACTAGCTTGTTAGATAACGATCTAATTAAAAAAAAGATTGGTCGATAACAACTTTGAACCAATATTCCAAACGTTATACATACCAATTTAAAGTTATGGCAGGAGATGAGACGCGGTTGTTGCTATTTTTATCACTAGATATTTTCGGCCTCTTTCCACATAGATATACAAATATTGATAACTTCTGAAATTTTGGTTTAAAAGTTGTAATAGATCAGTCATTTTCTTAATTAGATCATTATATAATAATAAGTATGTATATTGTCATTTGAATAAATTGACAATTTAATAACGTGTAAGAAATGAATTAAAAAAATACATCATGGTTAATAAATTGGAAAAATAATGTATCTAAAATGAAACCAAAAAAAAAAATGATGAATAGTACTTTTATTTCATCGAATAATGTGTTGGCTCATTAAATAGTGATGACTCTGCATAAAATAACTGAAGTAAAATAACTTTTACTTAAAGCTTAATCTTAGTATTTTATTGATTGAAGAATAAAATATTTATTTGCATGAATTCATGACTTAAATAAGAAAAAAAAATACAAACATAATGCAATATATATGTATTTTGAAAATGTTTTCAAATCTAAATAGGAACGGATTAAGAACAAGAGCTCCAAGGTGGTACCTTGAGATGGGCTACCGTTTCGAAAAAATATTTCTTTAATTAAAAAAAGACATTTTTAGTTAAAATATATCTATCTTGACAAGCTAATAAAAATCGAAATAGACTTTGGTACCATCAGATGTTCCCTAATCTCGATTAAAAAATTTGTATCGTCACAAAAAAGTGAAAAAAATATTGTATAATATCAAGTGTATTAGCAAGATTAAATCTATTTGCCGGCATTGAATGATCTATAGTTTTAATCATGTGTGTATGTAAATAATAGATTAAATAATATTTAACTGTATGTCAGTGACTAGAATAACGGAAATCGATTGTGATAAGTATTTTATTCGACAAAAGAGTCCACATGATTGTACAAACACTATCAAGTTCGTTTGCAGAACCGCCGACCGGAGATTAGTCGGAAATTAATTTCGAAATAATTATTGCTTTCATACAGAACTCAGTTAAATATCCCGGACGTTGCTTTTTTTATAATGAAAATATACACAGAGGACACGTACAGATACAGTCAGTTAAGTCCAAAAACTTAAACGGACTGAACGTTGGAAACGCAGTAGACCGGCTGTAGGACTAAGTACTCACTTAATAATTAAACACCTTTTTTACTGCTCTATACAGTAATGTATTATTATATTATTATTTACGTGTGAGTAAAAAACACACATTATTAGCCGACAATGAGTGTCTTGTGGAAGACTTTTTCGTGCGATAATGATGATACGGTGAAATTTTGAGGTGTCAGTGTGTATTTAACAGGTACAATGTGTACCTAAATTTTGTTAGTTCTTACGACAATTACAAGGAACAGTTTTTAGCGCTATTATGATTGTTTGCTCATTGAGCGCACTAAACATGGTGTAAATATGTAGAAATTTGACTGGGATAATATTATCTAGCATCTGACACTTAAACTCTTCCTTTAACACGCACTCGGAGCTGTTAAAAAAAGCGCATAAACGGTCTATTACTATTCGGAGTTCGTCGATCCCAACCTGTAACTTCCTCGATTTGGAACGGCAATACGATTGTTAATTAATATAGATGAATATTTTCAATTTATAGACCTCCGTCGTCTAATATTTTATACACGATCCTCGTTTAATTTATTGAAAGGTACTACACGAGTTCATTTTATTGCGGTAAACGCAAATTAGTCGTTTTGGGTCCTGGCCGACTAATGCGACCTATTGCGTGTCAATTCACATTTAAGGCATCCTCCTTCACAACCCGTCGATGGTTTTAAAATGAATTAAAGATGGAAAATGTACGTGGGTGTAAATTCTCCCCTGAGCATAAAATCTACCGGTCAAATGAACCCAACATCTGCGCACTTAATATTTTGCTTGTTCAACGTTTGTTCCTGTATTTATTTAATCGACCGATAATTGCTGAAAGCCGCACGTTATCTATTAAAGTTATCACAAAACTTTTTATCGATGCTGATACGTAATTTAAATACTTTTGATTTGTATTGGGTTTATTAATTTTACTTATTAATTCTGTCGATTATCAATACTTAATACGAATTCGCAGAACATGCGTATTAAGATGACCCCGAAAGTATTGATAAGATAACAATATTTTTATTATTATTATTTTATTGATATTTACCACATTTCTTCTGACTAATTAGTATATGTTTTATTATGACGGTAAATTATGTATCAGTGTGAATATCAAAAGTTTTATATTTTATATCTTTTGCGTACCATCTTAAGATTTAAGTTGAATGCTTCATTTAATCTGTAGAAATTTAATTAAAAGCGTGAAATATGAATATAAATGTGTATTTTTCAAGAGGAAAAAACATGCCAAGGGGATAAAACTGAAGGGGTGGTGTATCCCTGAGGGTTTTCAGTTTTTTGCGTCCAAGTTACTAAGAGCTGCCGCTATAATATAAATATGTATGTAAATGTATTGTAAGGGATGTAAAAAATAATGACGGGACTTGAAAAACCAATCGATTGGTGTCTATCAGAAATGTGTGTTTAATGGAATGCAGGCGTCGATGCCGGTTTGTCAGACTAAGGCAAAGTTTTAGTCCGACGACACATTTAACTTGGTCAACTACTGGTATTTTTTCTGGAATTTTATAATCGATTTTTATATTGTTCTACTCATTCCATTGCGCGCTTTGGCAATCGTAAATTAAAAATGCGACCAACTTTGTGGGATTAATGAACCGCGGGCGCCCGTCTAGTAGGCTCGTTTGTGCCCGCAACGCAACGACGACGATTTACATAAAACAATTAAAATCGCATTTTCCGATACATTTCTCAACGGTAAGAGGCGGATATTTTATGGGCAACACTGAGATTTTAGCGAAGGGAAATCGGGCGGCGAATAATCATGTCGTGTATGGGAAAGGTATGGCTGTTGTGCCCCTGAGTTGTTTTTTTTCCACCCGAAACGCTTGCCAGAAAAGAGAAACCCAACAGTCGCTCAAGATGGTTGCGGATTACAGAAATCTTGTTGATTTACTTAACCAACCAGAGAAATGTATACTGACTGAACTTAACGTATACATTCTTATTGTTGCAATGTTTTTTTAGATTTATTCAACCACGGAATTAACAACTTCGAAATAATTAATCGACTCGAAATTGGGCAGCAATACCAAAAACGCAGCCACTCGAAAAACTCGTTTAAATTAGAAATGTGTAGCGGAATGTTTTTTTCCTTCTCGTGACCAACTTTATCATGTTCGCGTTTAAAATTGTTTAAAGTTTAGTTTTTTCGCTTAACAAACAGTGATGTTTTTAATGTAGAAGTGTTGGATAAGACCCGCACACGTTTTGGATAGTATCTAAAAGCACGTTCAACAAAATCAGAACAACTCTTATGCGCAGTTATACAATTTTTCAAACAAAGTCGAGAAGAGTTTTTCTGGTAAGTCCAATTATGAAATAATGTCAATACATTTGCTTTTTTCCCATAAATTCACCTGACATTTTATTTAAATTTCGCGTTTTCCTCCAATATTTTCGAATTATAAGTTGATAGTTGAAAAAAAAAACAAAATAATTTGTGTTGTATTATTTTTTTTTTAAGTAGTACTATTAACTTGCATATCGCATGTGCTTATGATAGACTAGAAATTGCAACAATATATCTATAAATTTCTAATGTTATTTTTTGTCGACATGTCGGATCATAAGACTTCGCTGGGTATTTTATCACTGGCATATTTACACGCAGTAACATTATAACCATGTAACACCGGCGAGGAAAATAATACCGTTTGTTAAAGCCCAAGTGTTTTGATTTGCAAAAGTAAATAACGTTTAATATTAAAATCATCGCCTATCAGTCTATTTATCCTTCAGACTGCGGTTGCAGTTTGCGATAAGAACAATTGACCCGTACGGATAGAAGAGACCAGAGAGGTTATAAACTCACGATATTGAAAATGTGTAGAGCTTAATAAAGAAATAATTTACAAATATTATACGCAACACATATTAAATTTCGGAACGTCTTTAATGAACCGCGTTCTTTTCCAATACTCGGTGAACCGTTTTTGACGTCACTCGAAAACATTTTCATTAGTTTACATCAAATTATTGAACGGATGTTGACGTTCTTTGCGCTATAACATTATGTGTCAATGATATATTGTAGATATTTGAATGGGATAGCGTTTTCCATCGCATACGAGATGACATTATGTAGTGAAATTTGACAAAAGTATACCTAGGCGGTGAAACCACCACGTCACCGTTATATTATGTATCCATAAAAAATATAGTTTGTAATAAAAAAAACGAAAGTCTTAAAATCGTAGGCATTGATTACTTCGATTGTTCACATTATGTTATTACAATACGAGTCACAATAATTGTGTGTTACGTTAACTGTTAAACTTACTTACGTTATGATCTATAAGGCGTATAATACACATGTTTATGTGTCATTGGTGTGGCAGTTTTGAAGATTACACTTATTTATATCTAAATCAACACTATACACTGCGTCCACGATTTCACCAGGAAATAATTTCTGTGACAGAATCATAAATAGAACAATAATTAAAACATAACGATAGTGTTGTACGATTTTTTCAACACTCATGTGTAAATGATCGCGCGCTAAAGAACTTCATTATATATCGTTATTAAGTCCCTGATGAATATTATTGGCGATTATTTAGACTCGGGCAACCAATAAACCCGCTTAGGTAATTATTTTATAATAATTTTGATTTTTTAATGTATTCCCTTAATGAAAGAACCGCCAATGAGTGTTGATCGCGGAACGTCTAGGAATAATTTTGAACCAGATTTACATTTTAATTATTTACTCAATTTATATAATTATTTATCGAGTACTTTCGCCGCGCTTAGAACAAATGCATTCAACGTTTAAGCGCACACTATATAAACGTATACAATTATAACTGTGCAAGCATTATTATATTATATTATGTTGATGTTAGCGATAAATGAGTTGGGTTTCTCGTGGCAACGGTAAACAAGTATTTTGTACGGAGACATGATATAACGGCTCTGTTATAACTAATCTGCTAAACGTCGTTTACGAGAAACAATGTAAACACAAACAAAATTACTTCTGTTTATTTGCCGGCAACTTGAAACAAGTTGACCAAAATAAGTTCTTCGCGATTAAAGTGGGACAATGTTAAAATTAAATTTCTGTGTCCGTTTGATGGATAAATCATTTGAAGAACAAGCAAGATCGGATCTTTTGTTGACATTTCAATTTGTGATTTTTTCCAGCATTCGAGAATGTAATTTATATATTGTTTAAATTCTTAGGTTATTTCCGAATAATTGTGTTTCTAGTAAATTATTTAGCGTTAGGACATTTCGTTGTCGTAGAATGTTTTCCGTGGAGCTTGTCGACATAGTCTTTCAATAGATACCGATCAAATTATATAATGAATTACCTCGTCATTAACATTTAATATTATATTAATATTGGATAGTTGACTGAATTACCCCTATGGTTTGCTGCCTACAATATGCCCATGGAAAAATTTGTTGATTTGTAAAAATTATTTTTTAGAAAAGGAATTGTTTTAATGATACATGATTAACTGTTCATTAGGTTGAACTGTGCGACCGATAAAATGTGAATCATTTCCAACACAATTAATGTGCGTTGTAACGAACATGGGTAGAGTTGTATTGATAGGTGACTGAAATAAAGAAGATTGGGCACTATTTAAAACTTGGGAAATACTAATTATTGAGGGCGATTTAGTATCTACACGACCAAGCGGAGGGAAAAACAAATCATACGCAACTTTATACCCTTACACATTATTTCTAGAAGTAGCAAATTAGGGTCGGTCGAGTCTATGGAATGCATCGTTTGACGACTGAACATTAGGATACTCGAAGCCGTCTTATCCCACCCCCGTTCTGAGGATTATGTATGTTTTTTCATCTCTCCGTGCAGACAGATGTTCTGTACTACGTATATTATGAGTGCAACAACAGCCATCGTCATCGTTATTATAATTTATCAAGGGGTCCGTCGGGCCGGTCGTCCTTATCATAACTCGTACCATCCAGTAATTTATTTTCGGTTGTCGCCTCCGGGTCGACCGCATACAGCCACTCAGCAGCGGCAGTGGCGGCTCTCAGGTAAAAACGTCATTTACCACGAGGGGTTGCCTGGCTAGCCTACGCCTCTTTAGGTCGTCTCAGCCTGTGCGCTATACATATATATTTACGTTGTGTGTGGTTAGTGTTGCCATGCCAGTGTAATGTACGTATATATATATATATAGTTTTGAGATAAACCAGATTATCAATGTATATACCAAAATGTATTTTTAGGAAAAAAATAAACGCAAACAATAAAAATAAGCTACGGGGTATCGATGTGATAAGAGAGATAAAAATTTCTCCATTTCAGGAATTTGATGGTCCATTAAAAAAAAAAATTATTGGCTTTATGTGATTTTAGCTTCGATGCGAAGCTGAGAAGGTATTAATTTTTAATATTAATCGAAATTTTTTCCAAGTTAGTTTATTTAAACAATTTTTTTAACACTATAAATATATAAAACAAACCGCTATTAGGTTGACAAATAAACTCTTATGGAACTTTTAGCAGCTATAATAATCTCATTGAAAATGATTACCTTAATTTTAGATTTGAAGTGTATTTTTAATGTTGAGAATCTAATATCTTTTATATCTACCATGGAGTTATTGCAAGATAATTTAAACTTTTCCATTTACACTATGCGTAAACAAAATGGATTTGAAATTAAATTGCTATATATTCGATAAAGTCTTAAAATACATAAATAGCGATGTTTTAACATTTTAATGAGGCAAATTAATTTTTTTTTTATATTACCACTCATTTCCTTAATTGTGGAGATTACTAATGAAAATAATGGAGATATCTTAAATTTCCACGAAAATTTGTTACATTTTAAACATTATTTTTCGATAATTTTTTTTAACTTCCATTTTTCATCATTCTTTCTTTGTACTGAAATATAAATTGTTAAATTGGTTAACATGTATTCAGTTTATCAATTAACTACACTATGTTGAACATATAGCATCCAATAGTATACTTTTACTTATATGGATGGTAAATTTAAATTTGTGACGTTCAATTTTCGTTGTCTTGTACATATTTTAATTGTGTTTTTTGGGTACATATTTTTTTTTATTTGATTAATTCTCGACAAGAGATCTCTGTATTATGCAGTTTTGATTATAATTACTAAAGAAATTGATTGGATGCATTAATTAAATAAAATTGATAGTTTAGTATTTATTTCGTTGAAGTTTAAATATTGTAATTACTGTGTATAACTTTCATATAACACATCCATTATGGGTATCGGGTGTGTCCACCCAATGAAAATATAATTCTAAAACTTCTTGGGTCGCTTCTAGAAGTTAATATTATTCTCGGACTTGTATTGAATTAATCCGTTTAGTTCCATTATCGACACTCCGATCTAAAGACCGCTTACTGAGATGGAACCTGCGGACGGCGTTGTAATTAGCATAATTTAAAAACATACAATCATATATCCTATCAATCACTCATACACGTGTACTATTATAGGAACATCGTGGAAATTGTAAAAAAAGATAACAACAAAATTATTGATAGTTTCTTTTTCAGTCTAGCGTTAGTTGACTCCAATCTTGTTACTTGACGTTTCAGCGCTTTAACGTTTCGCTTGTTTTTATTATTTCAATTTCTATTTAGGATTAATTTGCGTTCAGCGATCATTTCACAAAACACCTTCTACCTTAGGTTATTGCTGTAATGGTTTTGGCTTTTCAAGAGAAGAAAACACGTATGAGAGTTTCGAATAAAACTGTGAAAAATAAATCGTTTTGGTCATTCACACGCGGGGTAACGAAATCCACCGAGTGGTGTAACGGTGTTCAATTGACAGAATCTATGAGGAATGCTCCCAATTTACGGTCGCCTACATAATAATAGTAATGAGGAATGGCTGTATGGGAGGAAGACCCAACGGAATGTCCTTGTCCGCCGGAACGTTCTTAATGATAATAATATAAGAATCGTGTATTAGGTATGCGCCCAGAACCGATAGGTATGAAGTCATTAGGAGTAAATTGAATACAAGTCGGTGATCATATGCGGGTTTTCTCGGGGTCTGTCGACCGGACGACTTCAGACCGCACTGCCGTTTCAGGTATGTCTTACTCGGTGGACTTGGACGGTTTTTTATTGCATCGAATTTCGCTTTAGATTGGACAACGATTCTGGAGCGCGATAACATGAATCGACCAACAGAATAAATCTAACAACAGCACGGATATATTAAAAGCATCTATTGAGCTCGGCTGCAGTGTTTTGCCGCAGGGCGGAAGGTCACGGAGATTACATTTCTCGAAAAGGTCCCATTTAAATCTTTCTAGCGAATATTAGTGTAATATAAATTCAATGTGCGGATACAATTAAAACAAGAATAACGGTCGTTATCGCACATGGAATCGGTGGCGTAGGCGGTCGGCATCTTATTCGAAACTGCGGAATAAGCGTGCAATCCTCCTTTTTCGACCCCGCGCCCCCGTCCGCCTTCTTTCACTACGTGTCTTTGAATACGCTGCAGAAACCGTTCTCCGTCTCTTTCTCTCTCGTTCAAAGGTATGCACACACTGTATTGCATTACACAGCCGGAAGGTCACACGAGCTGACCCGAAAATCTTAAAACGTTTGCATATTTTGTATAGGCCACGCGCAACGTGATATCAATTAATTTAGCTCGACAAAGGCGAACAGTTCAGGGCACATGATTTGTCTAATATTACCAGTCGTTTGTTACCGAGCTAATGCCTAGATCGTAATATCATCGTGTATATTTTATTGTCGCGGTCGCGCGGTTCCCTTTTTTGGCGCACGGGAAAAACACCGTATCGAGATGTGCCAATCCGATAACAGTCGCCTAGACGCACTGCATAGTATTAAATGTGCAGTAATCAATGACATTGAGTAATGATCCGTCGTCCATTTTAATATCATTACGGTGCAATGTGGACAGAATAATGTAAAAATATTATCACTACGATGATTTACAATATCGCTTAACGTTAATAATATTATAAACTTGTGCACGCTGGGACACGTTATTATAATCACTTCTCACCAGCACTCACTGATCTCCGTGATGCAATTATTTGCTTCGACGCTGCAATTGATTACAAGTTGAATCTCAGCGTTCAAACTGATCTCAGCCCTTGCCAGTAACTGTATTACCAAATATCATAAACACACCATGCTGTTGTTTTCTTCGTTAATGTCGAGCAACCCAACACATCTCGACGTTCTCTATCACCCGTTCGGATGTAATGTGAATTTGTTGAATTTTTACACGTCTAACAGCACTTGGTCACGTGATGCGCTTGTGCGCTCTTGTACAGACATAAAAAACATCGGATGACACAAACCAATCGCAGTTACTTATTCTATGTTACATTTTAATAAGTACCAAACACCTGTCGTAAATTATTAGAATCTGGGTCGTATCGAATAAAAGATACACCTTAGACGAAATTACTATGTACGTTTATTAGTTGACATTTGAAGATGACTGATAATAAATGTGGTCATTCACTTTTGGATTTTTCCAATGAAGTATCTATTAAGTTGGGTCGACCAAATCATACATAAATAATAAAACTAATTTTTGTCGCTTCTTAAATTCTGCACCACTAGCTTTTTATCTTCTCTGTTACGACCTTGATCATCGAAGTAATTATAATTATCTCAGTGGTTCGTTATAAGCGAGTAATTAAAAGTACTCGTATTTATTTATGATACGAGTTCAATTACCGGTTGATTGCACTTTTCGTCTATAAATAACAATAATAACAATAATAACACAATGCAAACAACCAGATAACGTGATAGCTTCCGTAAAGTGTTTTTAAAAAAACAACATAGGTGCATTATTAGATCATTTGCTTGACGAATATTGCGGCAATGGGTGAGGTACTATGCCGTATCCTTAAGTTTTACTCTATAACTGTATTTTTACATGAATATAATATATTATGCGTTTGGCATGATAATAGTTGATTTTACATTAAGTAGAAGAGTTTATTGATCTTCGGTAAACAATTATTATAATAAAATAAATCGTAATTCTTATTTGGATAATATTTGAATGAGGTACGTTCCAGTTAGCTAATAAAAAGTCAACAAATAAACGTTGAAAATAAGAAGTTTAAAAGATTTTAATACCAATAAAGTAGATAGTTAAATTGTTGCCAGGTAACTTCCGTTAAGATTTTTTTTTTTTGAAAAATATTTGGAAATAAATGCAATTGCAGCAGCTGTTAAAGGTCTAAAACTCTGTTATTGTTCAATTGTGTATAAATGGGTAATGTGTTTTTTTTACTAATCTTTGAAACCAAATTGCATTCATATACTTATTTCAGAAGACTTTATGATAGTGATTTATAATGTTGGATTTTATTACGGTGAGCATATAAGGTTTTGAAAATGTTGGAGGGTGTGGGTCGAGAAGAAAAAATCTTACAATCGCCGTCCATGGGGACCGTGACACGACGGGAGGACGGGTATAATTTCGAGTAGTTATAAACTACTACAATCCATGTGCTGTATTACGACCGTTTAAATCCCCAGGAGTGAGATTTTCGTTGTCTTCAGCATGTCCGTTCTTCTACAGACGTATTACATTACAACGTTGGCCCATCGCTGGACGGGATTACTTATCGGATGCAGGCGCTCGCTATACATGTGCGATTACTTAGCTGATTCCCAGTACATGTGTGGGGGTCCACTGGAATAAGGACGACCTCGATACGTTCACTGTACTTTAAGTGCGACGAACGAGGAAATCATTTTCTGGACATCGATAAAAAGAAAGTGTAGTGTAACATGTTAAATGACTGACAGAATGCGCCGAGAAAGATTGATTAATAAAATATAATTTAAAAACGAAATAATAATTCCATTTGTCAATTGAATAAAATAATGTTCTCTAGAAAAATAAACAGTTAATTGCAGTTTTTTTTTTTCAAGAGAATTGTTATTCAAACTATGTGATAGTGATAAAATGTTATATAGTTTTGCATGCTGGCGTTTCGTTTAGAATATAAAGTTGTACGGTCAAAAAAAAAGTTGTACAAATGAAAAGTTTAACAGATAAATATTATCTGCTAAACTTTTTGTTTGAAAATTAATTAATAAACCCGACAGTAAATATTATGTCTGCTATAATTTTTATGTCAGTGATATTTAATAGGGTTTCAAGAAAATTAATTGAATTGAGAGTTTTTCTTTTAATGTGTTTTAACATTTCATGCATAGGTTATGCAAAATTAAATTCATGAATGTTTTTTACGCTAAATTGAAATTAAAAAAAAAACTGTACGCAAATATAAAATTATACGAGTTAAGTATAGTTGGTATCTAGTGGAGATGAGACATTTTTTGAGATTATGTTGATTGATATCTCATAATGATTAAAATCACTGCTGGAAAAAGCTTTGATGCGTTTGAATTGATCATATGCGCTAAATATTACATAGTTATCAAATTTAGAGAACGATTACTTACGGAAAAATAATTGTCAGAATGTCTTTCTTTTTTAATTATATATTACACAAAAATATCCTCAATTTTTAATGACATAGTTGTTTTGTTGCTATAAAAAACATTTTAATCGACCATTTTTACTGAAAATTGTATGATTTTTGGCTTTAATGCTGCATAACTCCTAGAAATAATGTTGTTTATAGTTTTTATTTTTAATCTTAGAGTAAATTATACAAACTTTATTTTTATGAACGTTTAAAAATGTGAATTTTTTTGGAACATTACGAAAAAAAAAGAAAAAAAACACAATGAGTAATGTCTGGAATAAAATAATAAGTCATTGGCAGAGTTAATTTCTAAAATATTATTAATAAAAATGCTTAGTACTTCGTAATGATCTGACAGTTTTCAAATAGTTATTTCAATAAAAAGTAAAAAGAGGAGACTTGATATGCTTTGTGATCTTTTGACGTATTGTTGAATAAAATCGGTTCACTCGAAGTTGATTCGCATACCTGACATACATAAAAAAACACGGTAGAGCAAAACCAATGCTTCTCAGCTACACATCGCAGCTAATATGATCAAATAATATAAACATAAAACTTAATTAAAATGTAGAGTTAATTAGCTTCCATTTCAACTGTACAAATTGTATATCTGACAATGTGGTTATTACTTTTAGTAGAGAACGTCGAGACACGCCTACAGAACATTTTTTATTATTTATTTCTATATCTAAATAACTTATAATAATCCCAAGACGACCCGTGTTTTTTTACAGGTCATCATAAAATCGTCTAGATGTATCATCGTGTGTAATCATTACTGTCAATTAGAATTGTTATTACAGTGTCGTTTATTTCTTATACGCTATCTATTTTTATGTTATCCAAAGTTTATCTCGTGTGAACTTGAATCGGTCTATTAACCGAGAGATTAATCCGGTAACCGATAACGTGGTAGGTTAAGTAGTGTAATGGTATCGCCAAAGCAGTTACTGAAAGCGTTTGTATTGGAAATAGATTATGTACACCAAGTGTGGAGAATTTGTTTAAATTAATAGAAAAAATGTTTTAATAGCTTTGATTATATCAACGTAAATTATATTATACGTTTATTGTGCGAGTTCAATAAAAAAGTAATCAAAATAAGTTTCTCATCAGAAATTTAAAAAGAAATAACAATTAATTATTTTAATAAAACGTAATTACCCTCTATTGCTCGTTAAGTGTTCATGTGAGCAATCAGGATAACAAAAACTTCAAGAGGACACTTTCAATATAACTTATCAAGAGTTTGGATAAGTTTAAGTATTTTTAATTACATATCTATTAAATAGGTAAAAAAAAGAGTTTATTGTCATGGTGCTTGATAAATAATTTCAAAATGTCTATTTTAATTTTGTAGTAAATAAAAAGTGTATTTGCCATAATCACTGTTATTTTAATTTTTATATATGATGTTATGAGAAACTAAAAGAAATATTACCAGAAAAAATATGTGTTTGATATTGTGTTAACTCAATAATTGTTGAGGTAACACATTTAATTATAAATTTTATCATTACTCGTATTATAATATAATATGAGTAATGATAACATGTAATACTAAAGTTAACCTTAGACATATTTTTGTGTTTCTTTATCATTTCTTAGATTTTTTCATATTGTTATTGATTTTAGGCTTATAGTTCTAAAAGTAGTGTTTGTTTGATAGGGTCTTCTAGTAACAAGAATGATGAGAGTAAAACAAACATCTTTAGTATAAGTTGAAAATTGAAATAATGGAAAAAAGGCCGACCGGAAATTTCGTCTTACGTGAACAATTCTGTTCAAGCAGAGTGGTGGTGTCTTGTTTGTCTGTTTTTGACAAACGAAAATCTGAATCAACCCTTTGTCGTCAATGTTTTCTTTTAAAGAGGAAAAAAATCTTGTTGAGATTAGTGAACCATAACGTGAATCTATTGCTGTACAGCTCATGTTCTTATTTAGTAGTATAAATGTTTGAAACAACTTCAATTGAATCACGTGACGTATGCCAATATATATATTTTCATTGTTAATAATCCTTTTCTATTATTTTTTTGCTATATCTTAGTTAAAAATATAGAAAAAAATATTTAGTTTGTCTATCAAATTTATATCATTGATGTTTTTTTGATGGGAATTTAGTGACACTCAAAATAAATAAACGAAATAGCTTAAAATAACTTCAATTGGAGAATTCGATATTAAATGTTAATAAGCTCGAGTTCATAAATTATTAATAATAGTAAAAAAAAAAAAGTTATATAATTGACATTACGCTTTTCTATTATAATTGTACTTAGTATTGCAAGGTTTTTGAAAATGATTGTTATAAATATGCAAATAAATTTCCCGAGTAGTTGAACATTGTTTTTAACAACTATTGCAGATGTATTTTTTTAATGTGTAACTATGATTTAATAAATTATTTGAGTAACATCATTTACTTGAAGTTGCAAGTTGTTCAATCGTTCAAATAAACTGTAAACAAATTATGAATATGATTAAACAATTAATTATAATTCTTCTATTCATGATCATCAAGATCTTAAAGAAATCAAGTTTATATTCAATCCTACAATATTATCTAGAATTTGTAAAAAAAAAAAAATGTTGATTAAATTATATTCAATGTATCAAAGTAAACATCCATAGAAATGTATTTGAGAATTTTTTGCATAAGTGTTAATACTGACTGGAAAATATTGTTAAATAGAAATGGTTTGCGACAAAATCAGTGTAAAGTTATTGGGTCTTGATCAATACGTTTCTCACATTATTATTTGACAATTTATTGGAATCATATTTAATTAATTTACAGCATTAGTTTTTTTTTAAATCGTATTCATAATTACTGATAACAATACACTAGAACATACAGTTATAATATTTAGTTTATAATGCAATATATTTTTGTTTTAATGTACTTCTGTTTATCCAACTTGGACCTTTAGTCTTACACTTAGTACATTATATTATATTTGAAATATCTTTTAAATTCCAGTATGTAAAACAATCTGGTGTCGAATAATATTTTACATACGATGCATTTACAAGTCACATAGTGACTTTATCTGTACGTACATGTTTTGAGGTTAATGTTGCGCAGGCGTCGTAATAGTAATAGGGTTTAACAGTTATATGGGACACAAGGATTATAATAAAAAACAGTTTTGATGAATGTTTGTTTCGCGTTAGGCGTTCGTTTAAACCTATTTCAGTAAAGAGAACTTCGACCTAATGTAAGTCGTGTTACGACGAGTAATCAAGTGACGTTATTACTAATGTACTAATAACCTTGTCTGTTATTATTAACCCCTCTAGGGCATTGGAGACGACTGTCTGCCGCAATAGTTTTTCTATTACTTTTACAACTAATTACAAGACTAAAGCTTCTTTAAACTTCAAATATAACTGCAATGTTCAAAATATATCTGAGAGATTTTTAATTTAAATAACGAACTCTCTAGCAATAAAAAAATTAAAAGCATTAATATACATTTTTTTGATAATAAGTACTTTTATTACCGGGACGCTTCTTTTGGTATTAAGAGTCATTATTTATTTTTTATTAGAAAACAAAGATTGACTACTACGATCTTTAACCTACAATGTACAATATATTGAAATCTTAAGAGTTACTGAGAATTTATTATATACAATATATATAATATTTATATCTTAATATATTTGAAATTTAGTAAGAAGTTTAATAGTTTTACAATTTTCTTAATGTTATTTAGTTTATTGAGAATCAAAATGCTGTTCCATTTAATCTGTCAAATTTAAATGGTGTTAATATGGTTTTTTTAAACTATATCACTATTTGGTATTCTGTTGATAAGTAATAGTCAGGAGAGCATATTTCTTCATTAGCTCAAGTTCATTATTTTCTTACCTGTGATACCAAAATGAGACAGAACTCTCATAAATTCATTCACTTTTTTGGGATTTGGCTATGATGTTTAAAATTTGTAGACTAATTTCATTGAATAGGTTCTATGATTGTAGTGATGTTAAAGTGCCCAAAGATAATAAATACTTTTTGAATCGAAAATGATACTGCAAATAATACTATTTTTTTATAGCATTGATTTCATCTGTGAAAATTTTAGCCTAAAGGTATTTAAAAAGTTGATAGGCCAGGGCCGTAAGCATAACTTACGCTATTGATATTAGCTTCGATGCGAAGATGAAAAGGTATTAATTTAACTATGATGTGTTTTTTTTTTGTGTCTGCTACCACTTTACATTATTATGGGAAAAAAAAATTTCGGACTTAAGTTTGTTTTCATGGTGAAAACGGACATCAAAGTAAATAAAAGAAATTTTGTAAAAAAATTCTTTTTTATATTTTTAATTTTAGAACGTTATAATTTTTTGAAAAATGTATGAATCATTAAAATTTTTTTAAAATAAGTACTATTTATATTCTTTTTATATGTAACATACTTTTTTTGTTAATAAAACTATTTTCCTTTATATATTTATTCATATATTACACTTATAAATAATAAGAATTGTAATCAGGTCATTTATAAGGAAATAGGAGATCATGTAGCTTTTGAAATAATCCATTAGTTATTTTTAAATTAAACATTATCTATAAATTTCCATCGAAGCGTTTTTTATGATAGTGATTTTAATTACTGTCAGATATCATTATACTTGATCCAACTATTCATGTCCCCACTGTGTCGGGTTTTATTTTTAGATGAATTTATGAAAATTAGACCAAAGTCGCTGAATTTAGATTTATTTGTATCGTTAAAATATTTAATAATTATGAAGTGGGGGGTAATGTTTTTGTTGAGATTGTATAATTGAGTATGTACCTGATTATTGAAAAGAGTAATTTGTCATACTATATATTTATTCCTAGAAAAGTTGTCAAACAACGTTTTGAAAGTTGTTAAACAGTAAAGTCACGACAAAAACGAATTGTAGTTCATTATTAGTTTGAACTATGAAGTCACATTAACGACTTATAACGCAATATGCGTAAAACATTTTTTGCAAGTGCATACTTCAATGCAACAGCTTTTTTTTTTAATGCAATATTAGTATACGAGATATAATTTATTTTCCAAAAGCCGCCGTCATTGTGGCATTTATTAATATTATTGTAATGTTTTGTTGGTTCATGTTTTTTAATAACGTATAGGTAACTCGCCCTCATAAAATGTTAGTATAAAAAAAAATATTACGTGTGTTGAGTTGTTAATAAATGTCTGTAAAGTTTTTGTAGAGTTAAGAAATACGTATATGAATAAACGCTAAGGTGTGTGAAATTATCAAATGAATGAATTTTTCATATCTAAACAGGTTTTCTTTGTCGAAGGATTTTCCGAATTTCATTTTATTATTGTTTGTATTTTAATGTATTTTATAAACGCACAATGGGTACCCTTAAACTGTAATTTGACTGACATGTAATCCTCCTTCGCCGTGATAGTCATTGGTAATTATGCTCTTAGTGTAATTAAATGGAGGGGTACATTCTGTGTATTGTATGTATATATTTGTGTATTATATTGTAACTTCCCATAAAGTTATTTAGGCTTATATTTGCATTTAAAACGATTCAGAGTCCACGCATACAATGTATGTGTTTTTATATGTATGAGTTTTGTTTGCAAAGGACTCTTCATTTTGTAACCCCTCGGTTTTCCCCTATTTAAACACGTGGTTTTACTGCCCTCTTAAAATAAACTACTTTCGCCACTTCCCTTGCCACCTAGCCAACTTGAATACCGATGCGGCAACGACACGCAGCCAAAACTCAGGTAAACAGCACAGTTACTGTTATAGTTCGGTCTGGGGAATACGTTCCCGTTGAAGTGACCATTGGGTACAAGCTGTAGGCCATTGAAGTTCATCGCGCCGCTTAAATGATACGGTTTAACACGTTACAAGTTTAATATAGTCATAACGATAATATTATTATTACTGTTGTGTGTTACATAGCAACGCGAATTACCATATAAACACTGAATTCATAAATATAGAAACTTGCAGTTCGTTAAAAAAAAAAATTCTATACCAAATTATTATTATGACAATAATTCTGGATACAAAATTTGTATAATATAATTTACATATGAATTTTATTATCGTATGCCATTAAAAGAAGATTTAAAATTTAGGCTTAAAAATCTAAATTATCTATATGTTCCATAAAAACTTTGTGATATCAGAACGTTTTGCATTTTTTTAAAACTCTCTTTTATACTCTATGAAATGGGTGTCGACGTTTTTTAAATTTATAAAAATGAAATAATATAAATTATCTCTTAGAGAATTAAATATTATAAAATTTGAGGTTAATAATTTATTTAGTATAACAGTCAATACAGAAATAGCTTTAACAATATTGAACACGTGCCACTCAAATGTTTTTTTAATGAATCAGTTTGTCTTATAAAAAATTTTTCTAGACTTTCATATAATTACTACAAACATGAAGTATATACAAGTTTAATACTTATACAAATATCTAGAAAATTCGGCAATTATCAAAAATATTTATGTATAGTTAGTACTACTTACTATCTGTTGTCTTTAATTGTTGCCATTCAGGTTACTACTACGTTTATAAATGTGTTATTATCTTATATGCAGTTTCAAAGAACTTTCTGCATCGCATAAAACGCTCGTAGGTCTGTATGATGGCAACCCCTGCAGTTTATCAAATCCTCTTAAAAGTAATCTCTTGAAATCTGAATGCTTTTAATGAGTTTTAGAGTAATGGAAAGTAACAAAGCTTAAACTTTTTATTCGACTAACTCGTTTGATTTTTAATGTTGACAGTATCTGGCGTTGATCCAGATTTGGCTTGAGATTTTGTCCCATACTAGTTGCAATCGAACACAATGTCATAACGCCGACGGTTTCTGCATCCTGCGCTATTTCTGTTTGTTTCACATCATCTGTTATTATTTTATATTCGCTCCGGTTCGTTAGATTATGTCGTTTCATAATATGTGCCCAATGTCCCGGACAAATTCTCGAGCTTTTTCTGCGGTCTTTTCGAATATTTTACGTTTAATGACCACCCAAAACCCATTAAAATGCCTATTTTTAACGCGATCGTCGAATTATACTTTTCGTGGGTACCTATTTAAAATAATATATTCTCGACGCTGAGGAGCCGTACGGAATGGTTATGGCAAATGAATAAATCAAGCCACAATGCCGCCCTTGTAGTTAATTACAGTAGAAGCAACAGCACCCGGTCACCGCAGACGTCCCCCCCAACTCCACTTCATATACATAATTTAGACTGGACAATTGATAAGTGTATTCTCTGATGTACCGTCGAGATATGCGTTACGAGTTTAATTGTTCCTTCATCCTTATTTAAAAAAATAACCAGCAGCTCCATTTATCCGTTTCCAGATGACCAATTTCTAGTAATTTTATTACCCAATTAAATTCTATATTTAATCACTTTATAAACGCAAGGACTTTAAATGACCGAGAACAAATATTCAACGGAGGGTTTCATAAGTTATGTAATGTAAATGTGAGTATTTTATTTGTCCCGAAAATGATAAAACATACTGATTTTTTTCATTTGTGTTGTATTTTAACTACCGTATTTAGATTCAATGTAAAGTTTCGAAGGTACTGGCTTTTCGTTTTTAATTCGAGGGTATATTGTTGTGACTTTCTGCTGTACAATTGTTAAAAAAGTAGATGTTATCAATGTAGCTATAATACATGTAATCGATAATGGGTATTATAATTACAGTAAATAATTCATAATTTACAATAAGGTATAACAAAAAGATTTATAAAAGGATTGAAAATTAGTAACATGAATTATTTTGAATGTATTTATTACATACATTATAAATAACTCTAGTATTTAAAAACAGGTTTGTCTATTTTGTATCCTTATAAATAAAAAACTCAGCACAGTAGGCATGTGGCATAGTTGTGTCAAGTATAATGATATCTATAATAAACATATATATATGTTTATTTATAATATATAAATATATAAAGAGAAATGGTTTTATTTAAAAAAAAAGTATGTCAAATAAAAGAGGTATATATCATAAAAAAATTGTATTGGTCCATATATATTACAAAAAGTTACAAATTTTAAATATTAAATTGAGATTTTTACACAAAAACAGCATACGGTAACCATTTTTACCATAAAGACAAAATAAAGTCCGAATTTTTTTTTTACATAATTAAGTGTAATATATAATCCTTAATTTAAGGTATATATAAAAGTTTCAGTATTTCTGGAACGCTTTCAAAAGTTAAGTTGAAAAAGTTAATTTTTTGAGAAAAAGTCGTCTTTTTGAATCCCTCATGTGGACAGATAAAGGGTCAAATTTATAAAAAAAATATATCAAATGATAGGTAAAGACATCATGCATCTATAATATATATATATATATTGATTTGATCAATATTGATAAAGTTATGGTAGTTTTAAGTAAAAAAAAATTGAAAAAATTTCGAAAATTAGTAATTTTTTTTTAGATATTTTCCCCATTCACGGGAAACGAGAGAAATTTTTTCAATTTTTGTGGTTAATGCCTTCGACTAAATAAGATTTGTGAACTTTTGATGTATCATTGAAAGAAATTGGTTCGGTGAGAGCTGAAGAAAAGAGGTAACAGAAACACAAAAAAAACCCATTATAGTAAAATTAATACCTTCTCAGCTTCACATCGAAGCTAAAATTGGATTAATTGAATGGATATAAAGATTTTAATATTTGTTTAAAAGTTTGTATTAATTTATTATTTTTGAAAAATGACCACTTATGTGTTATAATGGAACTATGAAAATAAAACGAATTACATAATATTAGCCGACATTCAATACATTTTGCTAAACAAAATTTTATTTTCATGTATAATTTCAATCAAATGATTTCATTTGAGTGGTTATTCTTTAAATTTCTTATTAAATATCTATGAGGTTTAATTTGTCAAATAGTCAGCTTAGATAAACTAAGATAAATTTGATTAAATTAAAATTTGCATCTATTATAGGTCAATATAATGGATTCTAATTATACGTTTCAGTTGTACTTTAAATACTTTTATGTTCATCAAGCAGAAATTTAAATGAAACGTCAACATTTTTAGTGAATAAAAAAATAGGTACATTGTCGAATGTCAAATTCGTGATTTTAACAGCAATGATCTTATATACACTTTAACTGATTACTTTCATTAAATAAAGTAAGTATTTAAATTAATGATAGTTATGTATTTGCAAGTAAGTTATTGTTAAAAATCTAAATTATTATTTTTGGTATTTTATTACGTCAATGTTTCAATAGAGTGCAAATAGTTCAAACATTTTTTTTGCCAAAAGTTGTTTTTAAAGTTTTATTAAGTGTAATTAATAAACATATAAAGATTCAAAGTTATGAATTAAATAAATAAATGAGGTGATTTTTAATTTCATTATTATACTATTTGAATGTTTAGTACAAATTTGAATTATAAACAGTACGTCGTAATTAAAGAAAATTGAACGTATTATTACATTTTATCAAATTAAGTATTTTTATATCAATTTTTTTTCAAACATGACATTTATTTCCTTGATATACCAAAGCACTTATAGTTAATTTAGGTAGAGTTTGATCTTGTTAAAATTGACTAGGTTAACTGATCAGTAACCTTCAGTTCATAATATAGTTGTTTTCTACTGTTCATGATTATTATAAAATTGCAAAAATTAAACAATTATTTGTAAACAAGTTTTCGTAGGTCAATAGAATAAAATTAAATATTGTTTGAAGTCAAGTTAAAAAATCGTCAGTGTATTACTATTTGAATGCACAAAAAATAAAATAATTGTTGTTTATTGTAGTTTGGTTTGACGTGACTCGTTTCCTTCGACAAAAATAAATTCATGAATATTTCAAATATGATTCCGCTATTTTAAAGAAACAAAAAATGACAGTGAAGTCACGATGCGTTGATTTCTCAATTAAATCACTATGCAGTTACCGTGAGAAATTTTGTTGTTTATTTCGATAGGGTTTACAAAAAAATTCCTTAATAAAAAAACAAAAACACCTTGAGCGTATAAACGGGTCAGTATTTCGTTATCAACATATCGTTTAGTAAGTTTGATGAACCAAATTACATTAATCATCTTTATTAGATTACATCTGACTGAGAGATGTTTAATAATTACATACGCATAAGTTATTGTATGTAAAATACGGTGTTTCTGAGCCTTATTAAAAATAAGTCGATCGTTGTGATAACCAGATAGTTGGAAGTGAGTGTGGCTAACACTAGTCCACGATGTACTGTGGATTAGGTAATGCTCGTAAATGGTTTGAACTGTGTACTCTAACAAACTGTATCAGAACTACCTAAAAGAACATTTCAATAGTAAAAACTCGATCAATTTCTCGGTGGTCAATTTAATCTCTAATACAAATGTATAATAAAATAAAAAACTTTGAATTTACATTAATTTCTTTAGTTTGTCTAAGTTTGTAATTTTTAAAACTTTTTCAATATTTGTCTCAAAAGTTTGAATTGGGTCGTATATTACATGTTTGTGTACTAAACAACTGCACAAAACAGAGTACAATTGTGCTAGTTAACAGTGTAATGCCTTCCATAGAAGTCAAGATCACTCATGACGTCATTATTGTCAACGTTAAAGTTTCATTACATAATGTTAATATTGTATTGAACTTAAATTTAATCAATCGAATTGAAATTTAAAAATAATAAAATCGATGATTTTTTATATAAAACGGTAAATAGTAATATTGTTTACCAAAGAAACACTAACGTGAAAACTATAGGGTTACGTTGAATCCTAAAATTCCTATTTGCAGTGCAGTTACAAAAATAAGTACTTTCAATAAAAATGATTTAAGGGAAATGTTCGTTTAGTTACATTATATGATCAAATATGTATTTAACAACTTAGAAGATACATTTATTTTTTAATAAGATTTAATCAAAGTAAGCTTTTGGAAGAGACATTTAATATGTTCGCCGGTCGTTAACAGAGTAATGTCAAGCCCAATGTGGACGCGTGTTCAAACAAGTCGCAAGCTAAAAGAATACGGACATCTTTTGAAATAAAATGTAATTCAATAATAAAGATTTTATGTGACGGTTCGTCTACGAATAAAATTATTAATCGACGTGTAAGAGTGTTCCTCGTTATGTTTATCATTCACTGTTTGTAGAGCTTGCCAATAATTTCCACTAGTTTATAGCGAGTCCAATAAAAATATTGTATTAATTTTTACGAGAAAAACTATGAAAATTAATATTCTTTTACTTTTATGAGTTTTTTTCTAACACCCAGACGAATTATTGAACGTGTCGCTTTATGCAAGAACAATAATAATAATAAAAACGATTTTTATGGCAGTGAGGGTCAGCATTGTAGTTTGACTCCTAAAATATATTAATGTATACATAAACCGCGTAAATATATATAAAATTATTGCTGTTATACATCACACGCCCTTCGATCGGGAGAACATAAGACACGATTGTATCTATGCCAAAATAACAGTGGCCATACAAGTTTAATTGACTCAAGTGGTCATAAAATTAATCCCATCAAATATGTCGTCGACCGACATCTGGAATTCGGTGGTACGCACAGCACCAAAAATAACATCAACAGTTGTTTTTCATTTTCACCATGGACGTTTCGTTACAGCTGATTGTCCCTAAAAAAATATATAATAACAATAAAATAAATACACCTATGCTCGTACGCTGTCTGTCCTGAACCGTCCCATCGTCGGCCTATAAATGAAATGACATTTGCATGGAAATTGCTTTTCTTCGACTTCAACGCGCACACCAACTTTTCCAGTATTCGCAAATCGATTTCATTATACGATCCAGATGGATGCAATTTGCGGCAGACAATCCAAGTGGCAATAAAGGACAACAAGTAAAAAAAACCTCACCTTAGAGCTTACTATGTTCTTTCTTAAAATGGTTGCTTATTACTTATATTTTTTCAACGGCTTCTATTTTCTCTGATTCTGTCATTTACGCATTGTCAGGTTCGAAAAACCCATTCTGCTAATGTCGAGATTGAAATTCAATTAATACGATTTCTTCGTAAAATGTTGCGCTCTAATTTGAGTACATTACAAGAGACACAGTTTAATAAGAAAATGTATAATCTAAATGTAATTAGCAACATCTATGAATAATTAAAACCCATAAACCTTATTAGATCGAAGAAGTTTTGATGTGTGAATAATTGTTAGTAAAATAAAGCAATTTGCGTAAGTAATGCGTTGAAAATTTTAATTTTTAATAAGTTCAATAACTGCCGAGATATTAACATAGCGATTTTTCTCATTGTAAATATATCTGTAAATTATGTATTGTAATATTAATTATTTATTGTAATAATTATACGTTCTGTATTAAATTGTCACGCAGCTACTGCGTATTTAACTCATAGGAAAGTTTTTATTGTTATTAGAACAACAGAACTCTACATTAAAGCTGATTATTAATCATGAAAAGGTAATTTTTTATTAAATACAAAAATAAACAACTAATAAATTATTAATTTATAAGTTTTTAATTATCTTTCTGACAGTTGCATAACATGCGCCATTATTTAAATTTATGGTTAGAATAATTTAATTACACTAATTTTAATTTACATTTTGTAAAATACAATTTATTAATGAAATTTCAAGTGAATCCGAGATCATTTTGAAAATATTTTTCTGTCTGATGTTCTTTTGGCGGGCCTAATGTTTGTATACATTGAAGGTTTCGGATATTCGATTAAAAACAAAAGATTAAATAATCCGTACGGAATTCAGTAAATCCTAATATTAAGTAAATTTCCAGAGAAAAAAATGACGAGAAATGAATTTAGAGTCGACTGCAAAAAGAAAAAATGTGTGTGTTTATTATTCTTTAACGTACACAAATTTGCATCTCTTTTCATATCTTATCAGATTACACCAGTCTACCGTTATGTTTTGTTGTTGTTGAGTATTTAAATCACCCGATCCGTTGAAGTATAATCGGCGATATTGAATGTGCTGAATGGTTTGACGATGAACTGAATTAAAAATTTCGATGATTTATCAGGTTGACGTATTCACCTGGTGCTCGTGCGTGGGATGTTCACTCGATAACTAACGGGTCGCAAAATGTCAACAACCTAAAATGTTTAATGCGACATCGCACTTGCGATGTATATCGTTACAAGTCTAACGAGACTTGTTCGATTTCCCGGAGGTATTGAAATATATACAATGACAACCCTAATCAACCCGTCCCTAGGACAGAGTTCGATAATTAGGGTTATTCAAAAAATTTACATATATTTAACTTGTATGTGAAAAGAGCCGATGTCACTCTTAACAGGATAAGGTCTTCTTAAATGAGTACTTCTTAAACTATTTCGGTTTGTACTCAACAGGCGATTGCATACGCCTTGGACCGCACCAATTGAATTTTTTAAATAATTAGTAGCATAGTAGAAAACATTTGGTAAATCAGTACAAGATTATTTTTGCGATTAACATTATCCCTTATAGCATTGGTAATTAAAGCCATTATTTGCTTGATTGTGATAATCAAGATGTGATATCTTGTCATTCGGTTGAAAATTTGATAAAATACTCATAGTTACAACATATCAACTTCAGCATGAAAAATGACGAAACTTGAATTTTCACACGATTTGTTTAATATAAATTTATCTTCAAGTATTGAATATTGATATTTAAATTTTTATTGTTATTTTAATCAGATTTTATTTATATACAAACAATGATGATATATTTGAATAATTCTGATAATGTTTTTAGTAAAAAATTGAATAAAATGTTTTCAATTGTCTCATATTGAAAGGTATTCATCAAATTACAACAATTAATAATCAGTGAAAGTAAAAGCAGTAAAAGTAATACATTACTGTTATATTTTATTATAAAAGTAGTCTTTATTTACTAACTTAAGTAAGAATTACAAAATTAAAAATATTTATAAACGCTATTTTCAGTATATTCTTAAAAAATAATTATTTCTAGTAAAAACTTAATTCCTAAAGTAAAACCCCCCAAAGAAATGATAAATAAATTATTTAAGATATAAAACGTTAAAAAATTTAAGCCAAATTTATATTATACCCAACCACTGAAATTAAAAATTAACATTTAAATTTAAAACGAATTTCTTTATTTATAAATTTAATAACTTTAAGCTGATTTAAATTTTATATTTATACAAATATACTAATATATTACAAATAATAACTTATTTTTTATTACGTTAAATTTATTATTATTTTATTTTAAGAATGTATACATTCTTATTGTATATGATTTATTGTCTCAATTTAAGAATTGTGAAACATAAGGTGAATGTTATGTCACTAATTTAACTATAAGAATGTATATTTGCTCATAGTAGACTATTTTCTGTAATTATGAGTTATATTAAATGTCTCCTATTTAAATGATGTATAAAAATTTCAAAATGACTAAAATTATGCCGTGTAAAAATTACACTAAATAACCGTTTCATTCTTACTTTGTGCAATTAAAGTTTTCTATATTTGCGTTTTAATAAATAATATATTTTTATTTAGTTTTATATAATTCTAATTAAACATAAATAGTGTATAACATACCAAAGAAAATAAATATGTTAATAGAAATTGAATACATAAAATCGTAATAAAATAACTATTTTTAATTAAAAATGAGTGTAAACACATTGGTTTTTATTAGTTTTTGATTGAGTTATATTTTATCTTAAAGTATTTAAATGTAATTACAAGTAAGTCGATCAGTTAGAAAATTTAGTTATAACATTTTAAGGATTATAAAAAGACTTATAATACTAATAATTACTAATAATTTCATTTGGACTAAATTGTGAGGTTTATAATTACACAGAAACCCTGTTATAAGACAACATACTTTTTATTAAATGAAACACACAATGAAAGAAATTATTAAAAAACTTCCATTAGACAAAATGATACTTTAATATACACGTTACTTTTACATACAAGTTGAGTAATTTTGATATAAAGTATCGAAAATTCATACACAAAAATAATACTTATATCATTATTTATCCAAAATTTTCCTTACATTTTATGCATTAAAAACATCCAGTACATATATGTGAAAATTCGGACATTTTTAAAAGTGCTGGTTTGGCCACATTTTACTAAGATAGAGAAGAATGTTTTTTTTTTTTTTAATTAAAATATTAGCAGTAATTGTTTTAAAGAGGATTAAAATGTTTTAAATATTATCATTTCTTAATCATTTTTTTATATGTTTTAAACTTGATTTGTTCAAGTGTTTGTTGTTTAATATAATTATTTTAAATGATCTAAACAAAACGGATTAATTAATTTGATGTTTTAATTATGAAGTTGAAAACAAAATGTTTTAAGCATCTCAATTCTGCTTTTTACACATAAAAAAATCTTTATATACTTAAATTAAAACAAATGTATTTTCAAAAATTTTATATTTACTGTAATCTTATGTTTAAAGATATGTATTTAAATTTATTTCTCTTTCACAAAAAACTGAATAAACTTGAATTTGTAATATATTAATAGCATATTTAGATTATTTCATTTTAGAAAAATTAACTGATTAATAAAAATTTTGAACCAATAATCAATCAAGATATTTATTAAAAGGAACTTGGTCTTCTGGTAATTCAATAAATTTTGAAGAATGAGTATCATTATTTTTGGCAATACGTTTTAACTCTAAAAAATTATGGTAAGAAGAGTAAATAATATATTTAATTTTTATATTGATGATTACTTTTTGTCAATTTCACATTGTCAAATTCCTGTTCATCATCTTCGCTAGATTCACTTTCAGTAGAATTATCTACTGACTGCGTAGAAACATCTAAATAAAGAGTAATATTTCTATAAAATCATACTTATTATAAATAAATTGAATTATAATAAATTAGTATAGCTTAAATAATTATAAAGGAAACCAAATCACCTGTCTTTTGATACACTCCAAGATTATTATGGACTATAACACATAAAAGTATTTATATGCGTATTATAAAATAAAATAAATTAATATTAAGTAAAATGAATTGCATAACTAATAATTTTGTGTTATATTGGTTAAATAATTCAAGTTTACTGAATGATTTTCTTTAGTAATATCTACCTTTACTAATCTTTCCTCCAGTGATCCGGTCAATATGTATTGGTATTGTCGTTTTGCCAGTTTTAGTGTCATATTGGAATCCCAAATCGTAAAATTTTTCTTTAATCGTAACCTGAATTTCATCATTTATTTTATTACTTAAGTATTCATAAAATAGTCGTTCATTATTTTCGTTGTTTTTTTTGATTTCGATATTATATTGCTGCTGTAACATAAGATCGTCAGACACACAAGTAATATTACAATATTTTGAAATGTCAGAATCTACATTTGCTTTAATTTTTAATATTAAGTTATTTAATATATCCAGTGTTTCACTAGTGTCTGTTATATTATTCTGTATAGGAAGAGGAATTTTACTGTTTTCTAAAAATTTTATTATAGGGATTAAAATAAACGTGTCTTTAAAATGATTCCGTTGCACATTTCGAAAGCTGTCCAATACATCCATGGCGTCTCTTAACTTGGGCGTTTCTTTTCTTATTATGTGTATTGTGTTAAGAAGTTCTAAAATGCAGTCGTCTCCATTATGTTTACCTTGTACATCTTTACAGTGAATATGAAAACTTTGAAGTATCAAAATAATTTTTTTTAAAAATTTGGCATAATTACAGCCCAGATAAACAGTTGCCAATCGAATTCGCGAATCACAATTATTTCTATCGATTCGTTTGTGAATAACATCATTTAATTTATGTACAACATTCATGTATTTTATACTATTCACGTCATTTAAATTTTGCCATCCAGAATGCTTGAATAGATTTTTTAAGATTCGTATAACTTTTAATGTATTAGGCGTTGTTTCGGTGTTCGTAATTGTACAAAATATTATTAAACTGACTACAATGTAATTATAATAGGTCATTTTTAATTTTCAATAAACAGTTATGATTACGAAATGTTAAATGAAAAAATTTAACAGTATAATTTAAATGATTGAAGGCGCGACAAATTACAGTTTTTCTTACAATACTACTGAAAAGTTTAGTTTTAAAGAATAATTTTACCTAAAAATAAAAATAAACTTTGATTTAATATTTAAGCATAAGTATGAATCAAATTTAGATTTTTGTGATAAAATTTTTGATTTCGATTAAATTTTCTTTATTATTATTGATTATTTCACCATTAGTTTGGTGACATTTGTACATTTAATAATGTTACTCACCTGTTTCGTATGAAGTAGAGCGCCACAAATAAGTTAATAGTTAAATATTAACGCAGAATAATGACAGCCGCTGTTTAAATTTGTGAACTTTATAACAGTACAGAAATTATTTTTATAAATGAAAATAGTATAATAAATAAAAAACCAGAAACCGTTTACTTAGCTGTTAAGATTTAAAAAAAACTATTTTAACCCGAATAGGTATTGGAAGTAAAACGTTTTTCATTTTCGTTTCTACAAAGTTAATAATTTAAAACATACAGATTAAATCACGAAGATAAGACAAATCAACAATTTTTTATCTAGTAAATAATTAACGTTACTTTTTTTTTTTTGAATACTTGTCAGACTTTTAGTTTATAACTTCAACATAATATATATTAATTTTTTCATTGTGTAAAAAATTAATTTTTAAGTTTTATATGTTTAAAAAAATGTCAAAATAGCATAATTTGAGAGCATAAAATTTGTATGATAACTTAATAATTTATGTTATTGTATTAAAAACTTATAAATATCTTCATTATTTTTAACAAAGGTAATGTTAAGGTAAATTCGTGTAAAATGTTTAACTAAACAAATTACTAATTGTTATATACTTAATAGTTAAAAAATAAGTAATTATTTTGTTATTAAGGTCTATAAAGAGTAAATATAACGAATATTTCAAAACTAAATTATAATAGATGCTAATAAAATAAAATAATGTGTGACAGATTAAATGGTGAAAAGTATTTAAAATATTTCTTATTCATTTTATGAATAAGTTTATTAAAATTAAAAAACAATAATTTAATAAACTACATAAGACCAAAAAAATTAGGGCTTAATATTTTATACCCTTTATTTTCTTGATTAATTTTATATTATTTAAACTAGTTAATTATGTATATTGCCATTAAAAAGAAAAGTCGATACATTTCAGTATCTGCGTTTTATTTTGAGGTTCGATCTGATCGAAAAATTTACAGAAATGGTCCGGCCCGTCCATTACAAGGTTCAGTACATCAAATTTTTTATCGTATATAGTAATTATAACTAGAGCCCCGACTTAAATACCTTAAAAAACATTGAAATGACACGTAAAATATGAATAAATAATCTGTAAAATTTCCTTGAAATAAAAATTATTCTATTAAAATGCTTTAAAACAAAAAAAAACTTCTAAAAACCAAAGAATTGTAATAAAGAAGTAATTTAATTTATGTTGTATACATTGCTTTAATTTTGTATTAGAAGTATTATTATACCTTGATATATTATGATTATTTATAATAAGATTATATTTATAATTTCACATTTTAAAATTAGAGTATTTTAAAGCAATATTTTATACGTAATAACCAAGATTTAAAAATTATTCTCCCAAATGTAATATAATTTTTTCATATTAATTTTGTCAATTTATAATTTTGTTGCCAAGGTATTAAGTATAAACAATGAAAGTCAAACAAATAGGATATATCCCCTTAATGCCCTCCTATTTGACCATTTTCAAAATTAAACATTGTATTAGTAATTATTTAAAAATTTTCCTTCGTTATAATTGAATACTATCGTCAATAATCATGTCGTAGTATATTACGGTTTTTTAAATTATTGAAACTTTTTTCTCTTCAAGTAATGGGTTATTAGAGGAAAAATCGTTAACATTCAAATGGGTTGTCTTGGTCGTGTGCACGACAAGGCTTGCGGCCCAAAAACGGGTAAGCCCGGTAGTCTATTGTTTTCGAGTCGTAGACATTTCCTTTAACACTTTATTGTTGTATTATTTTTTTGTGTGTGAATGCTTTCCTATTCACGACTGGTTACTCGAGTATCACGAATTTCGCGTGTCAAGTATTATGTTGCCGGCTTGTGCTCATTGTACTTACCCGTTTTTTCGGGGCACGCCTCGACGCACCGTCATAATCAAAATAAATACTTACCGCGTCGGGACAATACTAATAATTATAGGAAAAAAAAAAAATCAGTTTTTACGCACGTCCTCCGATATCTACGCACATCAAAACGTTTATTGTGGCCCATCCCTTCCGTCTCGATGACGCCTCGCGCGAGAGTCATCCATCGGTGCGCTTTCTAATGACACGTTGCCCCCACGATAACCGTATCGCCCATAGACAATTACCTTTGACGGGCCCGTTAAGCATTATGCGCAATTATCAAAAGCCAATCGTTCGTTTAGTGAGGCGCTCCGAACAGGTCCACCATCCCAGAAATAAAGTGCAGTACACATTTACACGAAACGCATTAATATATCGTTATGGACGTTGGGTTTTATTGACTGCAATTGAAGAGGCATTTTCATGACTTTTTTTGGTCTCATAAGCAGCGGAGAACACTAACCCTACTAAGTAAATCGTTGTAAACGCTCTGCAATGGTCAAACCAGAAGCAATTTATTTCTGTCAATAGGTTTCCGTTTCCCTTTGCTGCTGCTCGCAAATTTATTCACAAGTCCCGATACACGTCCGTAATATGGTCGACATGGATAACATCTGTGGCGTTTTAAACTGCAGGAAATGCTTATTATTATGATTCGTTAATGTAGCGAATTTCAGTAAGTATTTTCATCGTAATGAACTACCCACGTGCACGCATTTTAATTAGAGTTACTAAGAATATTACATAATATGTAATATGATTGGCACGATTATAATATAATGTTTATTACAATAATATTATGGTTCATGGGCGATATCAAGACATGATTGTTGAAGTGCGACTCGGTCAGTATTAAAATCATGTTCAATGTTAACAAATTGGTGTACTCGTTAGTGTAATTCGGAATTATTTATGTGCCGGAATACAAGAGTTTAAAAATTTGCTTTTGTCGGTTATTATGCGAAGCGAATTAGAATAAGTTTTGCAATATCTATAATGTATAAGTTAGCTACTAAGGAAAACTACCGTACAAATACACGCGTATTTGTACACATATATGCGGTTTTAAAAAGAAAAACGCCGTTTTGTGTGTTTTTCTTGTACAATTTATTAGTTAAGTTCAGTTTCGTGACTTAACTAATAAACTATTTAGTCGGCTGCATTACCAAATGATTAATTTATTAATATACACGAGGCGATCCGTTTTCGTAAATTATTTTTATTCTGTAAGTAATGTTATGGTAAACCAATCACTTTGTATATGGGTACAAGTTCAAAATAATAAAATGATTAGTTTAAGTTAACGCGTAAAAATGCGTTGAGTATTAGAAAAAAAACCTAAATGAAGAGATTGTCGGACTAATGTGTTTTACAAAAACGTATCATTGTGAGCCCTGACGTGTACAGCACTCGAACATGTTCACTCAGACATTGAAATCTTCTGAGAGATGTTTTGTTAAGAAACATAACAAAAAATGTACGCAGGACTATTGCTCGAACATTTGATAACAGAGAACCGCATTATTGTAAATGTGTCCTCTGTAGATGGATACCTTTTTATTCTGAACCTCCGTGGATTATTTTACATTATACGGACGATGACTACTCGAAAAAAATGTATCTGATCATTCGGACAGCAAGCGCGTGGAGTGGACACAAAAGCGGACAGACACCCAGACACATAAAAAGCCCACGTATAATTGATCGGTATAACAATAACCGCGTAAGAGCCAATTGAAATTCTAGAAAAGTTTTTAGAGGTTAAGACAGTCTAAGCCTTAGTACGCGAACACACGTTTTATAAGTGCACTCATTAGGACTTAATTCTTCGATGAATTAACTCAGTGGAAACCATGTCATGTAATTATATTGAATATTTCGAGTTTTAGTGACAACCTTTTTTTAATGAAGACTTTTGTCGAATGTAACAGCTTGTTGAAGAGTAATCGTATGTTTTAAAAACGTTTAAAGTAAAAAATATCTGTACTACTTTTAACAAGTTAGAAGAATTGCAACTATAAATAAAAATATCTAAGTATATTTGTTTTTTTTTTTAGTAATACGGATTTAAAAAATCAATAAGCTTAAATATCAAAAAAAAAAAAATAGATTTAACGTCTTCAATGTAAAAATAGCCGACACACAAAAAATTAAAAAGTATTCTTATTCACGTGTAACTAATGAATTCGCTTGAATAATATTTATAAAAGCTTTTTACAGTTAACTAAAAGCCATAGATTTTTATTTTAACGTTTATATTTTTAAATGTTTTTTGTTTCTAATTTTAATATCAACCTTAAGCTTACAAAATATCCTGTATAGTCTATATTCATGTATAAATTTGCTCTTCTAAAACTTCTATGGTAACGTAAGCAAACTTGTTAGCGCGCGGTGGTTAAGGCGTTAAACAGAAAGCTCATCTACGGATAACATTCATACATAAATGACTGTATGGTTAACATTTATGTGTCAAGAATGACATGTAGAGTAGATTATTGCGTTTTCTGAGTAAGTATATAAATTACTTTGTCGGCCGTATCTTAACACAACGTCGGTCAATAACAGTAAGCGTTTTGGTGGGTGTACGTCAGCACGAGTTGATTACATGACTGGTGTAGAGTATTTGCATAGAACTTATCAATTATAAAATAAATTCACTACAGGAGTTTTGTGCTATAGGCGAGTGTGTATGTGTAAGGGAGAATTATTGATGATGAGATCTCCGTCGTCTTCAGCTGTGATGAATAGGTGTAACGTGTTCGTTCGTCTTTTTACCCCCAGCCATTGTCAAGTGAGCTCAGTACGTGGTCCTAAACGACTTAAATCTTGAGATGTCTGATATTTGTTTAGTAGTGTCTAAAATATTTTCGTGATTATTAACTGAACCATTGAAAACTGTCAATATCAATTAATAAACTAGCGGACGACTTTCTCCTAGTTTTTAAAGATTTTGTTTTTATATTAATTTTATGCTTGTTTAACGTGTAAATAAATATTTTTTGAAATTACGCCAAACGCCTTTCAGTATTGATAAAAAGCCATGAGATGTTAAATATTTCAATCAAGCGTGCACGTTCGAAATTTCTCAAAGTCGTTTGCTTTGAAGTTTACCGGTTTTCCTTTTTTCATCCCAATAGCCGTAGCTGCCTTTATACTACACGCACACAATAACTTTTAGCTTGTCCTTCAACTGCCGTGTTCGCATAATGAATACACACAGTGATACATAGTAAATGCAATTATTTGTGGACGTCTCGACTATCGTTCAAGTTCAAGATCGTTTATGAACGATATGCGATTTCCTGGAAATCGCTCTGATATCGAATGTTCTCCGTATATTTCTGTACTATAACTACTTATTTAGTTAACGTCAACAACTGCTTACTGGAGAGTTTTTTTTTTACAGTGACCTTGTAAGTTATTAAATTCTACAAACCTATTGGACGACTGGTATTAATTAAAACCTATCGAATATGTACGGCTGTGACATTGGATCACTTTATATACGCTTGGTATAGTTATGTAAACGTTTTGTAAAATGATGAAATTTTTATCTTAAACATTTATGTAGTTATAAGCTATAGGTTCTTTTTGAATAAATGAATGCAGTAACCATTTTATGCATGTTAATAGAGTATTATAAGATATTACTTCGGAATCAATAATGTGTGATGTTCATATTTTATTATATGCGACAGCCGTCCGCATTAGTGATGGGCTAGTTGATGTATCTAGTTAGTTTAATCACAATTGAAGGCTTACAAAGACGGTTTTCCAAAGCATAACGCGAACAAGAGGAGCAGTACCTGTGAAATCGTTAGTAATTCAGTATAGTTATTGAGGGTTAGTTCCAGGGACGGACTGACCTATTGTGCTACTGGACTACAGCACAGTGGGCCAATGATCATTGTGTGTCTACGGCCCAAAAGCGGCTGATCGAATACTGAAAAGGTGACGCGGTCATGGTTATTGATATATGTACATATATATATATATATATTTTAATATTTGATTAATTTGAAAATAAAAATAAAAGTTAGTTTTTAGTAAACTGACCGATGATATTACTGGCGGATTATTTCTCAGTGAGCCTCTGATTAGTTCGTAAGATCTTTGATAAATTAATATCTATTAGTTTAGAATGTTTAATGTTGTAATAATTAAAATTGAATTCTTTCAAGTGATTGCCTTGCAGAGGAATTTTATAAAAGGTAAAACGTTGAAATTTCATTTTTCATTTGATGATTTAATTAATCTTACTAAGATAACATTTAAAACCGAATAATGGCTGGGCAGCTAAATATTTGAAAAATTCAAAGGACTTTCTTTCTTAAAGACCTCTCTTGTTTCTAAAAGACACTAATTTTATTTGAATGTTGATATTATACGCCATCTAGTTTTGACGATTGACGTTTCATAAATTGTTTTGCCCTTAAAGACAGTAAAATTCTTTTAAAAACTTTTACTATAGGTAAAGGAAAAAATGTAAATTTTAATTCGTTTTAAATATATTCATGAAAAAGGATTCTGTAAAACTCACTAGGTCGGTAGGCTATTATTTAATTTGTTATACATGTTAGTTATCCACGGGTGAGACGCGTCGCACTCACCTTATGAATAATTCCACGAGTCATTATAAGCATTGCAATAATACAAAAATCCATGTCTTTTGATTTATTAGGTATTCATACAAAAAAAAAAAAAAATTCTTTATACGGCGTTTGTAATATAAATGCATACAACTGACCTACGCCTAATAACCATTTACACATAAATTAGCCTTTCAGAGTAAAATATTTACATTAACATTATTTTTAATAATTATGTGTAGTATTACAAATGGCTTTCCTTAACGAACCCTTCGTGTATTACTCAGCATGACGGGGGAGGAAAAGGTTTTATCCGACGAGGAAGTTTTATATGCTTTAAATTTTGTTGTCTCATCGTTTTAAAGTACTTGGGCTTAAAATGTATGCAAGAGCGGGCGACACAGATAAAAAAAAAAAATGTAGGAATTTTCTGAATGTTGACTTGAATGGGAGTGCTCAGCATTGGCACTCTATGTACTTTGTATTAGTATTATATAAGCTATAATATTTATTCAAGTGAGTTTGCACATGACCCTTTGTAGACAAACACGACGTAAACAAATCCCTGTGTGGGTGGTGAGTTTTGTACCGTCAGTTTATAAAGAGAGGCATGTGGTGACAATACTTGTTTAGGATAAACGGCAAACGTAACTGAACAGTTTGCAAGGGTTTGTCAAGTACACCTCCAGTTACATCAACGTCTGAGTATTATTTTCGTCGTCATTAGCATAATGTTGTCTTCGATAGAAGTTTAGTAGCGATCCATCATCAAATCTTGGCTGCAAACATGCTAACCGATAAAATATTAAAAAAAAAAAAAAAACCATCACAGCGAAATAATGCTTTGAAATGTAAGGATGTTGAGTAAATTTTTGCGAACCCCTCCCGGTGCTCATGATTAGTAATCAGCATGGCGGTTGCCGTTGGTTATTTCTCTTCGATCCGGAGTCATTTAATTAGGCGCCGTTATTCATAGCTCAGTGAACTCGAACCGCGGGCTTACCAACCCGCCGGTAGCTTAAAATTAATAACAACACGCGCTACGGTTACCTTCCTCATGTCGTCCTCGTAACACCCTTTTCACAAAAGCGGTGAAATGGTTTTCATTTTTGTGCATAGTAATAATATTTTACTTTACCTCTGTACTATGCATACTGAAAACTTCCCATCTACACTCAAGTTCGATTAACCAAAAAAAAAAAAAAAACAATGGGCCAAAAGGCCGAGAGAATTATTGACAGTTTGTACAAATTAAAAACTAATGACAAACTAATAATTATAAAAAAAGTAAATAAACATCGACCCTTTTAAATATTTCAATTAAAACTAGTCGTTAAATAACAGTATTTATTTTATCTCTATTCGGTTATGATCACTTAAATAATGCGATATGAATGATGCGTTTTTTCTTGTGGACCAAATTATGTATTTAATAATACTATGAACATATTTCAAGACTCATCCGTTGGTTTTGTCTACATTATTCATTCGTGAAATAATCGAAAAAATAAATTAAAAGATTTTTAAACTTTGTACTTGCATACTTTATTAAAAAATATGCAGATAAGTAGATACATAAACATCTCATTGCGAAACTGGAGATATTATATTCATGTGTATGATAATAATTTATTTAAGTCTAACAATAAGTGAATAGGTTTATGATGGAAAAACGGACTATGAACCATAAATAATAACTGATGGACAGACAGATATTTTGCTATAAACATTTTTTGACCGAAGACCAGGTAGGAAAATTAGATTATGTGTACCTACATCAAATAATGTAACGGGTAACATGTTTCTGTTTTAATATTCACGGGAAGCAGACACCGCATATATACACATGAATGTAGTTCCCATAAACAATTTATTAAAGTTTCAAACCATTCACAGCATACTAAATCTATTAATCAAAATGTATATTCTCAATAATAACTCAATGGTTTTAAATTTTTAAACCATCGAAAAATACAAATACAGATACGGTTTATATTTGTACAATTAGTGCACTTTAGAATTTACATAGAAAAAGTTTGTAAAAAACAGCACAATTTTCCTTTTAAAGAAAACTAATTTAAACAAAAGTTAATTTTATTGGGTTACCATTGAAAGTTAAATTTTAACTTTTATCATATAACCCTTTTAATCTTATTTTTTTCTTTTAATTGAAATATTTATTAATTAACATGTCTTAAATTTAGTTCTCATTAACAATAAAAAACACTCATTAAAAAAATCCTCATTCATAATCATTATTTACTTTTAAAATAATGATAATTTTACGGAGTAGCGAGTTATATAGTAAGTAATGTTGGCTGACAAAAAAGGTATTCCACAAACAATTATTTGCAAATGGTTATTCGCCCAAGTTTTAATTATTAATGAGGTTATATTCTGTAGACTCTAAAAATACAGTTACGCGAAGTGCCATATTTTTAATATAAAAATTATGCGTTGTTTAATGAAATTTTATGAATTATTAATTATAATTGAATTATAAATCTATTCGTTTATTTTAATAACAACTTTATTTTAAAAGGGTTTACAAAAATCCATTATTTTATTTAATATTTGAAGAAAAAAATGTACAGCCATAAAGTTTTTATATCTTCAATTTATAAAGATTTCATCAAATAGCGTTGTTTCATGAAAAATTATTTAGACAAAATTTAGTAGTGAGATGGTTTGTTAAAAGTAGTGCGATGAAATATGTAAAATCTATAATTTTTTAGCTGTAAAATGTCGCGTTTCGCAAATGTAAGTAATTCATAAGCATTTGTCAGAAATTCAAGTGATATGTTTTCTACTTAACTTATTAAAGGCTTGTAAAGAATGAATAAACTTATTGGATTTTATTTTTAGGGAGTGTAAAAGCATACTACAATCTATAATACTTTCCATTTAGATAGGCACGCAGTTTAGTAGCTATTATTATTACTTACCACTGATGTTATTTTGTTAAATCTAAACAGTAAAATCATGTTTTTTCGTTAATGGCGCTTCATAACGCTAGTATTAAATCACGTTGGCACGGTCATTAAGTACGAAATGTTATGTGTAACTACATTAGAGAAGTAACGAAATCGCGTCGAGTACATGTAATATGAAATGGGTAATTATGAATGTAATTAAATCAAATATTTTTAAAGTTTTATGATAGAACAACGTAAGTTATTATGTCACGAAGGACACGCCAAGCAGCTTTTTGTAGTCGCGGTGTAATTTTATATTATTCAGTACTGGCGTGAATGTTAAAACATAAACGAATTTTTTCCACAAATTTTTATGTGTATGCTAATTTTAAAAGTGTTTGCAACAATTATAAATCTATTAAAGGTGATAAGTTATTAAGTGTGATTTTGGCAGACGTAAAAATTATAAACTAGGAAATTTGTCGTTTGAAATAATAATTTATTTAACACCGTTTACTTAAGTCTTGACTATTAATTGAATAATATCAGTAATGAGGTCACGATTGTTAACAATAAAAATAATTTTTAACAATTTTAACCGACTTCATTTTTTTTTTTTATCTTCACGGTTTTTCATAAATAAAAATAACGATGTAATCTGTTATTTTTATCAAAGTTTGGCTGTTGAAATGGATTGATGTTTTCGTACTTTCATTTATTAGCTTCTATTGAAAAATAATATTTATTTGGTCCATCCTTTAAACTGTTGATCGACAACCTATATTAGGGTTATATAATGCATCTGGAGCTGTACTTTGAGCGCTTATGGTGACCATTGATTAGACAAGGAGGACTGCTAAATAATAATAGCTGCGGAGGGTTCAGGCCTATTAAAAAAGACCTTGAGGATTTATGGAGTATTATGAATTATGAAGTATATGTAATGAAAACGGGGAAAACGCAGACCACCCTGTACAATCACGATTCCATGGTTAGCCGACCGGACGGAAATCGTGTATGCATTGTATAGGCTATCTGCTGTTCCAAAAACGGGCAAAAAAATAAAATATATATACAATACACGAACGTAAGGCCGAATAACGCGCTGCAATTTTCAATAAATCATCGGGTACTCGTGTACGGACGAGATAATAAGTTTTAAATTATTATTTACAAAACATATATTATAACTTATGGGATAGCTTTAACCAGGTTTAAACCTTCATTGTTTTTACTGCCTATTTGACTACGTAGTTTGGCGGGCTGTGTTATAATAACTAGACCGTTTCTAGAATAGCTTAAATATTACTTGTAAATTTATACTTTTTTTTTTTTTAACGTAAATTATTCAACCAAGGTTAAACGGTTTTATTGTTGTGTATTTGTAACATATTAACTTACACTTGTAAAATGTTCGTAATGTCTCTCTATTGGTCACCACCTCAATAAAAACTGTGGTTTGGACGTATATAAGATATTATATTTATCATAATTATACGGTGGTTAATTGCAAAATTGGAAATTTAATCCCTAAAATTCATATCGAACGTTGTGTTGAAACATTATCTCTTCTGAAAATTATATCTATCACTCATGACGACTACTCAGTAAAGTGTCACAATAAAATCAAAATTTGAATAAGACAGTTTTTATATTTATTTTGTAGTGAAATGTTTGATTTTATTTTTCTTATAATTAAAGTGTTGTGGTAGATGTTGTCATCGTGCGGAAAATAATTAAAATGATGAAATATCTAAAAATGTTATCATAAAGTCTCTTTGTCGATTTATGAGACATTGACATTTACTTCAAATTCATTTTTAATAAATGCACGACATGACGTAGCGTTTAAGTAATATATACATATAGGATGAAAGAAAAACAAATATTAATCTGTGAATATAAGACCTGAACAAACACAAAGTAGTTGCTTGAATGGTAATCGGGATAAATTCTATATACAAGACCTACATTTTTTTATTTAAGTATAAATATTACATAGAATCGAAATATTATTGTTACTTATAGCATAAAGACCTTTTTGAACCCGTTGTAAAATAAATAAAGCAAATATGAAAAAAAATATTTACTATGACTTCATATCAGATTCAAACGTTTTAGTGTATTTTTTTAGTTTTAAATTATGAAAAATGATTAAAATATTAAATATTATAAACGTAAAGTGATAACATTGGCAGATTTTTATTCGTTAAAATTTTTATCTTTTTAAAGCAAGATATATGGATGAAGTAATTTCAATCCATTTGAAATTTAATTGTTTTAAATTCTTTAAATGGTTTACACTTAGTCTGAGATTAAGAAATGAATATTTTCTACTATACATTGAATTCAAAGGCGCAATATTGAACAGAATTTTTCGGTTGAATTCTTATAATCAAAGCGTATTTAAAATGTATATTGCTAAAAAGTTTGAATTGTTTAGTCTTATAAATAATATTATTTAAAGTTTTACATTTTAAGAGAATCATACACAAAGGTAATTTTATTTTGTTGATAATTTAATCAACTTTTCACTACTAAATTTAATTAAAAACATTATTAAAAACTTATAAAATGCTTCAATGTAATTCAAAAATATCTAATTATTAATAATTACAATAGTTTGAAATTAAAATGTGCAATACTAATATTGTAAATACTAATATTACCTTGTCTAAAAATACAAGGTAATTATAGCAAATAAAGGTGATAAGATAGAATATTGCTTACTTGTATACTTTATAACCAATGACAATATACCAAAAAATGTGTGTTACACACTATGTATGTGTGAAAGAAATTTTGGTACTTCTAAAATCTAGCGTCTATGATATTATCTAATACATAAATTATCATTTTTCAAAGCTGAACTGTTCATCAATAAATTTGTGTTATCTAGTGGTTGAATAGAATATCATGTAGGATGCGGTAAAACTTTTAAAAGTTACCTTAAAAAATTCCCATGAGATTATTTTTTGTAAACTTTGAAACTCATTTTCAAACTCTAGGATATTATTAAGATTTTATACCAAAACTTTTTCGGTAAAATATAGAGTAATTTTCAGAGATTTTAACGTGTAAAGGTTACGGCAAAGTAAATATTTTACAAAAATTATTTTGACATACAAAAATTATAAAATTAGATAAAAAAAGATAGTATCATATAGGTAAAAGTGACACCAAAAAAATATAATATTTAAAAAAGCAATAAATTTTGATTTTTTTATAAGAGTTTTTAACTTAGAAGGCTTATGAAATATTCGTCAATAACTACTGAGAAACTTGGAAAGTAATCTAGTTCTATAATATGCTTTTCTTTAAAGTGCTTACAAACCCAACTCGACATTTTCCCTAATAAGTATTATGATAATTTTTTATCATAGCGCAAATATTTGTAAACAGTGATATACTGAGCATACATAATATTATCAATTTGAAACCAAGACAATATTAGGACATGTTATTTAAAATTTTGATCATTTATTAGTTTTTTGGAAAGATGTATAATTTAATATATTATAAACCCATACCCAGTGGCAACATGTCCTGCGCATATTGCTCAGTCATTTATAACTTGTAAGAAAAGAAAATAATTAACCAGTAAAGAATATATTTATGGCCGTTTGAACTATTGCGTAGTGAAACTCAAAATTATTATTTGTTCATAAACTGACAATTTTAAATTATTCTCCTCATTCAACGGAACCGGTTCAAATGCATTTGTGGGTAGTGTAACTATTTTTTTTTGTAGTTTCCTCTTGCTTTTATTATTACTAAACAGTAATAACCATCATATTTAATAATGAACTATTAAATAATAAAAATAAGGTGTACACCAAAGGGAGAAAACAATTATAAACGTCAAATCTTGGACAACTGGTTTTAGCTTCAGGGCTTAAAGAGTTTTTTTTACGATGATTTTTCCCTATGATTTTTTAATAGCCGTACGTGTTCTTTTATTGAGGTCCAAAAGTATTATTATTATTATTATTATTGCTGTATGTGTGTCTGCGTTCATCTTCCCTATATGTCGAAGGTAGGCCGCTACGTCGATTGGATGACCGATATACATGTAGTGTATATATGAAGTTTTTAGTGCCCGGTCCGTACTATAATGTTTAAATCCGTATACTCACACCACCCCGGGAATAATAAAACGATAAATTCGTCGTAGTTGCTGTTATTTCTTGCTCAACCACCTCTAGTTTAACGCTATGGTCTTTACACAGACGAATTTTAAAGCCATGAGGACCACCTGGGTCAAGTATTTGACCGTTACACACTTTCAGCGCATTATATGTTGGTTGTGGAAATTAGTCACAACTCACAAAATAAAGAATTAAATGTCCAATTAATTTTTTAACCTTATTTTATTTTATATATATATATGGTATAGTTCAAGGTTATTCATGAAATCAGGTTAGAGCTTATTAAAACTATAATTACGCGATTACTTCAACATAACCGTTTGTGTTGAAATGACAATAGTTGTCATATGCTAGCTTTTGGTCTAGTCATTGTAGTTTAATCAGTGACGCTTTGGACAGTAGCATGTAACTTTTCTGGAGTTGTTTGATAGCATGTATGTATTTTTAATTCTTTGAACAGCTACAAATGATTTAGTGATCATATTTTCTCCGTCGTAGAAGCGTGAAAAATTTTTATACAATTATAAAATCTCCATTCGTCGGTAATAATATCAAACTAGCGTCATTGGAGTTGTCATAAGAAAAATGTCATTCAGTCACAAAATTAAGACACCAACTGAATATAAAACAATACACTTCGATTCTTCTTCAACCTTTTCTAACTTTTCTATTTAAAGATTCAAAACTTTTAATTTTAAAATTATTTTATTATAATGACAATAAGTCATTTTTAACTTATTGTTCAAAATTCAACTGAATTAAGTTTTTAATTTTTGGATTAAATTTCTTAAAGTATTTTTATAGTTGATTATTTATTTTTAACTCCATAAATTCGATGGTTAAAAATAATATTACAGGGTCATAAAGAATTTTAGTACGTAACATGGATTGTTTTTTTTGTCCATTCGCTGTATTCAATAAAAGATAATATCAATAGAACTCTATAAAATACTCAATTTACATTGGATTATGGTCATCATAATTTCACTCTAATGACAACTCGATGTAAAATGTTATCTTTATCGTTTACCTGTTATTTTTTGAAATTATAATAGTGTAGTAACTATTTACCATTTATTATACTAGCCCCATAATTGTCTTATAAGTCATACAGGTCTTTGATTTAAAACTTTAACTAATAGATTCAAAAATAAGTCAAGAAAAACACAAGAATGTTATTGGTATTTTGAATTTAATACGAGTACTATAAGTATTCATAGTTTAATAAAATCACTCGGACTCGAGTAAAAAAAATCTAAATCAGCAAAAAAAAAAAATGAGTTTTATTCTAAATCATTTTTTATAATCAAATTCTAGTCATAAAAAAACATCGGTAACAGAATATTGCTCCATATTTATTTTTCTAAAATTGCACGTATAAATCAAATTTTGGAAGCTTTTTATTAGAAAGTTAAAACATTTTTTTGTTAGTGAAAATACTTATCTAATTCTAGTAAAAAATGAATAATAATTCTATTTTATTTGTTTAATTTCTTCACTAGTGAGTGCTTTAAATGTATATTTCGGAATCCGAAATCACATAGCAGATATACAAATAATGTATACCAATAAAAAATGTCAAATTAGACACATACATGTTTTGATGCGTGTAATTAAACAGAGCATTTAAGATATTTAATTAAAACATTTTGATGTTTGAAACTTCCTATAGTTCATTTATTTTCGCTATCAAAGTTTACTATTTATATAGTATAAATTCCATTAGTAATATTTTTGATAGCTTTGATTTTGTATTTAATTAAAAAAAGAATAATTAAATGTACAAAATATTATAATAAATACTGGTGGAACAGATCTAACTGACAACTCTAATAACTTTTGACACATAATATCGCTTAGTATACATAATAAATCTTCCTGTACATATATATTTTTAAGAAAAATATCAATTTTTTTCAATAAGTCATCGTGTTAAATTACAATTTAGCTACGAATATACTGGATAGCCGTAGCGTATGAAATAACTAAAAGAGTAAAATAACATTAAAAGAATGAAGTTAGATCAAGAATTAGATGATTGAAAGCTTAGATAATGTAAATAAATGATTTTTTTGGTCAGATTTTTTTTTTTTGTATTACTACAAAAATGAAACAACATCAAAGTGCATATGATAAAATTCTTATCTCCAACCATATCTCAAGTTTTTATAATATTTTAAATATTGAGGTTCAAAACGATTCATTAACTTACTTAATAAGAGTTTGATGTTGCTCATTTAATCGGAAAATGAAATTAAATATAAAGATTAAATATTCTTTATTGAATAGAAGATTCACCTTTGATTTTTTGTTTTAAATCAATTTGATACAGTCCTCACGTAACTATATTTTTGTTCCATTTACTAACATAGTAGTCAAATAATTTGAATAGTTAAAACTTAATCTATTCTTTAAAAAGGCTTATTCTGGTGTAACACTACGATCAAAATATTATTAAAACTATGTATTATAGTAAACAATAACAAAACGTGTATACTTTTTACAATCCAAAGCCTACGCATAAATGATCATCAGCAAACAATGAACACGTACCTACGCTCTAACGGATCTTGTCATTTTCGTAAATATTTGTCGTTTTTACAGCCAGACCGTAAGTTATCCACGTATACCTAAATTTATCACAAAAAATCGTGAAACGGCACTTAAATAATAAAAAGTAAGTAGTGCGTTTCGTGTCCGATACGTTCGCTGGAACCAGGTTTGCTGTTAGACTTGTGATAACGTATAAATCGTACGAAGTGGTTCAGATAGACACGTTTGTGTTTATATTGTTGTTGTGTTACAATATTAATAATATGTAACTTGTAGCAAAGGAGACGATGACGATTGCGGCGGTGAATCTAAAATGTCGCCGGGTCAAAAGTGCACACGTGAGCGCCCACGCGCACTTTCTCCCGTCGCGTCACTCGGTAAAAAAAAAAAAAACCATTACGCTAAGTCGTCGGTATTGTTGTTATTGTGGTTGTGTAGTAAACTTGCGCAAAACTGGTTTACTTAAAATGAGAACGCAATGAAATTAACGCGTGTCTAGCGAGGATATATATTAGATTTTTTTTTCCATACTTTAATTTTCCGTTTGACGGGATGGGTTGGGTCGACTACGAATTCGGCAGTTCCTCTAGCGTTAAAACAATATGTGTTCATGTATTTTTTTTTTTTTTTACACATTAGATAGTAATATCTATTGGTCATTATTTATTTGCCAGTCGACTTGTTAGCCCACCAGACCGCGAAATTAACTGTGGCACGATTAGAGAACATAAATATAATATTGTTATTGACGCCGATCTCCGTAGTCGGGGCCGTTGAACAGCGTCTAGGAAAAGAATGTGAAATAGTTGACATAATGTTACTATTATACAGAAGGAAAACCGACCGGGTGGCTCGAGGACTGCGGGATGAGTAAAACTTAGATCTCCGCCTCAATGGGCTCTAGACAAATTAAATTGTGTTGTAATAATTGACCGTTAGCCGCAGCCAAATGACTTACTTTTCCCTTTAGGCGATTTTCGTATAATATCCTTCGGGAGTTAAAACTGACGAGGCGACTGTCCTATAGCGTCAACGCGACGCCCTTTCTGCAATACTAAACAACCTTTTGTGGTCATTGAACATGGTAAACCCGATTGTTATTCTATTCGCAGTGCACCCGAAACTCAACGTTATTTCATTTCGAAACTATCACATGGAACAAATATCTAAATTGAATGCAATGCGTTTACCAAAATGAATATAAATAAAACAATGTACTGTTTTCGTGAAAGAAATTGTTTTGTCGTACCATCAAATATTAGTGAATTGTTTTATTGGTCTCGGTTTTAACATTTCAATTTCTTGGAAGAATTTAGACATTTAATAAGTGAAGGTAATAAAAAAATTAGACGGTTAAATTTTGTCACTTATAAAGCTCATTTCTTTTAACGTATAACATTACTGCATATAATAATTTGATGTGTAATTTGCTAACCGAAATGTAAAATATTTTGTTAATTCAAAATATTTAATATTTCAAAATATCTATTCAAACACTAAAAGTTATCGAAATATCTGCTAATCGTATAAATAGAAAATTTTTAAATCAATCTTATGGATAATTGAGAATTTTCTTTTAAATTTTACAGAATAACATTTACCAACGCAAATGTTGACATTTTTGGAGATGCAGAAATATAATGGAATTGAAACAGCTGGTAGCAAACTAAATAGCATGATACCAACTAACAGTATTATAATAAATGTATGTGGGTGGACGAATAAAAGCATTGACGGGTGTGCAGCTAAAGGATATCGAAAAACGTCAACTATCGGGGAAACTGATATGAAATGAACAAACACAACATAGTCCAGTACTCCTTGTTTACTTTATACAGAATTACAAACTAAACATTTTGATCATCGGTATCCCAAAGGCAGATAAGGCTACCGCGAAAGGGTTTGTAGAATCTCATAGAAATGAAAACGCGTCAACTAAGAGCAGACTGTGCTATAAGAATGTATATAGTTTTTTTTTGTAAAATTTTCTAAGGATTTATTTACATGAACGTTTTTAAATTTTGGCTAAATAATAATCGTGGCCTTTGGGACGTAAACGATACAATGTTATAGTTATTACTAGCAAGTTGAAAACACATTCTTAATATTTTTTTTATTGTTTGTTTTGCAATGATTATAATCATGACAAATTATTAAATAATTACTTATGAAATTATATAAAATGCTACATATTTTACATTAAAAGATATATTGATAAATAAATTATCGCTAATAACTAACTATATTGCTTTTAATGCTTATTGGGCATCTTACAAATTAGACTTATTGACTAGACTTAATAATTATAAATAATGATTATCTATGTAATAAAGCTATAGGCTAGACAACAAATAATGATTGCTAATATGAAAATGCTGACGCATCATTTTGAAAATAAATTCGAATAAAAACAGAAGGTGGGTACGATGCAATTTTTAAAATTAAGTTTTTTTCATAGAATATATTTTGTACCATCAATTATTTATTAAAAATTATAGTAAATACATTCTGTAGTATTGTTTTAACGCTAAAAGCAAATATTTCACAAAATAATTAATTTTTATTAAAAGACAATTTTGTTATTTTTCCACTGTATATGTACAAATCAGTATTATTTGCATCGCGATAAAATTATAATGATTTATAATATTTTATTAATAGTAAATTCTAAGAAAAAAATTGTTCAATAAACTAAACGCTGAAGTATTTTTTATTTTCACAGATAATGTTCAAATTCTCATGTTTTAGTGAAGTTATTTTAAATTATATAAAATTGCGTCTTATTGTCGAAGTAGATAGTGGATATATTTTGAAAATTCACAGAAGTAAAAAAATAAATTTATGTATTACTGAGAATAAGTTCAACAATAATTTACCGAGAACGGATAATCAAAGGTTAAATAGTTCATCGCAACGATTCAGTTGAATTGTAAAAAACGTTGCAATAGCATTTTGTGCAAATTTTCATAGTATTTGTTGATCAAAAACTGTTTTATTATAAATATACGAATAAAAAAAAGCGCAATAATTATTTGACAGCAATAAACATGTTCTGCAGTGAACACTTCTAGAGAAGTGTTAAAATCTGTTAAAATCATCTCGCCAAATTGTATTTTACTCATTAACAAGGCTGAACGAGTCAACAAATTTTTTTAACTCGTTTAAGTTAAGTTGATTTTGAAATTAGTACGTTTAGTTAAATTAAACTATAATTAGAAAAAAATTAACTTTATTTTTATATTGTTTTAATGTACTTGAATTGATTATGTTATTCACGTTCAAAAAGTAACGTGTAAATTAAAAGTTAAACCTACTAAAAAAAGTCACGAGTTACCTAACTTGACGATTTAACGGAATTTTCATTTTTTAGCGCGTTAATGACTTGTTCCAGCCTTACTTATTAATTCTTTGAGTAAAAATAGAAGAATTTGTGAAACTGAGTTTGTATAATATCATAAAAGACACTTTCATATTGAAGAACATTTCGTTTTTGCATTTTTTATCTTTCACTGCTCAAGTATTTTCGTTTGAAAAATGAATTACTAAATACCGTTTACTACTATAGACTTTGTTGGACTAATATCTAAAATAATTATCATCATCTTCTAACACATAATATTAAATTTTGTCGTCGGTCGTGCGTTAATTCTTCTTCATACTGACAATTGGCAAACTTAGTTTCCGGTTGTTACTATTATACAAACGTCAAGGCCGCACGTCTCTTCGTCTCGTCCGGTCGACCACCCGCCCGCCAGCGATGGAATTTCATTTCGTTCCAGTCAAAGGTCAAGACACAATGACCGCCTGTACAGGTGGACGGGATACAAGTAAAACGTGAAGATGGCATTCTTCGTTCAAAATTTATTTGACAGGACTCGGACGGTTATGTTACTTGACGTCATAGTCCCAAAGCTATTGGGCAACATTTCAAAGGACCGTAGTAAAAACACAACAGTCACTCTCCGATGGTACAGTTGTTTTTCCAAAAAAATACTGCTATTAGGACGTAAACGAATGTACTTCCGTTTGTCTTTTGATGACGTCAAATCGGAAGTTCACATTAAACGAAAAATAAAATGAGAAAATTACGTAAACTACAAATTTCCTAAAAGAATAAATCGAAAATCTCATTATTTATGTATTTATAATTATTGTTTTTGTAAAAATGTTATTTTGGAATTATTAAAATGTCATTATAGCCCTATCGTTTATAATGCGCTTAGCGTTTCCATTGCCAACACCATTACTAAAACATTGAATGTACACGTTACTTCAAGAACGACCGAGACGTTTCTTTTATTAATGCACTCCCACGATAACATGGCGGCGTTTATTAACACGGCAGTGTGATAGATATCGGATTCTTAAACGGCGTGTCGGTTTAAAATCATTTTATCGCAAAGAAATGTTTACACCGCAATGTTGTTGTCAGTAAAGCGTCTGTGTTACGCAAAAGGTTGAAACAACAACCGTGACCCATCGGAGTACACGAAGGAAGCGCGAGCAGATTAAAACGCATCGTTAAAGGCACTTGCGATTAACTGAAGTGCTATGAATAATTTTAATGATTTTACAAAGAAAATATTTTATGCCGCGAAGTTCAAGTTCATAATAATCCCACGTGCAATAAGCTTTATTGATTAATCAAACAGTTGCAAATTTAATTTAGTCTTTGGAGCTGCTGCTGCTAACGAGTCGAAAAGTCAACACAAATATACGCGCGTACAATGATAAAGAACGCAGCGTTAATGAATTAACGAGCTTAATGTTGACGCTACTCGCCCTCTTATGAGGATATCGACAGCGACGACAATGCGACAAATGTTACGGTAAACAGAAGATTTATAATGAACTTGGGTTTTTCAGCCTTAATGAAATGCATGTATTGTAAGTAAAACGGGATCGGTTTCCTTGGTCGGTTTGATGTCGAATAATACACGACTCATCTTCTGATAGGGTTTCCAATACATCTATCATAGTGCTTTCTCGGTATGTGTATTAACGGCACCAACGGTAGGGTAAGGGCAAAACAGTGACTTTATATCCTAAGTGGTATTGCTTGTAGTATTGATTTTCGGTTCATCACTACGGATAACACAAATCCAGAATTCTATTCTTTCTCTTGCCCTGTATTATTTGTTTTTGAAAAGTCCAATACCGTATTCGTTTTTAGTAAAACTTTTCCCTAGACGTTTTTAAAAAATGCTCGTGGTACGCCCCTTTTGCGTTACTTATCTTGATACATACGTGTTTTATTTCGGTTCATTTTCGCATATGACAACGGACGGGTACTCGCAAACACACCCGTTGAGCAATGCATTATCTATAAACTAAATCAGTCTTATAGATTATATTGAGATGTACAAAAAGCTCAGATATCGTGAGCAATAAAATTTGTTTGTGATGAAAATTGAAATTTTATAACTTTATGATTGTTAATGATAATTCATTAAACTTACCGTAAAACCAAAACGGAGAAGGGTACAAGAAACAATTTTAATTGGAAGTTAAACAATAACAGTTTTTAATGGCAATGAAACACAACGTAAAGCATTCAATCAGTTAATTTAGTGTTGTGTAGATGGGTTTATATTATTACGGAATTGTGAGATAAACCACTGATGGGTACATATTGATAAATAATACGGATAATCCCAAGTCTTATCCGTAATATTTCCCGACAAACCTATAAACATAGTTTATGATCACGTTTTAGAACCTACCATCGAAGTGGTTAATAATTTATTAATGGGTTTTAAAAATATTTAGTTCTAAAGAGGACATTGATCCCCGGAGGGTTACAAGTATAGTTCTTCGGTGTATATGTATATATAAAGATGTTGTTGTTTGAAAAAAATCACGACTAATATCCTAATTAAAAATAAATTATTACATCGTCATAACGATACAAATAGGCGAATATTTGAATTATAATTATATTAAGTCTAATGTAATAAATATTGAATGATGACGTTATAAATATCAATCCAGTGTAGCATAAATCACGGTTAATAAAGTAGTGAGAGTATGTAGGAATTAATTCCCCCGAGATTTTAATTCTCACTAGGTGTGTGATATTTAAATCATAATAATCAAAATATGCCATGAATCTTGAGAACGTCGTTAGGTATAAGACACGAGACTTTCAGTAATAATATTTACTGGCAAATTACATATTCAACAAAAATAATTCAGTAAAAAACAAAATTAGGTACCCTTCAAGTAAAATTAGTTTAATTTGTTCGGAATTTCTTATAAATATATATTGTAAAAAAATGGTAAAGCTGGAGAGTAGTGTATTTTTTTATAGTTTGATAGAACTTGCATGTCGGGATTAATTATTCAAATTGGAATTGAATCTATAAATTTATAGTTTAATATTTAAAGTACAACAACATCATCATAAAATACTTAATGCTATTTTATACAATAATAAAAGTTTATATAGTGAATAAATGAGATTTTATTTTAATAATAACATCGGCTGTATAAAATGCATTATCTTATAATCAATTATATTATCGCGCGAATCTAGTAATATGAATTTGCAGATATATTATGGGTTTAATTGGCTTAATTTTCCTTATTAGTTATTGAACTTTTAAAAAAGGAAGTTAAGATTATAAATAATTTGAATTCAAAGCCATGTAGGGTCTGAATATCTGAACTAGAGTATAATTATTTGTAATTATAACCCAGAAGTTTGATCAGAAAATAATACTTGGAGAGTTTTGAAGTGTTGTGCAACTGTTTTATAGTTATTCTGCAATTATAATTTAAGCCCGTAAGTCGTATTATAAATGGATCTGAATAATTTATAAAAATTGACTTTAAATCAGCACTAAGTTTTAATACATAATGAAGAAATTATTTATGAACTTTTGTAAGTATATTTTGATTACACGGGGCGATTTGTATTTTTTTCCAAAATGTAACAACTTTAAAACAAAATAAATAAAACGATTATTTCCTTTTTGACTATAATTGAAATATTTTAGAAAATCAAACAATTAAAAATTCAATATTTTTAAGGTAACTTTTTGGCGATTAGATAATCAAATTAACACTAGTATGAAATTACAATTGCGTGTATATTATCAAATTCAATTAATATTCTATATTTTAATTATTACTTAGCTGGAATGAGACAAACGATTTTATTTTAAGTTTTTTGTACGTAATGTTAAAAATTAATTTAAACAAAATAAAATACTTATGATTGATTAAAAAAAAATTATCTCTAAACAAGATTTTCGAATTTTCAAATTTATCTTACTCTATAAAATAACCAGGCAATTATAGATAGTATAATAATATTATGTTATATACATGTTTATTATATAGGTCATCTTCTATTCTTGATCCATTTATACTGTTGTAGTTAATTGTTTTTCAGTTGTTTTAATAACAAGCTGTCTTTATATGTAAATGTTTTAATGATATGTACGTTTTAATAATTTACAACAAAGCTGTTTTATAAGATAATTATTATAAGTGTTTAAAGTGATGATTTACGATAAGTTAATAACAAATTTTAGGTGTAGTTTCTAATATGTGATATTAAATAGTGAGATGATTAAATGTTGATCCCGAATTTAGTATAATGAACTTTATATAACTATTTTGCAATAATCAAAAGTTGTTATCATTTCAAGTACTATGAATATGTGTTATATAATATTGAACATTGCCACTCATTATCTAACAAGTAATAAAAGTAGGAGTAAATATTGCTTAAAAAAAATTTTAGTTTTATATAATGAAAAAATTAATACTTTTGTATTAATTTTAAAAGATACATACAATTTTTATTTATTTATTTGGACATTTCATACTTAAGTATAATTAAATAAGTATTTACAGTGTTGAATCCAGGCATACTTTAGGGGGACAGTAACCGTTTTGGTATTTTGATAGTCTCCCTGACAATCTCTGGGTGATATGTTGCTTTCTTCAAAAATTGTTGCGATTGAATATCAAGTTAAGAGCCACTTTTTATTTGTAATAATTTTATGGAAATATAGAAAAAAAAATTTTTTATTATTATTTTATCAAGCTGATTTCATATTAAGTATTTATCAAAGCGATAAGAAGTCTAAACTAAAAAAAAATCTTTAATGTCTTAACATCTAGTAATACAAAATAATGGGTTTTCCCAAGTTTTTCAGTATTTCAATTATATTTCTGAAATTGAATTACAGTATAAATTAAAACTAACTGAATAATAATTTATTTAGTTTGGTTAAAATTTAATTAAGTTATTCCCGTAGGGTACCTATATAATGTAGGCAAAGGGTGAAATTGTATATAACTTTTTAAATTTTTTTAAAATAATAAAAATATTAAAATTATCCGTGGAAGATATTTACGTGATGCTTTTTTTTTTATATAAACTAATGGCATACATAATTAACTTCTCCAGTCATTTGTAATTTTAAGTAATAACTAGTAATGTTTATTTTGTACAAATATTATTAGGTTTTCTGTAGTCTAATACTTTTATGAAATATTTAGTAGTATTGATATTGATTAGTCGTGACCCTTATCAAGTGTACTACTATGTGACGTTTGTAAAAGTTGTATAGGATATCTATAACAATTGCTAAAAATAATTTTAGTAAAAAGCTTTATGTATATTTTCACGTTAAGGAAAAACCTTACAAGATCTATGGTCGTACTGAAGTAAAATTTAATTGTATTATTATGTATGTATACGACTAAGAATAGTACAATTTGTTTTAGCAATCGTCGATTTCCCGGATGTGTCACACTGTCGTAGGTTTTGCCAAAATATCATAATTACCGTATAATAGCACCAAACGAAATGCACACGGACATAGCCGCTGTTGATATACCGGTCACGTATCCAATGTCCGTGAAAGGGCTGCCATACATATCCAGTATTATTATTTGTATATGCCAATGTTTTGAACATATAGTCTGATAGTAACTTTGTAAGTACACAGCGTATCCCTTGTCAGTTTAGTGTTTAATCAATGTTTTTTCTCACGTGCAAAATTGCAAATGCACGAATGTTAAACGGTTTAAATGTTTTTTTTTTTTATCAATTATCCTGGCGAATCATCAATCGGTACAATTGTAATTACAACGATAATGATTTGGAAATCTGTGCACTTAAAAAAGTATGTGATCTGTTATTTGTCACGCAGGCGTAGGTACTAAGAGATGAGAAAATAATAATAAAAATGTTGTTATTATTACAGTGTATGTTGGTTAACTAATTGACAAAGCGTCAACGGCAGGCGAAACCGGCGTTGTTCGTTTGCAGTGGGCTACAATTGTTGCTCTTCATGAATAAAAAATGAGTAAATACTTTCAAGGTGCGGCACCGTGTGCTCAGTTTAGCATTCATATCACGAGAAACAGGGGAAACCACCTGTACACGTGAATCTATAAATTATGCGCATTTTCGTTAATCGGCTTCTTGTTTTATAAACTTAGGTTTATTTATTTCACAAAGTCAATTCTCCATAGTAAAAATTTGCACATTGTGCACGAATTTCTTCAATTATAAATTTAATGTTGAGAATTATACATTTACACAACATCTGCATTTAAGCTAATTTATAGTGTAAGCTCAACGTTAACTACTGTTTAACAAACAAATTAATTACGACGCTACCTATTATAAGCTTATTTGAGATATGTACATCATTACGACTAGTTTCATGGTATAAATGAATGGTTAATAGTTAACTTTAGATTACATGTAAATCCTACAAGTTTACAAAATAATACATTTCTGGAACGCTGATTAGATTAAATAATATTTTGACTAGAGTCACATAAATGAAATTTGATTAAACACTAGTTATCATACGGAAAACAAACAATATTAGAATTAAATATTATTATTCTCAGTTAAACACATCCTGAATAACGATGTATATATACAGAATGATCCGTTTATCATAACCCAAACAATTACTTACAGAATAAAGTTAATTTCTGAAATACTTTTTTAGTTTTCTTCAGTTATATGTGTTTCTCGATTTATCTATCATTAAATACTTTTCGGTTCATCCCTTATACCTTATAGTGGCGTCAGCTAAATTATTTTAAATGGAAACATCGAGAAATATAAATTAACAATAAAAATAATCCGAAATTAATTTTATTTTGTAAGTGAGTGGGTTATGATAAACGGATTAGTCTATATATTTAAGTATTGGAGCATGTGAATGCATGTGTGATTAAAGTAGTCGTATTGTACATGTTGAATTGGGGCGAGCTTATGAAGCCTCTAAAGGGAAATTTAATTAAATAAGGCGGTTGATTTGTGCATTTGACTAGTTCAATTCACCAAAAGGACTTTTAGCCAAAGGATAATCGAATGAATGACTGAATTGGTCAAATAAGTTGTAAAATCTCCTTTAGACCACGGGTAATACTTCAGAATCCCTTACTCGGAAGCTCATGAAATTACAAAATCCTAATAACGTTGTTGTTCTACTGAATTCAGATTATTATCGTCTCCTTTCGGCCTTATAATAACATGGCGGCCGTGGTAAATGGAATCATATGTCTCTTAAGCTCCAACTTGTAGTTGTTTAATTTTTTTTTTTTCAAAGAAATTTCAAACGAGAAACAAAATATTTTCATGAACTTTATGATCAATAACTGAATCTCACCGATTGGAATAAACATACACAAAAACTCAAAATTAAAACTGCTATGTAACGTACCAGTTTTGAATTTTGAAAAGGGTACTATAGTTTCATCTTTTAATGTTTTGTCAGCTAATAAAAGACGATTTTTGTCAGCTGCTGAGACTGAGTACATGATCGTTTCTTAGATAGAATTTATTTTTGGAAACGAGAACAAAAAAATGTAATAATTTGCCTTAGTGACTTTTGACATTTGTGTGTTTTATTGCGTAAAAATGAAACGTACTAAATATAAATCTTCATTAGCAAATACTTACTGTTGTAATGCGCATAAACTTACGTAAGTGTAGTGTGCGGTGCAAGTATAGAGTTAATGTGAAATAGTTGGGAATTGCGCGGGAAAGATTAATACTGTTTGTTTTCGTCCACGCGGTTTGCCCACTGCGTTTACTAACAACAACGGCTGTCGTTATTAATTCGTATTTATTTGATCATCTCAAATATATTATACACACACAAACACGCACGAACGGCGAACATAAGCTCATTACAATACAGTTTAGGCGATGGATAGACGTCATTATCAACTCGAAGCGCAAGGACTTTTCCTGTAGGTTAATCACAGAGTACGATGCCATTAAAATTCAGTGTCAAGCGGCGTTTTGCATACAATAAAACGCACAGTTTCACGCACTTGTGTACGTTTACAATAATAGTACCTATAACAAATCGAAAGTTTTGAAATTATTTTAGCGCCCAGGCCTTGTTTAAGGGGACGGGCAGAGGGTACAACCCCCAGGGCACCCGGAGTTTAGGGACCTCTTCAAGTGCGAACTATATAAACGAAAAAACATGGTAATTTTTTTTTTTTATTCAAAATTTTAGTCAATCAGTTTTAGTCTCATCAATAAATGGAAATACTGTTTTATATGTGATTTTTTGTTTCATTCTTATTTAGTTACCATTTTTTTTTACTACTCATAACGTTAAAATATATCTATTAATTAATTGTTCCTTAAATTTGGTATTTTTGTTTTCAGCTTTAATGCGTAGCAGAGAAGCTATTGGTTTTACTCTGCCGTGTTATTTTTGTTCTGTCTGTATACCAAACTGAACAAACGACTGGATTGAGTTTGCTCAACGATACGTCAAAAAATCATAAAGAGTATCTAGTTGAAACAATCAGCGTTATAATTTTGAAAAATCCCTCTCAATCATAGTTATAAAGGGAAATACCCAAAAAAAAATTACAGTCGTTGTAACAGGCAATGTTGATATTTTCAATTTATATTGAAATAACTTTTTGAAATCTGGATGGATAACATATTTTTTTTTTGAAAATACGATCATTAATCATGACATGTGGTGGCTTAAATATCACATTAAGTTTTTTTCTCTATAATGTTTGACAATATTCCAAAAAACCTGATTTTTTTTTTAAATCCAAATCAAAATAAACCTAATATAATATACTTTAAGACGAAGGAAGAAAAACTATCATAACTCTCGATTTCTCAGGGTGATTGTGCATTAAAGCCATTTAAATTATAATTTTCGGCAAAAACTCGATTTTGTAGTTTTTTGTATAATAACGGAATACTTGCTTCATTCTAAATTATTTTACATTAAAGCTTGATTAATTTAATATATAATTTAAAAAGTAAAACGTTCCATGTGATTTATACTATTATCAGTAATTGGTTTCAAGTCTTAAGTCAAAAAATTGTTTTTTTTTAATTTATTCCTAATACACATCAAAGCGGTTTACGACAGTGATATATTTAAAGTCAGATATCGATTAATACTAATCTAAAAAATGTCTCAAAACCATTTTAGTCAATTAATTATCTTATTAATTATAGTAAAGCTAGGGAATCTAGCTCCTTAATTTTTAAATTAGCTCTTTCAAAAATTTAGAAATTAATATTTATTATTTCTCAAAAATATTTTTTCGGATAGGCATATATTTGTTGTTTAGTAAGTAAGGAAACGGGTTTCTATTGTTCTTATCGTTTGTAACAATTGAACTGTTTCCTTACTTTTTGAACACTCTGTATATTACGCCCTTCTCCAATTTTTTTTTAATTGCGATTATAGAGCTACCATTAAGGTGGGGCCTATTTTGTAAGTCATTTCCGGGGTACATATTAGCTTTAGCGTGGCTCTGTAAGCATCAAATTTAATAAAATTGTATACATAATAAACATTGTACTTGACAAATGTATTTGTCGTTTTTTTAGTAATATTCTTATTTGTTTGATTACAATTATTGAATCAATGTGTTAAGTGATTGAATGATTGTTTATATAACTTATTAGCGAAAATATAATAATACAACTTGATGATAACAATGTAACTATCAATTTATTATGGTTGGTTAGGCATAATAATAATGAGCAAGCGTATGCCGGGAAAATAACAAGAAGAAGTAACAGTTCGCTTTGAATAAGTTTTCAAAACTGAAATAGTTCTTTTGGTGAACTTGAGCTGTTCATAAAGTTTCGGGTTCCTGCCTTGAGCGTTTAATGACATTCTGAGAGCATCGTCCACTTGGTTACCCTTTACTGAATAACATGAAATAAGCACGATTGTAAATTTTAATGATAATGTTGGGTTATCTTTACTTACTCTCATACTTCATTATCCAGCGAAGAAATGAAAAGTTTGTAGTTGCACTCTGCGTGGTCGATGGATGGATGTTCATACGAATAGCATTAATATTTAATAGTTGTTGTAGGTCTGTAGCCATCACTAACCCCAGTCGACTGTCGTCAATAGTACTATATTGAATAAATTATTAAGGTTTTGCCGTTTCCTTTGATTGAAGCGAAACAGCGTCGTTGAAGTTAACGAGTATTTGACATTGACTACACCAACCCCCTAAAGATTTATAAATTATTTTTATAAGGTATTAAAAAAAAAATAGAGGCCTGAGTTTGCTCTCATGCCTCTATATTATTTTTACTTGTTTTTTCTTGTAAAATACTTGTCTACATGATAAGTAGAATTAAGAAAACGTTAGTTTAGGTTCTGTCGTGTATGAAAATGATATATTCATGTTAGAGATTTTTTTAGTAAAACTCATACAAAAAATATGCATACCGTTCATTGTATGATAGTGATAATAACTATAAGGTCCATGCTGTGAAAACTTTGTAAGGTTAAATTGGGTGGTCGTTCGTGTTTGCAGTATAAACCCTAGAAACCGCTTCCATCGACCGCAATAATACCGAAACTTTGTGAAAATCGTTTACGCTTAAATATACTCAGTGAATAGGAGAGTAGGAGAAAGTAAAACAAAAATGTAATAATTAAAGCACGCGAGCCGCAATAAGTTTACCGGGTGGTAAGGTGGGTACCACAAAAGTGTAGTTAATGTCCATTTTTATGAGCTTGCACACGTGTACGTCGTCACATAAATAAATGAGATACGTACATTTGTTGCTTTGTACTCCAGTTTAGCCGTAATAGGGTATTATAGTTGAAAAATGTTTATATAAATTTCTACCATCGAATAAGTCTTAGGCGCAAACTGATGCTTCTATCATCAAAAACTTTCAACACTCCATTCAAAGGGGTTTACCGTATACCCAACAAACACTCATTCGAAAAACAAGATTTGTCGCCCATGGATTGCGTTTCATAGTGTTCCATAAGCTGAGTAAACAAATAAAGAAAATTCTTTTCTATTTGCTGATATCTGCTGCAATCGGATCGTTTCTTGCACAATTCTATAATCATAAAATTGTCATTCAATAGGTTTTAAAAGATTCTTGTGTATTTTGCAAACAAAATTTTATATTAATGCAAACAGCGTTCTTTCTATTTCGATTATTTTGTTCGTTGTCTGCAGTACAAAATCCATTTTAAATGCACGCAAGCTTTTGAAAACACATTTAAGAAAAATAAACGCTTAACGTGGTTTACTTGGACCCATGTGATCGAGTGAGAACCTAACGAAGCACGACGTGTGCCCAAGAAGTGTAAAGCTCTTGAATCCACATTAACTTTTTTTTTCATTATATTTTATTAAGTTTTAGTATAAACAACACTGTTGATCCCTCGATTCGTAACTGCCATTCTATGTATTCTTTGAGGGTCGATTTAGAAACACAAGCCTCTGGAGACCTTATGCAAGTTAAATATTTCAACGTATATTGTATATCCATATGCCAAAGTACCGTCTACTTATAAATATTTGATGTTATGCTCTTTTACAATTATTCATTACGCGCGACCTGTACGGTTATTATAATATGCACATAAAGATATAGAAAAAAAAACCTTACCTAAATAAGTCAATTGAAGGGTTCAGTGTAATAACTGACTTTTTTTAATTTTTTAATTTTTTTTTTTAATTTTTCAGGAGACAAAAAAACTAAATATTTTTTGTAACTTTGTATATCAGATATCTCTCTGTATACAATATTAGCATTTCTAATGGATAGATATAAGCCATATTTTAATTGTTGAAAATGTTTTTTTTATTATCAAACCATAAATTTAAAAAAAATAGAGATAATTGATTGTACTGGACCTTTTTAGATATTAGTTTTATATTAAAGTTAATTATCTTAATATTTTTTCCATAAAATTATATTTGTTCATAATATGAATTTACAATATAGTATATTTTGTCTACCAATTAAGCATATTAAATTCCATTTTTGATTTTAATAAATCATTTTTTATAAGCTTTATATTTACTACATGTAAAGTTTATTGTAAGAAGAAATTAGTCATAAGGAGAGATTTTAAGGGTAACATTCAAAAGTTAAATGGGTACCTTTTTTTTACTATTAAATAGTAAATTCTAATATCTCAAAAAGTTTTCGACCAGTCAAAATTTTATTTAGATCATTCTCCAATTATGAGTAATAATAAAAAAAAAAAAAGATTCTATTTAACATTCAAAATTACCTTTAAAATCTACCGATAAAAATAATTACTTCTTACAATAAATTTTACATTTACAATTGTTTATAAAAATAAATTTAATATTCATCAATATTCATTTTATAAAGAAAAATCTTTATTTTACAAAAAAATGGAGGGGTGGTATGTTTAATAATAAAATAAATCGTTTATTTATTAGAAATTACAAAAAAATTGTTTTGAAAAGAATTATTTGTTCAATAAAACTATTGTTTTATTAAAAACGATAAAATAATTTTTCTATTATTACAATATTTGAAAAAGACGTACCACGCTAACGGCCTGTAATATTTATTTTACAATTTATTATTTTTTTTGTGTTGTTAAATATTTTGAAAACAAAAAAAATTGCATGTAAGTGAAAAATATATTTAAGTATATTGAAAAAAAATATTTTTTTTTTGTATCATATTTAATACAATATAAAAATTAATTGGATTATTATAAATTATCGTTCAGTAGGGGCGAAGGAATGGATTATGTAAATCAATTAATTATGGTATTATAAATACGAAATGTTAAAAATTTTTAATTTGCTTTAAAATAAATTGTTTTTTTTTCGTTCGCAACGAATTAGGCCGTTAAGCAAATATTACTACTCATTATAGTATTCTTATCATTTTATTATACTACAGTTTTGACCTAGAAATAACCTCTTATACCTTGTATAATATTGAATATTAAATTTAGTATGTAAATGAAATACTTAAATGATTAAATCATTATTTAATTACGCGTTTAAATAATGCGTAAAATATTATTATCAAACAAACCAGAGAAATGACAACACGGATGTAATATTTAAAAAATAGTAATTTTTTTGTCTTTATATTGATGAAAATTTTGTTTTATAAAATATGTATTTAGAAAAATCACAAAACATAAATATGTTTTTTTAATTATATTTAATAACTAATTTATATGTTTTTATCGGAAATATCATTAAAGGAGAAAATTGGATAAAGAAAATACCTTAAAAAATAATTTATAGATTAGAAAATATCTAGTTTATTGTAAAACAAAATTCTGGAGGGTAGATATAATTTCTTTTTTACTGTAAAATGGAGAATGGCCTAAATTAAATTTTAAGTAATCAATGACCATCATAGTGTATTATTACTTTTTGAGTTGTTATAATTTTTAGTTATAGATAAGGGTTGGGCCACCACATGTAAAATTATCTACTATAACTAAGCATTATAGTAGAAATAGATAGTTTTATAAATTACTTCTATAAATCTTTAAATGCTAATATCTTAAAAAATAATACTATAAAACAGGTTTTTTACCTGTCAAAATTTATTATACTACTCCCCATTTAATAGTAAAAAAAAAGTTTTAAGCTTCTATACTACTTCCAAAAGTTCCCCAAATATCTACCTATAAAAATAATTTTTTTTTTAAATACACTTAATATTTATAAAGGTTTATAAAAATAAATCAAATTTTAATCTGTACAATTTTATGAAAAAAACATTATCTAACGAAAATATAGTGGGTTGTCTGTATTCTTAATAAGTTGCATTATATAAAACATTATTTGAGAAAATTGAATCACTAAAAATATAGTATTCTCTCTTTTTCTTTTTCCTCGTTCTCACAGCTTCTGATTTTTCTATCCTCATAACATTACTAAACCATCTATGTCTATTTTGTCTTATCTTATACACGATTACACCTGTACTCCCTTTTATATATTTGTTCCTTATCCTATATTTTCTAGTCATTCCACTTATCCATTTAAGCATTCTCGTCTCTGATACACTCATTCTTTATTCTATTCTTTTGAATATGCACTCTGAACCATACATCACTATAGTCTTATAGAACTTACCTTTTAGCCTCATTGGAATTCTCTTATTGCATAACACACCAGACGCTTCTCTCGACTTCAACTACCCTCACTTAATTTTGTATCTTGTCAATATAATCCTCGTCAATATCACTGTTCTTATGCACAACTGATCCTAAATACTTAAACCTTTCCAACTCTCCTATCATGTCGTTTATTGTTAATGATCTCCTAATTTCACCTACCTTATGCTCTCTTTTGTCAAACTCGTACTTTATATACTCTGACTTACTCATATTTTTAATTGCAGTATTTATTCTTAATCCCTTTCTTCAAAAGCTGATCTCCACACCTCTAGTTTTTGATTAATTTCTTCAATATTTTCTCCTATTAACACTATTTCGTCAGTGAACAACATGCACCACGGTACCTCTCCTTGTATTTCTCTAATAATTTTAACCATCACTATAATAAGAGCTTAAAGCAGAACCTTGGTTAACTTCCAGAACTTCCAGGCTTACCCTAAAATATTCTGTTACTCCGCTCACATTTATTACTCTGGTAAAAGTGCCGTTATACATATCCTATATTATATTAAAGTACCTTTTTGGGACTCTTTATTTATTAATTATCACTATATAACTTCTCTCATTATCAATCATATCTCCAAATCTTTAAATACCATACACACCTTTTTGTTCTTTTCTCTATATTTTTCTATTAGCTGTCTTTCACAAAAAACTGGCTCCGTCGTTTACTTTCCAGGCAAAATACCAAACTGGTTCTTTGTTACTGTTGTTTCTCCTTTTATTCATTTGTTTATTACCTTTTTTCAAATCTTCATACTATGACTCATGAACTTTATGCCTCTATAATTTCCACCTTCTTGTATATTTCTTTTGCCTTTAAATATCGCCACCACAATACTATACTTTTTTCACATCATCATGGCTCTTTAGCACCCTCTTATCATCACTTTTTATATACCCTACGTAGCGATAATCTTTAGACTGTTTTTTTCTTACTTTTGCAAGTCTATAGACTTCTTTTCACTTTCCTTTATTCCTAGTCTATCATATATCTCCTAAATTTCGCCTTACTTACAGTGCACTTAGTGTCTTTACAAAAACGTTTTACAAAAACGTTAAAAACGTTCAAAATCTTCTTTCATGTTGCACTTTTGTCTTACTTTGAACTATTCTTTCTTTCTCTCTATAATTTTCTGAACGTTTTCATCCCTCCACTAGGTTTCCTTTTTTTCTGGCATTCTACTCCTACTCTCAACAACAATCTTCTTTGCAGTATTCTTTAGACAACTAGCAAATCTATTTCATACATCAATTATGTTTTTCTAAATATCCCACATCATTCTCACTTTTACCGTCTTTAAAACCTTTTTTTTCTTTTATCCTTTTAATCTTCACCATCGAATCCTCGATTCTCCTCCTGTATTCTTTCTGTTTTTGTATACTCTCTTCCCATTACACCACAACTCCATTACCACCAGTTATGTTGTGTAGTTACACTTTCACCTAGGATAACTTTACAATCTGTTACTCAATTTACAATCTCTTACTTACAAAAAAAATATTTTATTTGTGATCTATTACTCCCACTTTTATAAATTATATAATGTTCTTCCCTCTTAGATTCCTGAGATAACAAATATTATCTTTTCTTTTCTTCAATACTTTTACTATTTCTCTACTTCTACCAGTTGATGTTTCAACATTACACGTACCTCTTTTCACTTTAAATATATCTTTCTCCCTTATACAAGAGTCAAACCTATTGTTGAGTGATGTCCCTACTTCATTAATACTACAAGTGTTTGATAGGCCTGTATACATGACTGGTTAAACAGCTATCGCACAAGTAATCCGGCTGTTATCAAACACTTTATTCTTAAGTTCTTCTTCATCTCTAAATACTTTATTGCCTCTCGTCTGTTATCCTCACGTACATCCGAAATGGGATATCCGTCCAAGTTCTGTTCAAGACTCCTCATACTTTATGACAAAATTTTACATTAGCTGTCGACCTGATACAACCTCGTCTCTTACGACTGGCAGAAGGGCTGTGGAAGTATGCTTATAATTTATAGTTATTTTGAATAAAAGTATGACTGAAAAATAATATAATTGTATATTTTATTAAAAATATAAGTAATAATACAACTTATACATTTATGTATTATATTATTATACTTTAAACAACTCGAAAATTAAATTCATTAAGATTGATTTTTCAAAGATATTTAATTATTATATACAAGTGGAGTAATCTTAATTTTTTTTTGATAATTAATATCATTGGTTGATGTTTTTATCGTAAACATAGGAACGATCGGTGTTATTTTTCTTTGTATTATTAATATCCTTCAAATATAAATTGGTCACATCTTATCTTAAATAAATAAGATTTTTTTTTTATTATTAAGAAACTCTACATTCTAACTCGATGATTTTTTTTTTTGAAAGAAAATTTAAATTTACACTACCTACCATAAAAACTACAAGAAAACATCTTATAGTATTACTAAAGAATATTTAAATATTAGATATTACATTACTGTTCAATACATAGACAATTGTTTGAAGTTCAATACCACCATGATTAACAATTCATATATTTTTTTCATTATTTTAAATTTTTCAAAAAATAAAATTATTTTAGTGAAATACTAAATATTTTATCTATCATAATTGGAACATCAATCTGATCACTAAATTAACTTATTAAAAAACAAAATTTAAATTACTTATTAGGTTAGAATTACTTGATAAAGGGTCCGATGTGTTACCAGTTATGTTGGTGTAAAAAAAAATTAACTAGTTAAGATAAAATGTAGAACTAATTTAACTTCTAATTATTTTAGTGCGTTCGAGTCCAGCCTTATGTATATTTATAAGCTTTTAGCTGGTATTTAATTTATATTTAGATCGAAGTAAAAATTAAAAATAATTTATACTCTAATGATCAGAGATTAAAATGAATTCATAAATGTTTAGGTAATCTAATTAAAAATATTAAAAATATTTGTTTAACCCAGGTTTTTTTCGTATTTTTTAATGTTTATGAATTGATGTTTATGGTATATATGTTGTTTATTAAGAACATTGATAAGAATTGAATATAATAGTAATATTTGTCATCTGCTTCGACTTGTTTGTAACATATGGCTTATATATAAAACTAAAAGACATTTAAAGAAATTGGTGTTCATAAGTTTTCTTTTTTTTAGATATGGGCTAAGTACTCATGAGAAATCGATTCCAGATGTTATTGTGCACAGATCTATTTGGTCAGAATTGGCCAGATGCTTTGCTTAGCTTCAAATAAGGCGCAAATAGCTTTAGTAACTATTTTATTTTGATTATATTTATTAAAATATCTTTTATTATTTTTATATTTTACTGACACAAAATCAATATTTTAAGCAATTTATTAAAGTATGTTTTGTGAGCAGTTTTGTCATTTACTTAAATCTACTAATAATGTTATGTAATTTCTTGGTGTTTTAATATCTGTGGTGTGTGTGAACGAATTACGGCGAATTTACGACTTTGACCCGGCAGATAATTCTGTGATAAATTCGATATTTACTATAAGACCATGCACTACTAGTTATTCCAATAGTATGCTTGTAATAGCCCGTTAACTGCTAACCCTTTGAAATTTCACACTGCGCCGTACAGTCGAATTGTTTGGTTTTATTACCGAATGCGATCCATGGAATATGCGAAATTAGCCACCCCCTCAGTCCTCTTTGTTCTATAGAATGCGGACACTGAATACACATTATACCTCTCTTTCTCTATTTCACCCTTCTGCGCGACAGATTTAATTAATCAAAGTTACGTCTGTCTTGAATTTTCTAATGATTCTCGAGAGACATAATTAGCTTCGAGTAAAATAAGGATTTAACCCTCTTAAAACTTTTAAATGATTCCCTCTTTATTTTTTATGTGACGCATGGTTACACCGAATGCTTCGTCTGACGACTAAATTTTAGTTACACCCGTCAAATGATTGATTGCTACACAGAAAACTAAAATAGATACAGTAGAAATCAAATTCCACACAGCTACTGTTAGGTAAGTACTTTGTTGATTAATCATGGTCAATTGGTTGGTGCCAAAATCGATTGTGCGTGTAGCAATTGCAATGAATAAGGGTAGCAAAGGTTATGGGTAAACAATGTAGCATTTAGAAAGGAAACTGAAAAGGAGTTTGAAAAATGGAGAGCAATCAAGATTAAGGTGCTAGATGGATGGTGTGACACTATACAAATATAGTGTGTGCATGTCTAAATGAAAATCGAAGAAGAAAGATGTCTATAGAATTCCTTTAATGCATGTGAGGGGACAATACATTTACAAGGTCAGATAGTAGAAAAAAGAGAGAGCTGGAAACCAATATAGTATGCACTATCTTAAATGTGATGAAAAGAACCGTAAACGGGATTTGGGGAATTACAAGATTTTAAGGGGTGAACAAAGAATCATTGTAAGATGATATTTTGAGGGACTTTTTTTAAAAATTCAATTTTCATTTGTAAAGTATTGGAAACTACTTTATAAATAATGTTTCTATATTTATAATTGAATTTTTTTTATCATTATTTATTCGAAATACTAAAATTATAATAAACTAAATACATTTTTATTTTAATAATTTTTTGAGAATACAATAGTATAGTTTATTTATAGAGAATTAAGTTCTTACTAAAACTTATTTCTAATTATTAAATTGTTTCTCGTGTAGTAGTGATTTTAAATTGAGGAACATAATTGGATAATTAAAAAATAGAGGAGTACTCGATCATCATTTTTCTTTTATTAAATGTTACTATAGTATTTAAAAAACTATATACTGATTATTCATATTTAAAATTAAAATTATTTAACTCAAAAAGCTACAAAAAAATGATTAAAATATCGCGGATACGTATTTCGAAAACATTGTTACTAATATGAACGCTAAACACATACTGACACACCGATAAAAAAAAACCCCTTATAGGTAATATTATCAAATTTTGTCGGTTTACACAAATTGATTAATGAATTTTACAGTAGGCCAAGATCCCAATTAATTAAATTGTTCATATTTTTAAATATTCCTATTGCCTCCCTTATATAAAATTCTTTGTAATTATTTACGTTTTTAATTAGTTTTACGGTTTTAATGGAGTCATTATATGTCATTAAATGTTCAGCCACAGTAGATTTATCAACTTCTTGATTTTTAATGTTTTTTGAGTGTTCTTTAAACCTGACCCCAATATTTCTTTTTGTTTGTTCTACGTAACATTTATTACAACCTTCACATTGTATTTTATAAATGCCTGATTTCCCTCTTCTACTACTTTATCTTTAGGGTCACCTAATAAATCTCTTAAATTATTACTTTAGGATGTTAATAAAGTAATACTAAATTCTTAAAAATTCTACCTGATCTATTTTAGATGGTTGGATAATATAAAATGGGTGATATAAGTTGGGGCATTAATATTCGACACAATAGACATCGCATTATTATACAGCTTATGTATTCTTAGCATAGTATATAGTTTAGGTATTAGTGAATTAAAAATTGTAATAAAAAACCTGAACTTTTCTACAATTATTATTTTATACAATTGATAACCGTTTGTATCCTCCCTTATCATTTTACTTAATGGATTTTTTTAAATTTCTTTATAAGGAACCTTTTTAATCATTTTTATACTCTATTAAAATAATCTTCTTTTGTCAATATTACTATTTTAAATAAAAACCGTTTTTATTTTTTAAGTCTTGTATGAGCCATGAGTGTTTTTCATGGTTTCCTAAACCTCCTTTACTTACTGAAAAAATTTTTTGTAGAAAATTTAAACACTCCCTTCTTGTTAAGTTTTGATCATTAAAATCAACACTTCTGACTTCTATTTCAATGTATACTAGGAGATCTTCCATCGGAAATTTTTTCGGTAAAAAATTAGATTTTAAAATCCAACTTAACTAATTCTGTTTCTTCATTAGAAAACACAAAGTTCATATAATTCTTAACTAAACTGTAACCCAATTTTTTAGAAAATGAAACTACCGAAATTTTATTAAAACTATTTATTTGGCCCTTATTTTGTGTTCTGAAAGTAAATTAAACGAAATTATATAATTTTTCATAAACATTCGATTTAAATGTACTATGATATAATTAAGACGTGTCATAATCGATAATGTAAAATCGATTGGAGTTATATAGCAAATGAAAATAATGATGGAAAGAATTTTCACTAATGAAAAAAAAAATAATCCTTGGGCGTAACATTTTCAACGCCCGCGCAAGTGTTCGATAAACCAGACTCGTGCACGATCGCTGGTCATAATAATGTTTTGAACGACAAACATAAAGAGTATAAAAAATAAACATGTTTTCCGTGTGCGTGCTTTTTATTTTATTAATTTATCGTTTTAACACTCCTCCTGGCGACACGCGGTATCTCGTAAATCCACAACGGTTCGTTATACTAACGCCCATAGGGAAATCAATTATCTCTATAATCACGATGTACGAAGGCGTTAATGAGAAAAATAATATTGAAGTGTAATGTAGTAAATTTTAAATTTTAGGCGATTATTAAAATTTACTGCATACCCATGTTTTACGCTTTAGATTTTAATGTCCAGTGTTCATTCACTTTGTTGTCGTTTAAAGTCCATAAATTAACGTTGATATTAATTTAATTAAATATTATAGAGCGAATATTGTAATCTATGTTATTCTTATATTTTTCAATGTCAGTGAAGTAACTTTTATAAAAAACACTATATAGTTAAGTTCTGTGTTTAGAATACATTTATTTAATGCCATTTAAAATATTTTATAACTCTTTGAATATTACACTTTTTTTTTAAATAAAAGTAATGTACTGATATTTTAGGGTAAACGTTCTAATGTATTCTTCTTTTTAAATAATTTAAAACAAGATTTTTTCTATCTTACGAATTTGTATAATTTTAGTCCAAACTTGTGACAAAAATAAAATATTCTCATTTTTTGATATTAAAAAATATTAATAGCTACATCTATTGTAGCCAAACAAGAATTTTTTTTCAGGTAAAGGGTTATTATTATTTTTTTTTATTATTTTATGAATTTTTCTTTTTTTGCTTAACAAAAAAAATTTGTTTGAAAATTCGAATTGATTTTTGTAAGAGTGCTGTAAATACATTTAACATTTTTGTTGTGTAATTGATCTAGTTAAACAAAACAATTTGAATTAATTAACCTTTAAATATCTAAAGCGCTGTGCAGTTTAAAATTAGAATTAAGGCACACAGAAGTTATATCTGTTTGCGTGTACACATTTTAAATGCGTGCTTCGGTCCAACTTATCATTATGATTTAATTAATACATAATTCATGACCAAAACTAAGTTGGTAACGTTCCGACAAAACTTCTGGGTCGACGCGACGCGACAAGACCGGCGACGCAGTTTCTAAAGAATTATTTTTTGTATAGGAAAAGTGGCCAATTAATCTCTTAAGTCAACCCTAGTCAGATTCTGTACAAAAGATAATCCGAAAAACGACACGTCCTGCAATTTATGGATTGGTTTATGTATTATCCATGGTGCTCTTTGGATATTTGTAACAGCTAAGAATTGTATACATTATTTTCGAAAACCCAATAAATCTCTACTTCTCGTATCGCGTTCGTGTGGTTATCAGAGCGGCGATTAGCTTGGAAATCGATGACGGCATTGCATAGGAAAAACATAACACGCTATACGGTGTCACGGAGGTCAAAAGACACACGATTGTATGCAACTTTCGTTATAAATTGTCCACACATTAAAATAAACGGGGTTGACGCGTGCAAATGAAAGAACAACTTGTAAATAGTAAAGTATGAGGGTTGATTGAGGTCGCAGAAATGCTACTGGTGTTACACATTAGGTCACCTGGCACGGCCGACACGATAAGTTATTACACTTTCCTAGACGCTTGACATGTTCGATAAAAAAAACTCTGTTTTTATTGGACATATAATAGTAGTATTCTAGTCTCATTAATGCACGCACATGATGTGTTATTAATAATTCGTAACGGAGTACTGTATTATTCACGTCAGTACTGTTTCGATTGAACTTAATGAAATATTCAGGAGTAATTTTGTTGTGGTTCATAAACAAAAAACGACACTCGTATAAATTAAGTAATTACTTGAAATTTAAAAAAAAAAGTCAATATTTATTATTGGACAGGCACATATGAAAATATAATAAAAACTAATGTTCTATGTGATAAGTCTTATATTAAGGGTGCTCACTTACCTGGAAACTTTTTGGCAAGCTTTGCTATTTTTCCATTTGTTTGCATGCTCAGTGTTTGGCAGAATCAAACTATTCTAATTCTTAAATCCACATTAGACTCCCTATCTATTAGACTTAGAAATTTTCAAAACGTATCGATTTTATGTATTTAAATTTGTCGGTTTTGAACAAATAAGAATTTCAAATGGTTAAGTGAACATTTATTAATGTACGCTGATTTGGAATCGGTGACTTTGTATACTGAAAATTAATACTTTCAAACATTGGCACAGCTGTTTATTAAAATAAATTTACAAAGATATAAAAGTTGCATTTTTTCGTTATATGCAATAAAAATAATAAATGTTTATTTAATAGTTATAATGTATATTTAATATAATTTTAACGATAAGTACTTAAACAACCATTTTATAATATTTTATTCTTTTTACGCCAATATACTGTACCAAATTGATAATACAAAATACTATTACTTTCATTGAATTTGAGTTAAAGAACTCTCATTGACCTTATTTGAACTCTAAAAAAAAATGATTATAATCATAATAATTTAAAAATATGATAAACGGCAACGACCCTACATTTTTATGTTTTGTGCGTACTTACTATCAGTGATGATGCGTATTTAATGCAGTTTCTTCTATTGTAATTTTTTATCCATTTATAAATAAGTTCTTATACTTCTATACTTTCGATTTTCCACTCTCCTCTTGTATCACTATATAGAAAATGTGTGAAGGCGGCGGCAGTCATCATTAGAAAGTGTGACATATCACGTATGAAAAGTTGGAATCCTAAATCGTAATAATAATACTGTATCCGGATATGCATATACATATTTTATAAGGATATAAATGTTTTCATTTTACGTTTGTTCTAAAATTTTAATTTGACTTTTATATATAATACAAAATCCATCAATATGTATAAGGTCTAAGGTGGTACACTATACATACTTATAGTTATTGGATTTTATAATCATTAAAACACACGTAAAGCTATTATTTTAGCGCTTTGTTTCTATGTATATTTATCTGAATAATTTAGATTAACTAGATAAAAAGCGTACTAAAAATTATTTCCAATGACAACTATGTTCTACAATTATAATGTTTTGTTATGTATAGTGCAACAATTAAGGACATCAGTGTATAGGTAGTAATTTGATTAACTTTAATTAGTATGCTACACTTATAAAAATTATTGGCAAGTGAAATCGATTGAACAACAGACACGTGCAACATTTGTCGTTCCGCGTATGGTTTGCTTTTTTCAATTAAACTGCATAGATTTCATAACCTTGGCATTAAATGTGTGATGTAAATAGGTACTCAGTTTTTTTATTTATATGATGAACTAAACAACAAAATATATTATTAATAGAAATTATCTTTAATTTATTTGTAGCATGTCACAATAATTTGTCAAGAAATTTTCTTATCAATATAAGATATAATATAATAATAATACATATTACAATAAATCTAACTACATTTAATTGTTGTTTAACTTCTTGTGATCAGTGTATTATTTGCTGATTCTAAATTAAAAAAGAATCGATAATACTTCTCCATGTTAACGAAAAAAAAAAAAATTTATATAATTTTCACAATTTGAAGATAAAAGAATTTTAAGTAAAACCCATAAGCGTTAAAGAGAGGTAAAAATATTGAATCTCATCTATGACTAGAAAATTGTTTATAATTCACCATTTAAAGAGGGTTAAAAATATAGTAGACATAGAATCTTTTATAACTGTTTAACACTTATGGTATTAAAAATTCGATTTGTATTATTTAATCATACAAGATTTATCATCATAATTATATTGCGATGTTAAATTTAATATATAATATGTAGATTTACATTATGAACACACACACACACACACACACACACACATATATATATATATATATACATTAAATACGAGAGATCTCATTATTATTGATAAATTAATTTATTAATATTAACATTTAAAACTAAAAAATAATTTGTTGTTGAAATAGTGCGACAAACATTGTATTACATACAACATATACATAAAAATACTTTTATTTATTTATGAACTCAAGTCTTTATAATAATTTATAAATCATGATAATGAGTTTTATGCTTATAATAACATAATGTTAGAATAAATACTTTTAACTTGTTAAAAATGTAATATTATTTAGAAGTTGCACAATTTATATGAATAACATGTAATTTATAACATTACATTTAGGCTGATATTTTTAAATGGTAGGTAGGGAGACTGATTAACAATGCCTCACCTGATATCTTTAAAAGTATAAATTATAAAACAACTTTTTCTTTTAAAAAGTTAATAGTATTCTAAATTCAATAATTTTTTCAAAAAATGATTCTCAACCCCCTTTCTCCCCTTTATTAATTAATTTAAAAATAATAAAATGATAATAATAAAATAATGATTGATAACAACTTTTGAATTAGTATTTTAAAAGTGCTAATACCTTTAAAAAAAATTCTGGTTCAAAAGTTGTTTCAGGGACAGAGGGGGGAGAGAACCATTTTTTTTTTTGAAATTATAGAATTTAGGATACTATTAACTTCTAAAAGGAAAAATTATAATAAGTTTTATATTTTTAAAGATTTTGCATGAGAGATAGTTAATCAATCACCTTGTATGTTTCTGTCATTAGATAAATGTTTGTAGATTATTAAGAATATTGATTATAACAAATGTTGAAACGTCATTATTATATTATTCAGATAAATATTTAAACTTCATTAAATAATTGTAAATAAAAAATAGATAAATTGTATTGACATCTTTAACTAAAATTTGAATTTTCAATGACGCAGAATGAGTAGAATATTGCTTTAATAAATTGTTATATTGTTATTTTATAATAATATTGCACGTATAACAAAAAATTACCGTAAAAAAGAAATTAGTTAAATTTTCTACTCAGTGAACCGATTTAAGTAAGTTTATTTTATAAGAGTTTTTGATGTCATAAGGCCAACCATAAAAGTACTTTTTAAGCGAACAAAAATAATTACCATATAATAGAATATTCAAAAGAGAGGTAATAACCATAAAAAACCGAAAATTCATCTACCGTTTTTTTTCATGGATGAAAGTATTATATCATATTTATTATTATTTATACGTAGTTAACCCATATGTTATTAATAAAAAGAAATTATTACTGTGGTGATATTTTTTCAGAGATAAGTAACGACTCTAAATTATTTGCTGGGGTCATAGAGTAAACACCCGTACAAAATATAAATTATGAGTTTACTGCTGAAACACTAGTAGATTATAAGAAAAATTACTTTCTAAGTCGATTGGNGGGTCATAGAGTAAACACCCGTACAAAATATAAATTATGAGTTTACTGCTGAAACACTAGTAGATTATAAGAAAAATTACTTTTTAAGTCGATTGGATCATGTTTTNCTAGTAGATTATAAGAAAAATTACTTTCTAAGTCGATTGGATCAAGTTTTTTTTGAATTGTTAAATGTAACTGAAGTGTCATAATAACTGCAATTTAATCGCTCCTAGATAAGTGTTATCACCTATTGCAATGTCAACACAAATCTGAGAAGCTCAACAATGTTTTCGACAAATATAAATTAACTGTAATTATCTAATAAACTGTGTCATTTCCGCGTGCTATTTTATTGAGACCAAGGTTACCGACAGTTATTGGTTTTTTTTAAATCATCGTTTATCATTACAGGTCGTGTAATTGCAACGTTATTATGCGTTAGTGTCTTCGCCGTTGTATTATTTAACGACGCATTTTTGACGTCATCTGATGCACAGCTCTTTTTTTAGAAATCATAACTAGGTATTAGTAATTTGACCGTAAACGGCGTTTACGGTGTTTTTTAATAAGTCTTTCTATATTAAGCTTTATTTAAGTATGCGATTTTTATACCGTTTCACCTTAATATGCACGAATTAAATAAAGACGGATTAAAAATGATAAGTGCAATTAAGATCTATTGATTGTTATTTTAATACTATACTCTTGAAGCTTAAAACAATATGTAAATGTGCAACTGCATTTTTGTTTTATTCAACTAACGACGTATGTATTTGTTCTGTCATTCGTTCGTGATAATGAATGTCGATTATTAGTTTTTGTTGAGTTTTTAACACGGTTAAGCAGATAAATAGTGTAACTATTTATAATTACAAGTGAAAACGCTAAAGAAGGTTATAGGAACTTAGAATTTATGTTAGTGAAAAATATAAACATAGATGTCCTTAGCTTTTAACTAATGTTCACTTCATTTCTATATTTGTAATCATTACCTATGCGAACTCATTGTTTTTAAAATATTACTCATATTGTAAACCATGTCTCAATTAATTATGCAACTTAATTTATTGTTGGGACGACGCAATGAATCGTAAGGTGCTTGTAGAAATTATTTCAAGTGGAAATCATCTTATCGTCGTCTGTTTTTTTTAGGTTTATCAAGTTTTTTATGCGAACATTGCACTTGTAGTGCTTACTCAATGCACTTATACACTTATCGATGCATTCTAAAATAATACACTTTTTTTAGTAATTATCTAGAAATGCATAAATTAACTATAAGAATATTTGTAAATAAATGCATGTTATTAGTAAATTGATAGAAAGTAAACTTTTTGGCTTTGACAAAAACCCAGTACGTTTAGTATGATTAAAAATACATCATTTTCCAATTAATTATTTTTTTATAATCAACAAAACATTTTCCTTTTGTTAGCTTTAATTTGTTTAATTTGCCTAAATATTTATCTCCTTCAAAAAAAAAAACTTATACGTTTGAACGTAATTCTTTTCAAGTTTTAGAAAAATTAGTTTTTAAATTTTTTGAACATGTAACTTTTACTATTGTATTCATTTAAATGCAGTTGCAAACTTTTAAGGAAATTAAATGATCTTTCTATCTCTAGTTTTTTTATTATCTACAAATGAACAATGCTACTTGATTATAACTTTTGAATACAATTGAATTACGTTTCAAATGTTAGTAAATTTATCAAGAGTTCTATTTAAAAAGTGGCCTTGCCATTGGAATTATCAGAGCAAACATGAATAAAATTAATTAGTTGAAAATGCTTATCGACATTTGCATTAGATTCGAGACATTGTATCCAATAACGTAGAGGTTGAACTAATAGTTATAAATGTCCAATGTCTGTTACTAAAACAGATGTAAAATATTTGTTTAAAATGCATTGTTTTATTTTTCTACGGCAATAATCATCTTAAATATGATGAAATGAAAATGCAACGGAGAGTTATACACATTATTGAATAATATCTATGGCAGAATTTTTAAAAGTATGATAAAAATTTTTACATACTATTAAGCAATAATTGAATCAGAACTTTAACCTTAAACGTGATGAAATAACCCAATTATTATTAACAATCATTTTTTTCACTTGAGATCTCTTTAAATAATTAATTCATTCACTATCGGCGAGATTGCATATCTTATGCTATTACATCAAAAGGTTAACTTGCCAAAAAAAAAAATCACACATTTTTACAGGTATTGATCAGTAAATGTTACTTTTATTGAACTTAGATAACATTAATTTTTTGCATTTATATTTTATTGATGCGTAGAATACATTAGATAGTGATTTTAATATTGAAGCCTCCCAAATAATTTTTTATACAAAAAACTAAGTTTCTTAAAATAATCCTCTCTGGTGGTTTATCAATTTTCTGCAGTTCATAATAACCAAGGATGATAAAGTGGCGCCAAAATTAAAAAAAAACATTAGTAACGCCTAGGACTGTGAATAAAAAAAAAATTGAACTTGACACTGATTTAATGATATACCGGGTGTAGCTTTATAATAATTTATAATAAGTTTTGCCGTTAACAAACTAGCAGTATTGCTCATGTAATTGTTAAACCCATCCAAGGGCAAGGAAGCGACGTAAATCAAATGGATGGTGTAGCAAATTGATCGCGGTTATGAAATTATCTGCCACTCCTTTACGAACCGAATCATCTTCTTTACCAGGAGTTAAAAGAACGATTATAATAAGAAATTTAGAGAAAATTAAAAAAAGTAAAATAAATTTTGTTGAATGTTATTGGCCTAATTAAATAGTTCAAAGTAAAACAATTTTAGAATGAAAAAACTTTACTATCCGATAAACTATAAAGTTTTTAAAACATTTCAACTCTTTCATTGATATCTTTTGTTTCAGGTAAAATGGATAACTGGCTGTACCAATAAATAATTTACTATTAAATCAGGGCCCTCCTTGGTGAGCAAACCCAAAGAGGCCCACCTTCCGGAAAATATTGTTACCATAAACAAGTGGTGAGCAAAATGTCACGAATCATTTCAGGTTAGTAAAATTTGCTAAAGCTCGTGAGACCCGAAGTGTTCGTCTTTCTTTAATACGGGTCCGATACTAACTATAAAATTGTAGATTGATTTATTAAATTTAAAACGACATCCAGTGCAAATATTTTATATAAATTACACAATATCTATATAGAAAAATTAACGATAAAAAGTGATTAAAAATTTCGGATGATTTTGACTCTACAATTAAATAAAAAAGTTTAAAAGTGTCAAAACCAATATTAACTGTCTTATAAAACAATATTGTCATTATCTTTATAAACTTTTCTATTTAAAATTGAATAGTTAGTAATAGATAGTAATAACTTTTAAATGCTCCGACCTGCAATGAGCAAATATTATTTCAATTATTGTCAAGTGTTTAACTTGAAAAAGGCCTATTTCAATTATGGTGGTAAAATTTCGTTAGTTAAAAAAAATTCGTAGTTGAGTGTTTTTTTGCAATGATTTTTATTGTAAACAAATAAAAATGATCGTTTGAGTTTCAAACATTTTCCCTCTAAATATAATTATTTCACGAATTTGTTCGTAGTGTCCACTAACGACAAGACGTTTTTCATATGTACATTAGTCATTAACATATTCGGTTAAGGCTAATTCGTACGTTTTTATAAATATATATGACGTGTATTGTTTTTTGCCTCGTGAAAAATAGTCGTTTAAGACTTTATCACGAACTCTTACGCTTATTTCAATTCTCATAAAGTAAGAGCTTACTGTTTACACGATAAATAAATCTTTAAATCTCGACAACAGTTGTTGAGCTTAAACTACAAACGGTCACCGCTCGTTTGGATAATTTTCGTTTCTCGGGCAGAGTTGTGTTAAAAAGAAACGATGTGCGATCATTTAGAGGACAAGTACAATACTACATACTTCACGTACGGAGGTACGTAATCCAATGCCATTACTTTAAAGTCCTTCCCAGACGACAACGTTAATGTGTTTGGTGGTACACAGTTTCTTATAAAGAGCGAACGAAAAGCGGAGAAAAGCTGCAGATTTAGCGATAAGGGAACATATTAAGCTGTCGCGGTGGTAACTAGCGACGGTGATCACTATTCATTATACAGGCATCGGGTGATAAGCGATCTGAAGAACTGACGATTTTTTATTATAGGTCACTGAAAGAACAGCATTAGAGGATTTCGTCGTAAAAATAAAGACCACTACTATGGCTCAACGGACTAAAAGTGTTGGTACAGTGTACGCTTTGATTGAGACACGACGACGGTGAAGCGTCGCAGGTCGTTAAACTTGCTACTGGCAGCCGAGTTATATTGTGCACTGATATTATATATTAATGTATATTTTAACGTGTCACCGATGCTCTTATCGCCGGCTATCGACGTGCGATTTTATTTTATAATACGCTGCCCAGAGGTTAACGATCTTCGGCGGGTTGTCCTCAACACGCGGTGGTCATTCAGCGGTGTAACAGCACACAAATGCACAGCCTTATACACTTGTTAACATATAATGCGCCTATCGAATGATTACCGTACGTAACTTTCTGGCCACCAACCGGTCGATTCCAATGTACATTATTCATGCAACTCGAAAAAACTGCGAAACTAACCTCGTACGTTAAACTGTAGTGCAAGTGGTGGTCTGCAAGAGTCGTCAGCGAGTTGGTAAACGACCATAACTTTTAAAACAATAGTAAATAATAGTGTTTTATGAATGTAAATATAACATTTCACAAATACGCACTGCAATCTAGTACATTGAATTGAAGTGATGATAATTGTAAATCATTTAGATAAGTAAAACGCTTTTGCTACGAATTTTTCGTTTTTCCGTTCGATAACGAAATGTTTTGACTAATTTGTTTCAACTGTAGGAGTACGTGGAATTGATAATTACACAATCGTATAGTTGATATGTCTTAAAATAACGGTAAATTTCTTATTTGATTTGTAGACGCGAAATTTAGTCGATTATGAATGTTATAATTATAATTTTTCGCCGTCGATTTTCAATCGTCTTATTTTTCAATTCGTACAAATTACTTTAGGATTTATATTTGTTCATTTTGTAGACATACTTAGTTACTATTCAATTAAAAAATAAAATAGTTTCTATATTATAAAAATGATATTTTTCACAAGTGTATTATACCTGTACATCAATCAACTGGGATAATATATTGTACCATTTTTTTTTTTATGTAGGTTTTTTTCATCGTAGAATTGAAAATGATTTTGTATGAATAAATCATATTAACCGTAGTAAAATTACATAAGCGAAATTTTTTTTTGGTTATTTGATTTTTAGCTAACCCAAATACATAATACTGAATAAAACAGTCTACTTATATATTACTATGTATGTTTTAATAAAACCTGGCGGAACGTGTCTTATCTTAAATAACCTATGTTAAGTCTCCCGAAAACATTTTTTTTTGATCGTCGACTGCTGTGAACGTATGTAAACAAATACATATTTACTTAGTGTTTCAATGTGTTTTATAGTATATAGTAAAATAGTGTGCTAAGAGTAAAAACATTGTACCGTTACATGTAGTTTCTATTAAACTAGATTCGAATAACAATTACTGATTGATTTCAAAATTAATAAAATATTCATATTTTAGTAATATTATTATTTAATTTCAGCCCAATCGTAATTTGAAAACAAATCTTCCGTTGACATTATCCATAGTTATTATCAAGGCTCATATTTTTAACACTAAAACGTGTTACTTTAAGCACTGTAATGGGCACATAAACATTTTTTTAATTGTATATATTTCTTGATTTATCAATTACTAATTTTTACCATCATCCCTCATAATTTTTAAGGGTGCCTACTTAAATTTCTAAAACGGCAACATACATATTTCACAAGAATTCATAATTGAAAATGATTTAATTTAGAAAATTGCCTGTCAAAATTAACTTTTACACCGGTACTTCAAAATTTATGACGATTTCAAATTATAGACAGGTGAAGAAGCGCAATTATGACCATATCATTAGATATTTTTTGACCGCACTCCTCCCGTTCACTATAAAAGTTTTAATAACTTTTGAAGTACTTGATTGGAAATTTTTATCGAGTATATTTATGGCTTCAATAATATTTGAGTATTTCTATTAATAAATTAAATTTTGAGCATTTTTAAAAATTTTATTAGTTTTGTCCTTTATGATATTTTTTATAATAGGATACTGAAATAACTCTAAACACATTTAATAATCAAAATAACACTTAACCTTTGAAATGCGCAACATAAAAATATGTATTTAGCTTATAAGTTTTCCGGACCAAATCAATAACTTACTTAGGTACCTTTTAAAAAAATGTATATTTACAAATGTTTGACCATAGTTATTAAGAAGGTATGGAACTTAAACTTTTAGCAAATAAAAATATCTGCGAATCAATTCTTTTTTGTTTGATGAGAGCTAATAAAAAAGTATTTTGATTATTCTCATTACAACTAATATAGAAAAATTTTAAAAACAATACACTCAATTATTGAAATTGCTCAATAGTGTACAAGTTTTCATCGTGTTAAATAAAATTTCTTGTTAAAGAGACGCTTTTGTCTATGAATAATTAGCTTAATTTAGTTATAAAATTAACAAAGTGGTAGTTAATATTATTTTTATTTTCATTTCTATATTATAGAAAGAAACTTCAAAATTACTAAATTTTATCTTTTCGAAAATTGGTACTAGTTAATTTTTCTAAATTTATCAAAGTAATAAAATTTTGATTTGATTAACAAGTTGTACATGGTACATCTTTGTGTTATTAAAAAAATGCACGTAAAAAAAAATTATTTATTGAAATTAATAGAGGCTTTATTTATTTTAAGGAAAAGATAATTCCTATATTTATTTTAGTTCCAATAATTTTATACGACCTCAGTACGTTGTAAAATATAAATATTTCATTATCATATTATTTTATACTTAATAACTTTTATTTAAACACATTAGAATAAATCGTTAACTATATTAATAAACTTTTATGGTAAAAATAATTAAACTACGTATGTGTTAAAATGTTATTTTTTTGAACTTTTATTTAATGTTATAAAAAATAATGTTGTGTTTATGTTAGATTAATAAATATTAATATTGATGTTAAATTTTCAGCATTTTGTAAATCGCTTGTATTATGTAAATTGTTTTGAATTAATTATTGGTTTTTGGCTGCTGTTTCAGTTAACGTTGTTATTTTGGAACATGTTTAATTCAGTAAGCGATGTTGTGTAAGAAGATAGTCCATTGGGAAAATATGAAATTTCGTTCCGCTTCTAAACTGAATTTCTTTCAAGTAGCTTATGTCAACCATAGTAGAAGCATTTCTAAAAATACTTTGGCTTTTGTTAATCTTAATAGAGTTTGACAATACAGAATTACAATTTATTTATTTATTTATACTTATAAACGAATTTTTTGCATTAACAAATATATTAATATTATTTTTGAAATACAGTTTCAAATTGAAAAATTGATAATGATCTTTACACGAGGTTTCAGGGTTAAAATTAGGACCACTAATTACTATTTGATTTTAATCTGCCCTGACCGGTATTATAAGTTATACGCTGTAATGGAAAAAAATTGGCAAAATATGCATTCTTCTAGTGTTGAAACAAAATAATTATCTTTAGATAACCTTAAACATGTAATATATTATATTCAGGGTGATTCTTTTAACATCAGCCACTAGAGTTCCTAAAATAATATCTATATTAAGAAAATTCTTATTGGTATTTTTTAATTTTATATATTTCTCAATTTTTTAATTATTAAGTTTTCTTTTAATTCATCCTTTATGCGTTACAAGGGTGTCAACTTAATGTTGTTATTTGTCAACATTCATATTTTAAAATTATACTAACTTCCGCAATAATGGGTCAAAAGTTATTATCAATTAATTAAATATGTTTGTTGTCACAAAAAAAAAAAAAAATATATTGACACCCTTATAAAGAATAAGGAATGAATTATAATAATACTTAATTAATGATAAATCAAAAAATATATGAAACTAAAAAATAACAAAAAAAATATTCTTAACATTATTATTGTTTTAACAGGAATCGTAATAAATGTTACTTATTATTCGAAAATCGGTTTATATACATCTTTAAATGAAAACTATATTCAGTTTTACTAATTTAATTTCTTTAAAAAAAGCAAGCCTTAAATTTTCAAAATTTATTATTACATAAGTCTCACAAAAAAATTAAGGATTACTAAGTCTAAAAAAACATAGTGTCGCACTGAAATCTGACTGAGTCAGATGCCTGTTCTGCTACAAGAGAGAATAATAAGTGTTTTTTTTTCGTTATATTTTTAATTTTTTTGTAAAACTTAAATTTAAAAACATTTGGTTTTTTTTGTTATATAATTTTTAGATTTTCATGCGAGAGCGGCCAATGTATATTCGTGGTGTGTGCTGGACGCAGTCATTTGTAATAATAATTGAGCGTTTATTTGAAAAAACCATATTTTTTTTTCCTTCTTTGGCATCAAATTTGATGGTCGTATGGTTAATTTCGACGCAATTTGTGAAAATTACTGTCATCAAGAGTAATTATCATTTTTGGTAGTTATTGGGTTCTATATTTTATCATATTCAGACTATTTAAGGTTGTATTCAATTGAGCTATTTTTCATATAATTTGAATATTACATATTAGTATACATTGGTTTCATTGTCTATTGAGGTTTATTTTATGATGGTCAGGTGGACTCCAGTCATCGGAGTTATGGTGTCGTTTATTTGTATTTAATATATTTGTAAGTGTTATTTTTCTTTAAATTATTATTAATAATTGTCTACATTGTTATTGGTATTGGTCTAAAAAGCAATAATGCGAGAGCGCGTTTAGCTAAATTAGTAAAAAAAAGTGTTAAGGCTAAATTTTCTTTATATATTATAAATATTTGTTTTGATTAATTGTTACTCAAAAAATGTAAAATTAAATTATACGCTTTGGTCATTCTATCATATCTTGTATAAAATTTAGGATACTATTGACACGTGTAAGTATTGTGATTATTGAATATTATTATTGTAATATATTTTAGCTGAATTACATTACAAATTATTTAGATATAAAATCAGTGTTCTTCATTTTATATTTCAAAATTACAGTCCACTCAATAAGTATTAAAATCTTTTAATCAAATCATTATTTAATTAACAAAGTTCCCCTGGTCTTTTCTTAAAAAATTTTTATCATCCAAAAATTTTGGAGAAAACTACAAATGGTTATTTATATTTAAAAAAACAAATTACATTTTTCAATATGAGGAGATTACAAGACTTTCTACATACTAAATAAAACTTGTTATCACTTGAGTCATGCCAAATTAAAACCTTCAATCATTTTAATTATAACAAACGTTCCATGGAGAACCAATAAATTTAAATGATTATTCGACTTACAACTCCTAATATCACTAAAATGGTTTTAAAATGTGTGGGCGACACGGTATCATATTGGTTTATGGTCAATACTTTATTCAAAAGAAAATATCTTTGTAGTTTTCAATGGTCGTGAATTCGCAAAAAGCATCATAGGATACGGTTTCTATATTATTTTATAGGCTTTCCGAATGGAAATAGGTACATTCATAAATGTGCTATTGTGACAAAAAATAGCGTGTCCGTATAGGCTCTGTACTAAAAATACGATTAATGTCAGATGTTTCTTTACATCAGCAACCCATTGAAAATCAGGCATTCAGATTGCGTTGCGCGTGGGAGGTAAACACAATCGTAAAATTTAAAACTACCATTAACCTACCCTAACATTGATTGGACTTCGTGGGATCTCAGGGCGCGGTGAAACCAGATAAAGATTAAAGGAGTTTTGTAATTTTAAGGTAAAAAATCTTTATTAAAAATTGTCTAATTATAAGAGAGAGAAAATAAAATACATTATGAATTTCTTTGTAAGTTATAAATAATTCGGCGCTGATAAATGTATACAACAAAATATTCATTTTTAAACAGTTTTAAAAGTAATATTATCTAATATTGAAATAATGAAATAAAACTATTCGATTAGACCTTTATGATTTTGTTTACTTATTAACTAACTTAGATAGTTACCAAACAATGAAAAGGATGAATTTTGCTATATAAAAAGTTAAAGGAATCATGCTTAGTAACTTTTGATACAATTGACATTTCGTTAGAATTTTTTTTTATGTTTTATACGTTAAAATCATAATTTTCAAAAACTTTTCATAATAATAAAAATTTTTTAAAATTTAAAAATAGTTAGTTTTTAGAAACTTTTTTACAAAAATTATTTTAAATGGGTATGTGTCGCAGTTGAAGTGCACTACACTAGTATTGGCTTTACTTACCCGTGCTAAATAATTTATTTTTATTTAATCCTGCTACTAAACTAATAGGTTGATAATAACTTTTTAACTTGTAGTTATGGAGTATTTATGAATATATTTAAACCCAGGTTGGAGGAGGTGTGAGGACCAGAAATGTCTAGTGTTATAAATAGCGGCATCCATTCCTCACCTCCAGTTATTACATTAAATTGTTAATGACTTCTTAAATACTGGTCTAAAAGTTATTATCGACCAGACATTTCTTTATTTGGATTATTTCCTATCGTATGGACTATTGAAATATGTATACTACCATTAAAAAAAAAAAAAAAAATTGGTATCCTTAAAAGAGATAAGGGATAGTGTTAAAAAATATTTAAATACTTATAAATTGAGAAATAAACAATACTAAACAAAATCAAAAAATTCATTATTAAAACTGTTGTTTTAGGAGAAATTTAGCATTCAACGATAAATCAATTCCCCTGTATAATTGAGCAGTTAAAAAAATTCGCAGGGTTAATGTAGTTATTTTACGATGCAACAGTACAAGACATGGGTAAAATACATCAGCCAACTTACCACCACTAGTTGCAATATTGGATACGCTCAGTTGGTGACGAGTGGTTTCGGTCGTGCACTGTTAAAGGTCACGTCGTTTTTTAAAACGTCTTGTATTTTGATAAGGGCTCAGTGAACAAAGTCACCGCAAACTCCGTTCATTATGTCAGACATAAATGATATTATTATTTTTATTCGTATTACTATGTACGTATGCTTTCAGCGGACGAGTATTATCTTTTTTCCGTTCGATTATGATTAAAAACAATCCAAACCTATGTACACACACACAAACATTTTATAAGCCGAGTGTTATATTATTATGTTGCATACAATGATAACTATACGGAAACGGGTCAAAAAGTCACTGTCATAATCCATTTTTAATTTTCATTTTCATTATCTGTATCGTTACACCACCTTCGGTCAATCACAATGATCGCATTGTTCATTTGTATAAGATTACCACGGAACCATTCATCACATCGGGTATCAAACAAAACGACTTTGGTTTGTTATTGTATTTTTGCTAGTTGTCCTAGTAAATATAATAATAATACATAAAAAATTGTTACAATAATTTGCATTTTTCATACTGTGCGGTAACATCTATTGAAATGTCGGGTTGCTGTTTTTGACTTTACTATGTAATGTGTATTAATATTGTATATAAACTACGTATTGTAATCATATTGTTGTTATTCTCATCGCAAAGAGGCTCGGAGCGTCCGAGTAAAACCGGTAAATTAGTCTGCGGATGTTTATTGTCAGACACGCCCCCTCGGGGGGGTAGTGATTTATGCGGCACGCGGTCTGAAGGGACGTCCGGCGAAAAAACGCCATGGGCGTTGATTCATATTATAATAAATACAGCCGTTCTACTTAGACTTAACCTCTTCAGCTATGCTTTTGCATATGTAGAATGTATAAAATATCCAGTTTATCCTGAACTAGTGTTCTCTATAGATCTATTCATAGATCATCAATCGTGAACAACAATATCGACGAAATTATAATTTATTGTCATACATAGTTTGCGGAGCTATCGTTTTTTTAACTTTCCAAACTTCTAGAAATAGAGTATAAATATTATTCTTGGCTACGTACCAAACAGTTGATTTATACAGTCAAGTTCAACGGCAAATAATATACCTAATATCTAAAATAAATGTTTCCAACGAAAAAACAGCTACCAACTGCACTGTATCTATTAAATTTACTTACGTTTATGAAAAAAACTCAATTTAGTGTTTACATTAAAAGTCGATAAAAAATCATTTCCTGATCATAATTTTTAAAACAAAAAAAAAGTTGAATGATTTTATTCGTTATAGACTTGTTCAAAAATATCGAATTCTCTATAGTACATGAAATGTAAATAATTCAGAATAAATGAATATAAATCGAAAAATTAATTGGCATAAAAATCCACCCTTCTTTTAGACGTTAATCTGAAAACACCGTTTATCACTTAAGGTCAGTAGCACTTGATTGTATTATGATCTAGTTACATTATTATTATTAATATTCTAGCAACAGCAAACAGGTAAGTAAATCGCCTTTCAACGCACAAACAGTGTAAAGTGAACCATCCGTTTCCGTTAAATTACTCGCATGTGTCATAAGTTCAACAGCATATCATAATTTATAGATTGCACGTGAAACAGCCAGAGGCTTTTAGTTGAGCGATCAGTAATCGTGTTCGTTCAATACACGTAATATATACGTCGACGTGCTAATTAATTTGCGTGAACTTCCCTACAACACCGTATCACGACTCCGGAAGCTTCTGGCATGACTCTGATCTGTGTTCGTGGTTATCTAATAGTTACAATTGTGTCACGTGAGAGCACAAAACGTGTCCAGATACGCCCGTCATGACCCCACATATTTTAAAAAAGTCACGTGAACGTTTTTTCTAAAACACCCGCTCGACGTTTGGGTGGTAAAAGATATTCTTCGTTGCTCAAGAATGAATAATTTAACGTTGATATTTTAAATTCATAACATGCTGTAATACCAGACATTACTTTTGATAGTAGACGATTGATAACATACTGTCTAATAGTTGTCACCGAAACAATGAATTATGATGATTATGTCATGTTGATTTTGAACTACTAATGTTTATTGAATATAAATTTCAAACACATGTAAATATCCTTTAGCAGTAAAAATGTTTAAAATGATGTGAATTTTTTTTTTTATGCTCAACCTCCTCTCAGCTATATGACTTAACTATTGTATTAGAGAGGACGGGAAAATCTATCCAGCTCGGCGGTACTGAACCGATATTTCCGCACTGAGACAAAACTTGTTTCTAATTGAACTACATAGTCTACCTTTTTAATGATTAATTGAGCAGTGGTGCAACCAGTGAGTTTTATAGTGAAGGGAGGGTTACTTTATTTTTCAAGTAACAATAATTAAAATTCATTTGACGAGCAAAAACAAATGGTCGCATACGATAATTTTAGACTATAATCATTACGTAAGGAGGAGTTACATTTTGTTCCAAAATCCGCATTACAAAAATTACTTTCAGATAAAAAAAAAAAAAAAAATTATTAAATATATAAATATTGTGATTTTTCAAATCGAAATATGTAAAATCGGCTATTAATTACAATGTATATTATCATTTAAAATGATGTTCTATTTAAAATTAAAAAAAAAAGTTTTCGATCGAAATTTCAATTAAAAAATATTAATTATGTCATCAAGATAATACTCATACGAATAGTAATTAATACAAATGCGTATGCCATTATAATTAAAGTTTTGAAAATGTTATTTTAAGAGTTTTGAATACGTGACAAGCGCTGTTAAGATGACCTGGTAAATACTACTTTATTTTGTAAGTTTAAACACTTTGATGCCTATACACACTGTGCCACTGTTGGTACAGTTGTGTTTATTAACTCAACTCAAAGTTTTACTAAACTTTAAGTACACACATACTCTATACGTATTACACTGTAAAATTACGCCTCTTTGAATCGACTTCTTTGGCATCTCCTCATTATTTCGTATTATAACTGTATTGCTTGTTATTATCTTACTCTAACTTTTACGTACTTAATTTTGAAAATAAATAATTTTGTCAGTTACTACGAGAACTAATAGAATTCGAATAACGCCTAATTGAATTTTTCATTTTTATTAATTGAAAAAGTATAATCGAGTTAGAAAAATCCCATTTCTATAATGGTGATAGTTTTAAAACTTTTCAGTTCACCCCATTTTGCTACTTACACTATTTGTATTATTGTTTTGAAAAAAAAAAAAAATTACAAATTTAATCTATTTAAGAATTAATACAATTAAATTTAAAATACTAGTAAATTGTAAAAATAAATCATTCAGTTTTTAGTTACACAAATATGTTTACTGAAGCTAATGCAAATAGAATTAATATCAAGTTGGCAATGTTAAATAAGTATCGTTTTTTCCAAGTAGAACTATTTTTCATTAAGTTAGAATTTTGTTTTCTTTAATTCTATTACTTTAGAATAACTAAAAAAATATTGATTTAAATCAATATACAAATTACACACTGTGTAGTGAATAATGAGGTGACTTGTTAGAAAAATTCAATGAAATTGTATTACTCAATGCATCATTAAAGAAGACTATTACATATTTCTTATTATAAATATCGTTGAAGTTAGTTTTTAGTACGAAACGTTACTGAAAATAAACATGAACAACTATCAATTTTCATGAATTGAATGCAACTATAACATGATCCCTCCACGTACATTATAAGTTTATCCGCCAATGATAGGGGTTGTTGTTGTGGACAAACATAATATTACAATGTTGGCTACTCATCAAATAATCTATCGGATGCTTTTAAAGAAATGAAAAAACATCAAATGAGATTTTTTTTCCATAAGTATTTCCAATTTGTTTTTTAGTAACTGTAATACTTTTTCGAATTCCATTGTAAAGAACAAATATATATCTACAAAATAATAAATTGTTACTCTTAAAAAAATTAATTCAATAATATTAATGGCTCAACGCATCATACAAAATTTATAGAGGGATTTAAATGATCAAACTGTTATTCCTATATTATTTATTGTAGAGCTCTTGAGACAAAACGTTATACGATTTAAATAATATTTTATATAAATCAAAATAGTAAAAATCATCCAGTTGTCATGTTTCATTTTTTTATTCAATTATAACTCCATTACATATTTTTGCTCGTATTATGAACTACACAATCTTACCAAAAAAAGTTCCTAGTTTATTTTTAATGAATCTATTCCCTCTTTTATATACACTTTTGTTTCAATAAAATGATTAAAGTTTATTTAACTTTAAATTAAGGTGGAAATTTCTGAGAGTTGTGTCAAGCCTAACAATATTTTTTATTTTCATTAGTTTTTTTTAATCCACTTTAAAGTAGGACTGTGTATTAAAATAAATCAGTCAGTTCAAAGTATTATACTTTATGATTTGTTTATTTAAACATTTCCAATTTAAATGAGCGGAGCTCCGGTATTTTAAAAATGCATTTATTTGTACGAAAGATAGTGTTAACAATGCAAAATTTAGACTATATGTGAATATAAACGTGTCGAGTATTTTTTTTTTAATTATTACAAGTGCTATTATTATGATTTTCAAATCATATTTGAAAATAATAGAAACATAATCTTTCATATTAGTTTACATGTAGATTTTGCTTGATTTTTTTTATCATGTTTTGATGTAAATCGTGTCATGGGGGCATGGGTATCCAGTTGGAGGGTCTGTCGTAGTTTGACGAAACAATGTTTTATCAGCTATTGCGCTACAGCAGGTGCATGCACAATGAGGAAATAAACGACATAAACTATCATTGACAATGACGAATACTACCGCCTTGAAGAGGTAGCAATATCATACGCTTTAGTGTATTAGATGGTAACTGTGTGATTTAGTAGTAGTGAGAGGAAGTTCATCCTCCACTTATAGAGGGGTATGCAATAAGATATGGGTATGCTTCCATTGTCGTCATTAGTATTATCTGTTAAAGTTTCTCTATTAATTTTGGCTCAAAGACGCACGTGGAGAGAATAATACCTGCGGGTCCTACTAGTTAAAATGTTTTAATTTAACGTGTTTTTGTTTTACGTTATAAAATGCAACCACCCGCAGTGTGCGAAACTTGACTGCCAAGGACGTCAGCAAATAACCGGAAGTGCAAGTCCAAGGGCGAAGCTAATTGAAATACCCATTGCCGTCGTCTATTGATGATTTTTAGTCGTCATCAACACTGCAGCGACAAGTTTACACATCGTGATCAACGAAGACTTTGTGTGTCGGTCAAATGTGACCGTTTTCGTTTTTTACGCGTATATTTACCGATCAATTATATCTAACATGATAAAATTTATCAATTATCGTTCTTAAGAAATTTTAAAGTTGTATTTAATTAATTATAGGTATTAAATCTTTATATAATGTCAACAAGTTATATTTAATTCGAATAAAAGGATTGTGAGTTGAAAAAATTTTGATTATTCTTTGACTGTAATTTATATAAACAAAAGCAAAAATACCATATTTTGGGGTTAGTCGAGTTGTTTTTTACAATAGAGTACGAGTATTTTTAATGATACTATAAAGTAGCTATTTTTCTAGTGTACACCATGTACATTTAATATGCTTTTTTTTATATTTTTGTCATGATACAAAATATTGTTCATTATTTATGACTAATACGTCACTCATTATTCAGTTGTTTAAAAACAAGATAGACGCAACATATTGTTCAAAAAGTTCTAATTACTTTATTTACTGGGTACGATTATGCATATTAACGAAATAATTTTATGTTCATAAATTTAATGAAACTATTAAAATATCCTAAAGATTTTTTTGTTTATTACAACACACTTAATGTTTTCTTTACCATTAAAAAAGTTGTGTTTACTAGCACATTTGTCACGTTGAAAGAAACATACATTACTTTATGAGTTAAGTGCTAGTATCTATTGCTATGAACTACACAAGTCGTGACATCTTTCTCGCAAAGTATTGTGGAGTCCAAAAATATACCACCGTGATATTCAGCTTGGTCAGTCACTTCACCATTAACACGTTATACATTCTCCCACATAAATTCTCTTGTCTTTGTTATCTCTCACGCACTTTCCAAAAAAAGCACATTTTATAATCTATGTTGAGTAGTAACAGCTATCTTAAAAAATCACCGCAACGTAAACAGGTAATAGGAACGTTTTATTTTTTTTAATAGGCATGAACATTAACCATAAAATATAACAGTGTATAAGTGTCATAAAAATAAAAATAAAACCTCATACATGTGTATGCATTTTTAAGATACTTTGTTATTGCTTATGGAAATAGATTAGACACTTCAGTAAAAGTATTAAATTTATAAAAAATAATCTTTAAAAATTGTGTAACTTTACTTAGAAGTTTTTGATCAACAAATGACTGAGCTATGAACTTAATCTTTACAGAAATTTAAACGAGAAAAATGCATATCTAAATAAAAAAAATATTAGACCATTATTTTTCATCAATATCGATATTATTATACTAACATAAGTATTCATAAACCATTGAAATAAACCAATTAATCATTTAACAAGAAGAGGTATTTTAGTAACCACGTTCATTGAAAATTTATTATTTAAATTCCACAAAATGCTATAGAACAATGTTACATTAAGCAAAGGCATTATTGTAATGTAACAAAATTGGCATTAAAATATTTAAATAAATTAATGTAAAAAATTACAATAATAATAATAACGTATATTACCAGTAATAAGTAATATTTTTAATACTTTACTTTAATTCATTTTTTTTTATTCACAGTATGATATAAAAAATTATGCTTAATTGTTATTACATTGCAAAATAGTACAGCGTTGCATTCGTGGCTATGCACCGTGTATTTGCACTTCGAAGGTATGAAGCGTAAACATGTATTTACACCTACACATAATGGAAAATAGAATGAGGTTGTTGGTAAAGTTCTTGTAATACACAGCAGAAATATTTTATCGCATTTGTTTACTAGTTTAACTACCTCACTTATGTTAAAACTACTATTTATCGTGGTGTGTAAAAGATAAATATTTTTTTCAAAAAACTTCCATTCTCCACATTAGAGTAGTGTTAAGTGGCGTATTACTAAATACGCCAAATAAAGAGAATAATGTAGAAATTATTTAACTGAATAAGTTTTTTGTTAAATTATTTTTTAATAGGAAACTTATATTTTATAATTGTCTTTAAAATGTATTATTTTTTCTACTATTGACACTTAAAATTTTTAAATTTTATTTGACACATTAGTCAATGGATTTAATGATTTTTTTTTTTAATACAAATAAAAATAACATGAAAATGTCTGATTTGTGTTATGTAGAGCAGTATTACTAACTGGTGACCGATTGCACGACATGTCAATAGACTTTAATGCTGTCACTAAGCAACACTACAATAGGAATTCCACTTTATCAACATCATTAAAACTCTTAGGTGTTATACGCGGGATAGAATCATTAGTTTTCAAAGGACATTTATAATGCCTTTACATGTTGATATACTTATGTGTTGTATAGCTTAGTTACACAAATGTGACAGCTTGAAGGTTAATTAATAAAAGGAACAAATCAAAGTTCACGCTATAAAAAGAATGTATTTACGGGAGCGGGTTCATGTCCCTCGAGCCCTTCGATCTAATTTTAATTCTTATGGGGTTATTGAGCTATTTATAATAAATAAATTAAATTAAAACGCAGAACTTTTTATAAGACAAACTCACTTTATATAAAGCGTTGATTGTGAAAAAAAATTCTGCTAATTATTTATTATACATATATAATGATTATAGGTTGTTAAGATTTTGTTAATATTCAGTTACTTCTCGGAGATCATACCTTTGCTGAATTTCTGATTTGTAGAAAATGTGTGCACTTGATATTTAGAATAGTTTTACAAAGAAGCTTACGTCATGAGTTTATGTTACGCAAACAAATTAGATCAGCACCCTCTTGTCGATTCAATAAAAATAAATTGAAGCATTGAACTATCTTTTGAAAGGATTTAAATATATTATGTATAAAACTTCACTTACAAAAATAGACCTACAAAAGCGTTTTCATGTATTCGCTACTTGTTTCAATTTCATAAATAATAATTTACTCGGCTTAATATTATTATTGAAGTTATCTTTACTGTATTCTGTAACGTAACACGTGTAAAAATGCAAAGTGTTATTTATATTTTCCCCTTAGTTTAATGCATGCTTGTCGCTAATACATTTTACTAAAAAGAAACGCTTATAAGTGTGTTCTTTTATCCTCGGGACACATTCTTTTGAACACATTTGACCCCTTGAAAATCGAACGAGTCATTTTTTGCAATGCAATTCCATTATATCAGTTACGAAATTTTTAAAAGCTTATTATTTCGTATAGTTTACATGAAGTGCATTCATAGTAATATTTGTAAAACTAAAGTATTCAATTTGAAATTATTTTATTTGATCGACTAATGTAGCCGCCACTACGCAATATTTATAGTTGTAAACAATTGATTTTGTAATACTAATTAATTAAGTGGACACTTTTATATTTTATCAGACGTCAACACTATTGACGTTCAATTTATTTAAGGACTTCATATTGAAAAAGTATCCCGAAATGACATTTTACGAAGATATCAAAATTCAAATTTATTTATATCAAAGATGAATTTGTATTTTATTTTAATAAACATTTTATTGAAATATCTGCCATTGAGCCTCATCGTAACGTAATACAATGTAAAATATAACCTTTGACGAGTTCAAAGTTGTACGATATTTTAATTTTTCTTACATTTATTCATTTTAATATCAATTCATAACGTTTTAAGATTCCTCTCAAATCTCTTTGATAAAAAATAATACTTTAATTTTTTATAGGATTACGTCGGTATTATAAAAATCATGTTAGGTAGGTTGAGATGTATTTAAATTAGGAATAAAAGAACGAAATTTTTGCTGTAGACTCAGAGAGTCTGTACTAAAAATGATTTTCAAGTACTATATAAACAAAAAAAATATTGCAGTACTACAACCAATGATATATGATAGTCACGGATTGAGTTAAATAGGATTATACCGGACTGTTAAATTGAATACATTATATTAAACATTAATATATTTAAGATATATAAAAAATTATAGGAAAAATAATAAGTATCTTGGATTAAATTCTTATTGGCTTAGATTAATTTGAATCCAAGTTTAACTACAACTATTGTTATCAGCAGGAGAAAGTCACTGGTCCACATAACTTTATAATATAGTGTTATTTTATCTTCATAATTAAAATCAACACTTTACTATTCCCAAGTGAAAATCTACGTCAAATTTCTTAATTTTTTTTAATTCATTCGGACACATTATAGAATTGTTTTTTGAAATTATTACAGCGAATTTTAGTTTATTTTATATTATGATAATAAAAGATTTTTATATAATTTTATTTACTTTAATTTTTAATAGTAAGTAAGTGTGTCAATAAATATTTTTTTCAGGAATCAATTTTTCGATTAAAAAACATTCACGTAGAAAAAATATCTTGGAAAGTATATAATTGAAACATTAATCTTAGTTTAATTTTTTTTTTAAATAAAAAATATAAGAAACCTTGTAAGTGTAAAATACTAACTGTAATTGAATTGAAATTTAAATGTATATGAATATCTGATTTGAAATAATTTAATTATATTAACTTACTTAATTTTTATTTTATAAGTTTTAACATTTTTAAAGTTTTCTTTTAAAAATTGATTTCATAAAAATATTTCAAGTACAAATTAAATATAAATTAATAAAATTTTAAATCAAATCTAAATATTTATATCGTAGTCCACTATGATTGTTTACAAACACAACCAAAAATTAAATTTCTTTAGATATGATTTTTGACGATTCTAACAAATCTAATAACTTTTGATCAACTAATTATTTTGAGTTTGTTTTTTTAAATTAATATAATAATTTAAAACTACAAAAATAGCATCAAAAATAATATTTTTTTAATTTGGGAAAATTTCATAAAGGAAATTAAGATTTTTTTGAATAGATTTGAAAAAAAAATTACTTAAAAAATGATTTTTAAGTTCAATACTATATTTTTTGTATCATTTTAAAGTTTGTAAAACTTTAAATATTTTCAAGTTTATTAAACGGTATGAAAAGTTTATCTTAAGAAAATGATAGAAGTAAAGAATATTTTTACATTAAATACAAGTTATGACATTTTTTCCCGTAGAAATAACTGTAGTTGGAATGTACGTCTGTAATTAAAACAATAAAAATATCCACAAAAAAGGCTACAAACAAAGAGTTAGCGCGAAAACAATGAGTTTTCTTCTCTATTTTAACAATACATATTTAAATTTTTAATACATAAAATAAACACATGAAAATTCAACAAACTTTAAAATGATACAAAACATTAATAATAATATTTTTTTTATTGAAATCTACTTTAAAAGTAAATTTATTTCTTTTTTACTAGAATTAAAAATGACTATAATAGATTCGTAGGTACTTTAAAAGGTTTCTTTTTACAAAAAAAAAAAATATATATATCTTATATATGAGTATAATATAAATTTGCCATTAAAAAAATTCACATGACGTAGGTCTATATTTCATATAGTGACATCTACAGCTAAAAAAATGTTTGTGATAATTGTAATTTTTAAATAAATTTATGTGTGTGCTAAAGTACAGAAAAATCAATTCATATGGCCAGACCCGGATATTGAAGCTCTTGACAGAACTCGATTACTGGAAATGATTCAATGGGATTCCGTTTTTGAATTATACCATCGGAAATTGTTATTTATGGGTATTTTTGAACTTGTGCCTTTTGTAATGGATTGTTTTGCTTAGATTTTTTAATTAAATCATCAATTAATTATTAATAATTTAATTAGGGAAAAAATGAAACCCATACTCTATTAACCCATATAGGTATTATTCAGAAATATAAACATCAATAAAAAATGTTTTCAACGTTTTATGTCTTCAAAATAATTGGTTTTTAGCAATATAATATTTTTCATAAATTAATAACAAAAATTATATTTAAAAAACTTAATATTTTTTGTAAGTTTAAGCTCAGTAATAATATAATTATTAGACAGCTAACATTCATTGTATGTCTTGTGGGGCAACTAATTTTATTTTTTTTAAATAACTATTATTTATAATTAATTCTGTTTTAAAAATGTAGAGATTATTAGTTATTTATTAATTGAAATATATGGTTTGTACAACTCCAAAAAAATAAATAAGATTTCATAAAAGTACATATTATAATTACTAAATATAGACTTAGATGATTTGGTCATTTTACGAGGAGAGAGGAATCGGAAGCTGTAATAATAGTTATAGAAATAAATGTTGAAGGAAGAAAAGGTAGAGGAAAAAAAATGGAGAGATGTTGTTGAATGCTATATAAGGAAAGCTGATGTTAGTGTAGATGATGTGGGAGTTCGTGTCAATTGGAAGTTTAGGAAAAGGATGGTCGATCCGAAGTATTTTGGATTAAGGCGAAGAAAAAATAAGAAAAAAATTGTCAGCATATTTTTAGAAGCTTAATTAACATTGTTATATAAACAAATGCTTTATTTTATTTTGAGTTAGAAATATATTTTAGTTGTATGTAAATTCATTATTCATTGTAAAAATAATATATAATAATAATAATATATTAAAAGTACCTAATACGTCAAATAATAAGTATAAAAAAATAATTAACAATATTTTACTGTTGAGTATAGATTTGTATTTTACAGTCCAAAAAGAAAAATTTATAGAAAATAGAAATTTTAAAATGCAAAATAAAATGTTAGAAATTTAATTTTTTACAATAACATAATTTTGAGATATTTGTTTAAATTTTTAAAATTGAGTTTTTTTTTCAATTTTTGGCAACAATATGTTCAACTAGGTTTAAATCAAGTTCATTTGGCCCATAAATCAGTGATAGCTGAGAATTTTCAGACATAAAAAAACACACAGTGGTAAAACCAATATCTTCATAGCTTCATGTCGAAGGTAATACATAAAATAATTTATTAAACGAAAAAAACAAATCTGAAGATGGTGCAGTGTTAATTAGGGAAGATAATATATCAGTGAAATAAAACCTTTAAACATTTGTCTGACGTATTATTTTTTTGCAAATCGATTCATAATGAAAACTAACAATGCCAAAATTGTTTTAAATTAATTAGTGGAACGACACATCAAGTAGTAAATTTTTTACCCTAAAACTTATGCACACTAAATCTTTATAAATAATGAGAAATTAGATTACTAATGTTATAAAAATGAATTATAACAGTGACGTACGAGTGATAAAGCCAATGACAGATTTTCCAATAGTGTAGGTGGTAAAGTAATTTAAGGTGTCTTTATAATCAGTGATTACATAATGTAAATAAGGGGTGAAATTTAAGATTTTGATATTTTTAAGTCATGAGAATGAATAAATTTAAAAAATATTTGTATTCATAATAAGCACGCGTCGAATTAAAAGTTTTTTTTGTTTACATTTAAACATATTATAACGTTATCTTATAATTAAGTTAAATGTTATTCAACATTTAAACGTTATACAATGTTTATGTTTAACTTTTTTAATATTAAAATATTAATTAATTTTTTACGTTACTAAATTTATACATTTAACGCTAAAAGTGTTCGAAACATAATTCATTATCATAAGCAGNTAAGTCATGAGAATGAATAAATTTAAAAAATATTTGTATTCATAATAAGCACGCGTCGAATTAAAAGTTTTTTTTGTTTACATTTAAACATATTATAACGTTATCTTATAATTAAGTTAAATGTTATTCAACATTTAAACGTTATACAATGTTATAAATATTATATGAGTAAAATTATGTTTAAAGATATTTTACAGTAATTGATATCACTCGTTTTTCGTTTTAATAATTATAATTCTAACGTTTTCTTGCCCTGATAATAAGAGACCTTCATATACACCCAAAACAAATAAAATCACGTAGGGATTTATATTTATTTTTTTTTTTAATTACGATAGATCTGAGGGACGTTGTGGCCGAGTCGGTAACGCGGCACTGCCTTGGGTTCAAAACTCGGCACGGTTTGCCGAACGAGAGATCAGTTCGGTAATTGGAGTCGCCACCCCTCTCTCCAACGATGGACTTACCACCCGTCCCGGAGTATCAATGGTTTAGAAACCTCCTCGAGGTTTCTCGAGGAGGTTTCTATTGGACGCGTCTATCTGACATACAATATCTGATTTCAATAATAAAAATTTATAAAATATGTATACTATAAAAAATACTGTCACTGACTATCCAAAATAGTTAAATATTAAACTCTTGAACATTATTCCTTGGCTGAACAAACACATAAAGAACAAAATAGAAATTTTAGTACAATGTGTCAGTTCTTTAGTAATACATTTTTTTTATTCCTATCCATTCCGTGTGTTAGATAAACCAGATACCTTAAGGCGAGCTAGCATTACTAGGTAAGGGATAAGTACAATGGTTTCAATGGAATGACAACCATTAAAGTAGTTTAAATATACTAATAATGAAAAAACTGCACGATAAAAAAACCTTTTAATACGTTAGAATATAAAATTCAAAGATATTCAGCCTCTATTCCATAAAAACATTTAATAGTTTTTTATATTTTCATATTATAATGTGGAACATCAAACATTTAATAAATAAGTTAAAGGATCATTCTGAACCTCATCATTTCAAATATTATAAAAATTGGAATGCGTTATACATATGCAGTCTATAATCTAATCATTATATTGTGGGTGAGATCTAGTTGATGGAACCATAGGACTTTAGAAAGACTAGGTACGATGCCATCGAGCAAAGCTGACAGGGAGGAAAGACTACTTGTCTAGTTACACATCCGAGAGGGTGGATAAAGTAATACAAAGCGTCAGAATAAGGTAGAAGAAATTAAGGATAACACAGAATAGGTAATGTGTTTTAAGCCAAAGAATCTATAAATTCGTTACCACACTAGGAACCTAGTGGAATTGAAAATCCTTACTAGAGGTTAACATTTTGAGGAGGATTGTTCTAATTGTAAAAATTAAAGTGGAAATCATAGAACTGAAAGGATTTTCAATAATAGCCAAAAGACATGCCTGTGAATTTGAACAAATAAACAAAGAGGTATGTAAAATAATGTATTAAAATAGATAAGTAGATATTAAGACTTGGTATGTAATAAACACAAAGTTTTCAATGATGAGGCAAAGCCATTAGTAAAAATTAAACGAAGTTGAGAAAGTTTGCATAAGTATAACGGAAAAATAAATTATCAATAATAAATTTCATTAATAAAACAATGAATATATTATTAAGAATACTTTCAGTTATATCTTTTGAACATATAAATAACTCGATGTAGAGTTCATTTTGGGAGCGATGATTACTCGTCCGAAGTTGGAACTATACTGACGGCTGTTTTGTTTTCTACTTGTTATTATCATTTTTGTTGTTGTTTTTTTCATCTTATCATTTATTTTTGTTGTTGTTTTTTTTCATCTTATCATTTATTTTTGTTGTTTATATCATGTTTATTGTTACCCTATATACTTAGTCTAAGTGTAGTTATTCATGAAAAAAACAAACCAATATTTTTGTGTATGTTACGGTCAAAATGGTAAAAACGGGCAATGTATAGAACTGTATACATTCAAAATTTTATTTAACCCATTTCCCGTTTAATAGGAAAAAAAATTATAGGTTCCCACTTAACTTTTGTAAGTTACCCTTAAAATCCACTCTATGAAATTAATTTTAAATTTAAATCTGTACATTTTTATGAAAAAATTTAACGAAAAAATGGAAGATAGCATTTTTAATAAATCATACTGTAGATAAAAAAGAGTAACTTTTTCTTTATAAATTTAATAAATAATGTGCATTTTTTGCGATTTTTTTTTTTATTAAAGGGGAGATTAAAAGTGCTATAGCAAAGCGTATCGAGAAGAGAAATTTTCTCTATCTTGCCAACAACAAAATAAAAACTGACCTAGGGTTAAGGGGAAAGAAGGAAAACATTACAAAAATTATTAATAAATAAAAAACAGGACTTTATCTAGATAAAAGAAAACATTTTTTATCTTTTACCTAGATAAATTTTTCCCCAAATATTAATATAAAATTAGAATGTGTTATTACCAAGGCTGTTTTATCCCGATTAATATTACTAAAATTATCTATTTCACTATTGGTAAATGTAGATTTACTAATATACAAAACTATATGAGAGAGTCGACGTCCTCGGATGAGAGGCCAATGCTCTTTATCGCCACTCTGCGTGCCACTGAGTTGTAGCATGTTGTTTTTGTTTAGTTTATTTGTACAATTTACATAATATATTATTTATATTGTTTTTTTTTCTTTTTATTTGAGAGCATGTGAATATACGCGAATAAATAGAGAGAAAAGACGCTAAAAAACTGTGTTTATGCTAACACATAAACACTCAGTGCACTTATGTGTTTTAACGATATTATTGTTATTTGCATGTCTACGCAGTCTGTAATGATCACAATTTCCTTCACAACACGCGTTTTTGTACAAAGACCTACCGCAACAATAATTTACTGTGACCTACATTAATAACGTAACTGTGTACTATTAGTGTTAGTCTATTGGAGTGTCGTCGGTAGAGGTGTAGTTGGGATAGATGAAATAGAGAACGCGATATGAGCAAAAATTATACGTTGATTAGTAAAAAAAACGTCGTTTTGCGACTTAACTTGTTATTGCTACGTCACTCTTATATATGTCATTGCTATTTCAATGTTTTTTTTTTCGAATGTCATCAGCTCAAATGTCATCGTCCTACTTTTTTAAGAGGAAAAAATATATACTTAAAAATAAACAAATCACGTTATTTAGTTTTCTGAGATTCGCTCGAAGCTTTGAGCACGTTATTACTTCTAAAAATGTGTTTTTGATAGGTCCTCTGTTCTATTAATAAAAAAACTCGTCAATAACACAGCGAGGGATTAATGAACTTTTACTGTGTATTGTGGTTTCTGCATATAATAAAACATTTAACAATATTTTAATTAAGCTACATGTATGTTATTTAATGGTAGAAATGGATCAAATAAATAATGAACGTCACTATAAAAATAAAAAATTTTAATTAACCAACGTCGATATTGAACTATATTATTTACATAATACAAGATGATTGAATTATCGTTGACCACTAAATTTCTCCTAAAATAATAATAATTTGGAAAATTATTTTTGTAGTATTTAAGTAGTATTAATTTCTTAGTTTTTAAATGGTTTAATATTTTTTAGGTCTATCCCTTATAATGGTAACAACTTTTAATGGAAACTTATACATTAAACCAGTCCATGTAATAGAAAACAACCCAATGAATGGTCGATAACAACTTTTAGAGATCTGTATTACCGAAATTATTAACATTATTAAATGTAGAATAGTAGCTAGGTGTGGGTTGTGTTATTATTATAATTACACATCGCATTGTCGCACTACTCCTCCTCCCAACCAGGTATATAAATAATTATAACTCCCAAACTTACCTGTTCAAAAGTTGTTATAGACTAGTCTTTTATTTAGTTGAACCATTCTTTATTATTAGAACTAGTTAAATATGTATGTTACGATTAAGAAAAATAAAGTTGGTACCTTTATAAAGGACAAATCTAAAAAATATTTAACCGTTCCAAAATTGAGAAATAAATAATCTAAAAACAAATTCTCTAATTAATTATTATTATTATAGAAGAAATATAGTAAACGATAAATCAATAACAGTATTTAAATCTACTTTCAATCATAGATAACAATTATCAAAATAACTCAAGTTATTTTACATAAAGCGTATTTTAATAAAACACGAATATATGTTTAAGTTAAATAATATAATTTTTAGTCTTTTTTGTAATTTTTCGTTTATTATTAGCAGTAATTTTATTAGATAATTATTTAGAACTACGGGTAGTAAATATAATTACTAAAATGGATATCAAATAGTTTTATAACTTGTAAAAAAACCCAGCACAGTGGAGTCGCAGCATAGTGGGGACGTTGCATAGTTGGGTCCAGTATAGATTTAATCTGACAGTGATTAAAATCACTATAAAAAAAAACGCTTCGATGCAAATCTTTAGATAGTGTTTAATTTTAAAAAATTTGTGGATTATTCCAAAAGCTTCATAAACTGCTAGTTCCTTATTAATATCCTGATTAAGATAAAGTATGTCGAATGAAACAGGGATTATTAAAAAATAGTATTTCCCATAAAAAAATTATATTGATCAATACACTTTTCAATAAGTTATAGCATTATAAAGTTAAAAATATAAAAAATAAAATTGAGAATTTTCACACAATAATAGCATTTGATAGCCATTTTCACCGTGAAGACAAAATAAAGTCCGAAATTTTTTTTTTACATAATAAAGTAGATTACATTAGCTTTAATTTAAGATATATATAAAAGTGTCAGATCTTCCGAAACACTTTCAAAAGTTAAGTTGAAAAAATTAATTTTTTGTAAAAAAGTTGTCATTTTAAATCCCCCTGTGGGCAGATAAAGGGTCAAATTTACATAAAAAATATATCAAATGATAGGTAAAGACATCAAGCATCTATAAAAAAAAAAGTTATAATCATATGTTCATTTTTAAAAAAGGTACGGCAGTTTTTAGTAAAAAAAATTGAAAAAATTTCGAAAATTAGCGATTTTTAAATTTGTAATTTTTTTGGAGGTTTCCCCCATTTACGGGGAACGAGGGAATTTTTTTCAATTTTTGAGGGTAATGTCTTTGACTAGGTACAATTTGTGATCTTTTGACGTATCATTAAAAGAAATCGGTTCGGTGAGAGCTGAGAAAAAGTGGTAACAGACACAAAAAAAAAAAACACATCTTAGTAAAACCAATACCTTCTCAGCTTCGCATCGAAGCTAAAATTTGCATTATAGTTTACAATAATAATATTGTGTTTTCAAAAAAGAACTCGTATAACTACATTTTATTAATACGCCTATGTAAAGAAGGTACTAAACGTAATATTTCTATGTTATATAAATTCGCATATTAAAATCTATAAAAACTAATACGGAATTAAATATACAATGTTCAATGACATATTTTAGTTTATTTATGATCAAAATATTAAATACTAAAAAAATTGAAATATATTTATAAAATTTATTTAAATGTGTAGCAATTGATTTTTCGACATTATCATAAATTTAATATTGGTACATTATTTTGCAATACGTGGGTCTGTTTTCATATAGTTTAAGTATTTTTTAACCTTAAGTAATTCGATTAGTTACCTAGTTGTACCTATTGCCACGACGACCTTCACTGAATATTAAAACTTGCGAATTTGTCTATGAAATGTATGTACACATTAACATCATGATTTCATAAGCTTATAATATACATAAATTGTAATAGATAAAAATTATTGGGTTTATTTAAAGATTCTATTAATTATTTCTATTAGATATTGATTTATATTAATGCCGTATAATGCTACTATTATTAGAGAATATTTATTATGTTATAAGCTTTTACCTTTCATTTGAAAATAGCTATAAATATATTTTCAAAATGAAGAGATATCGATTGACGTTATTTGCCACTTATTTCAAGGGCATCGTTGACACTGGACAGTAAAATTGTGTAGTCCAAATGTTTATAAGCTATAATTAACATCATCAAGTAATAGCTTGTAACCGTTTAATAGAATATCATCATGTTCAGTTACACTAAACGAGTAAACATTTCAGTTATATAACAATTACATTATTTGATATAACTGATGTAAAATAACTTATTTATGTGGGATAAATTACAAAAAAAAATTAAATATAATGAAAATAAATAAAATAATTATTTAAACGTTTATATAAACAAAATAGATGAATTTTTTTTAATTTCATTCACATTGCTATTTCGATTGAAATTTTGTTTCCTGTAATTATTTTTTAACTTGTCTACTTCGTATGTGTAAATACGTTTTATGGTAAGCAAAAACGTACCTTGTGTGCACAGCTGTTGACGTTTACTATCCTTATTTATTATAAATTACAAAGATCAAGCAACCGCCTTCACTTATGAAAGCGGTGGATATAAACATCCACTAAGTGTTATTAAGCCTACCAGTACATATATACGAGCGCTTGTAAACCTTTGACATGCGGGTTATAAAATAAACGAGTGATAACAATAACTACATCGCGGAGTATATAGTTATATTTTTTTAACACTCAGCGCATTGTTTAAAGGCTCGTGAATCATGTTGCGGGTATGACGGGTTTAAGTATTTTTTGACAGTGTTATCGCAACCCTTTTGTGACAGTTAAAATTTTCTCAAAATGCGATAACACGTTTTCTTTTAAGAGCGCGCAGTTTTAATGGTAACTTTTAATACCTAGTCATTTTCAAAATGAATCCACTGCGGGAAAATGTAATTTCATTGAAGAGTTTTTATAGCGAATAAACTATTAAAACTGTTCGACGTTCGTCTTGATCCTTATAATAATCATTGCAGGTCTCAATCATTCATTATTGATGTCGAATTAAGGTATACACTCGTGCATATGGATTATATCTCAGCACATTTGTTTTTAATCAAGAAAAAGCTTTCATGTCAACAATTACGAGTATACGCCACCATATAAAAAGGAGCGTAACAAAACAGATAACTTTTCTCAGTAACGTTTCTTGCATTTTTCTAAATTTGAGTAAATAAGAGTTATTTTAAACTATCGTCAGAGTTTAGTAATGGCGCATTTGATATTCCCAAAAAACCATACAATACATAATGGTGTGACCTGGTTTATACATAATCACAAGAATGTAAATATTAAGTGAAGCCAAAACCACTGAATGTCAAACAACCGACAAGTATTTACTATTATGATGATTTGGCAAACATTAATACCATTTGCTGCAAAATAATGTAGAAATTAAATTTCATAAATTCTATAAATAAATAAGTATAATAAATATATATTCGTAAAAATCGTGTTGTTATAAACTACGGTGTTTTTCAAAACAAATAATTCATACTTTTGGATGTATTTAATGTTCCTTTTTTAATATTATAACTGAACACTGAATGCTTAAAACAATTTGATTAAAAAAATTCCCAACAATTGATTTTTTATTAAAAATTTAAAAGGCAGTATTAAATTAATCGAATTCCATAAATAATCAAATAACTTAATTTGATTATTATTTTATATTATTATGTGATAAATACTATTGTATGTTTTTTCACCGGTGTAGTCCCGAAGTAAATTAAATTCATAAATTATACTAAAAATAATATAGGTATTACAATTTGTGTTAATTTGACTATGTTGTTATTCCAAGGGGAAAATGTGGACATATCTTGTTGTTATGTAGAAAGCAAGACCTTCACGATCATCAACCATCACATTTGATGGTACATGTTTTGTATGTTTTTTTAATAAATATGAAATTTCATCTATTTAGCTGTACCGGACAAGAGTCTTTTTTGGATAAGCAAGTCTTCCAAGGTCGTCACAGTCTATAAACCATCAAGCGTGTTATCCGTAAACATTTGATTACTTAAAAGTGTGACTGGGTGGTAACAGAACTGGTAGTATGATTATATTTCATAAGTGGGTATTAGCATCAACTTAAGTTGAATAAGTGCAGACGAATTTTAAGTCGTAATATGTTGAGTTTTAAAAATCCTTGTGTCAACTTCTAGGTTATTATTGGTCATCTTGTGGGCTAAATTTTAACGACGTTTCTACCTGAAGTTATTTTTCATATCATAATAAAATTGACTGTTAATAGTTATGACTTTTATCTAGTTCGAAATTCAGTTTAGTAAAGAGATACATAAAAAAGTTCTTGTAATATTTAAGTGTTCAATATTTAATAATTACTCAGTGTTAAGATTTTAAATATTTCACCGGTTAAAATATAAGCGCATATAATCGTTATAGAAAATATAGGAAGTTTCCGTTTGACTTTTTCAGTATGACGTTATAATGATGTAGATAAATTTAATTCCAATTAGTATGGTATTTTGTGATAGGTGCATCATTGATGTTTAGATATTTCTCAGAACAGTATGGCATAACTTATGAATTGTATAAGTGTGGTACATCTTTTTCACATAATTTATTACATTTCTTCAAAATTAACGTCGAATAAACTTGTAATGATTTAAATAAATGTGTTGTGATAATGTTGATAAAGTTACGTTAGGTCACGGGAGAAAAAATAATATAGTAGAATAATATTTGCTAAAAGACGGCAAGGGCTCAATGATCCCAAAGGCACGTGATTCGGATGATGGTGGGCGTATATCTATTCTATTTTTACGCGAAACGCAGTTTAACGTCTCCGGCGATTTTGCTGGTCGTCATTACAGTAGCTGTTCGTAAATAATACGTTTGTACCATCTTAAAACACTAATAATAATAACAATAGTTAAAAAGCGTTATGAGCTAACTGTCTTTATACGAAAAAACATTTCACTTGTGTTCTTATACACTATGAGAAATCATCAATTATGTTTTTTCAGAAACACAATTAAACATACATCTTACCTATAAAAAAATATTTGAAATTGTTTTTCTTTTATCCTCTCACAAATTTTATTCTCGAGTATAGCTGCTTTTGGATATTATCGTTAGATTTTATTAAATAATATAATACTCAACAAGAGTAACAAACTAAGTGTATTTATCAATTAATTTCTCTATACAACTGCAGTATAACGTAAACGACTATTAATATTTATGAATTATATCATTTTGCAAATACGAATTTCACATTATAATGTATTTTTATCAAACCAAACCTAATTAGCTAGAAAAATCATGCCAACCTATACAAGCTAATATACCTTCTAATATTAAATAAACAGTCAGAAGTATGAACACGCATGATAAATTTATGGTTATAAAATTATTTTAAACTTAAAAGTACTTCCTTACCACATATGTCATTCGACATGTGCAGTGCATACATCAGTTTTACACGTCTCTTTCTTTTATTTCACACGATAAATGATCATTTTATGTGCTAGCTAGAAATTTATTGTTCTTGCTAAAAATAATAACACTTTGAAGGGTCCGTGTGGAGTTATTGAAAAATATGAGTGTCGTAAAAGTTGTCCTTGAATTGAGTTCAACGTCTATGACTGGAAAATGAATTCGTATTAAATTATACTTCAGGTCCGTGAAGATGATACTTATGTATAATATTATTATTGTATAACTGTATAACTAACAAATATTATAATTGGAATATGAAAATAATGGGCCGCTTTAAATTATCGCAATGAACAGCGTTCTATAAGAGATCCCTAACGTTTCAAAGTTCGTTGAACTACCTGAAAAAGTGATCCATCTTAGTATTATGTATAACGTGAGATATAAGGGTATTTTAGACAATGTCTTGTCTTTCCAGACAAGTTATTGCTTATAGTTATTATGTCGAACCGCAATAAAGAAATTTCAATTAAAATTCTGTTTGCCACAGTGTCAAGATTGATGCTTGCGCTAAAGATAATAATTGTAAAACATTACAATAAATGTTATTTTAAACGAAATCACTAGACTATTCATAATGAATATATTAAAATGGTATTACGTGTACGTAGCTATAAATATAAAGTGTATTTTGATTACAATCAATTCAATTTATAAAAACTTAATAGTTTATTTTGGTATAGACTTCAAATGCTGATAAAGACTTCCAAAAGCTTTCTATGTTAAACTTGTTATAAATTTAATGTTCGTCGTAAGTAGCCTTATAGACAATTTTCAGATTCTTTTGATTAATTTTCAAAACTTTTCATTTCTATTTTGTATTTTTTTTAACAGCGGATCATAAAACTATTTAGTCTGATTGGATTACTTTTTTATTTTAAATGCGTATACTGACATGAGAACTTTTTCTAAAATATGGTCTTCATACATTTCATCAGTAAGTCGTTGTTTACAATCAATTAGTATATACATGTGTTTAGTTTATGATCATCATATAATTTATTTTTGTTAGCAAAAGATAGTTAAAACTTTTAATTTTATGTATTTAACATGCGTTAATTTTAATAATTATATGATTTTAATAATTCAAGTTAAAATATACAGTTAAAAATGAAATTTGGATAAGTAATTATAAATCGCTTAAAGTCTAGATAAAAATTGAATTACTCCTCCAAGTATTGAAAGTGTAACCAAACTGTTTAAACAGTTAAAAAGGCTTAGTTTAGTTATTTTACGATGTTGCTCTTACGTACAATGTACAGGCCATGTAGACATAATATTTTATATACACACGCACATAATTTATTATTTATAATAGTATAAACAGATTTTCCGCACCCGTTTATGTTTTGTCACGTATTCAAAAGCGTTAAAGACTAAACAAAGGTCTCACGGTTTAATTATCCTTGAATAGCATTCCGTAGGCCCCACAACACCGTCAATATAGTCCAGTACCCTATCACTATTTGATACGGCTTTTTCATTTTTATAGAAAGTACAAAATGTATTATTAAGAAAGTATTATGTTTTTAATTGAAAGAAATATATTCATAAAACAATGCGTGTATTTTTGCTTTGTTTATTGAATACACAGTATGTATAACACTAAGTATTTTTACAGTAAATGTCAAACAATTACGGTTAATTTGCCCGAAGTGTTTTAATAGTGGTTTTTGAAATGAAGATCAAAACTGATTTAATATCTCATTAGATTATTATAATCGTATAAAATAGAAATACTATCTTACACGGAATATCTAAGTTTTTGCATTTTAGGGCCGTTCAGTAATCAAACATTATAATTATTATACTTAATAATTGAACGATGAAGTATGGATTAAATGATACTTTTTTCCTAATATCTTTTTAAGAATTTTCGATTTTCAATAGTCGTTGTCCAAAATTGAACTTTTTTTCTAGATATCTTAATTTATTTTAAATTTAGGATATTTTTAACTTGTTATATTTTTTTTTTCAAACACAATCTTATGACTCATTATTTTGTATGATTGAAATAACCTAATTTTTATTTGCTAAACATAATTGAAATAATGTGTCTATAATAATTTATTAATAGCAAATATGTGGTTAAATGAAACGGTATTGTAGTTGAAAACAGTTGTGAAACACCATAACAATATAATGTGCTCGACAGAAGACGATAAAAAGTTTTCACGCGCTATGTTCAGCTAAGTTGGAGCTGTTGCTGTATTTCCGACCAAGCCGTGTCCCTTCGGGTCCGAACTTTAGGCGCGTTCATTATTTTTTGTCTTCGAAGTAGTAATTTATGGGATAAACCCCACTCACTCTTGTCTGGGTAAGATAGGTTTTCTTTGAAATTTTTCTTCCTTTTTCTTTAACTTCTCTAGTTAAACTTCATGTTGTCTTCGATGCCCACGCTTAAACAATATAGCATTTTATTTATTGTTATGACCAGTACAAAAACAATATCATCGACTAGACCGACGGCAACGATGTATAGAGAAAAAGCAAAAAAAAATACATATTTTACGTATCACCAAGGCAATTATTTTACTCGAGTCTACGAACATTCCCAGTTCGTATCTACAAACCGGGACTGTGTATATTAGCAATTGTTTCAGCAATGATAATAGTAATATTGATTTTTAGTTTTTGATTGTAAACAAAACATCACCAACTATTTGTCTAGAACTTAAAATGAGTAAATCGTCTTTTCTAGATTCATTAAGTATATTTACATTCTAGATATTTTCTATTATATATACCATTTTATCCCTTAAATTATAATTGCTTATAATTTATAACGAAACAAAATTAGTTAACAGTTAAATTTAATACAAATTTAAATATGACACATTTACAGCAAATTTTGGGGAAGCGCATTTTTTGAATATATTACTAAATGAGAATTTTCATGTTAAATAATGGATTAAGAATGTAAAAGTTTAACAAATTTACAATAAAAACTTTTTCCTAGCGTATAATATGTTAATTACTTCTCATAAAGTATTAAAATAAATGTTTATTTCTTAAATAGAATTTTTATTTGGTACATACAATCATTTAAATAACATTTTTTTTATTATCAGGTTAGGTACTCGAAATATTAGTTACTATTATTAGTATTATGTTTATTATATGTTGCACTTTTCCATGTTAATTATTCCTCACGAAAAATTGAGTAATTAAAATTTAAGTTACGTTAAACAGTTAAATATAGTCAATGCGATAAAAATATACTACAAATTTTTTTTAAGTTTATAAATCCACAAAATTGTCCATTTTGATTGAAAATTCATTGAAATATGAAATTTTTAAGGGCAACTCAAATGTTAAATGAGAGATTAATTCTAATCTGTATATTTTTATAAAAAATAAACATTACTTAACAAATGGGGGCTATCATTCTTAAAAAAATTACACTGTATGACAGTGTTACTATACAAGATGATTCTTTTATTATTGCTCTCTTAATTGATCAAAAATAAATGTAATACTGTGAATTTTACTTTTGATTACTTTTAGTATTATGATTTTCTTGATTTCTCAATTTTAGAGTATATTTCATGTTCATTCCGTATACGTTATAAAGTAAATAACTTTAATTTTTCAAATAGTAACATACATGTTTAAAATTATTATTTAATAAAAATACATCTAATAATAAAAAGACTGATCAATTAGAACTTTTGGATGAGCTTTACGGAAATTCTTAACATTTATATACCTAAGTAGCAGATGGAGTACGACCTGGAAATATAATATATTTTTATCACTATATTATAGTGATAAAAATAACAAAACTGGCGCCTCACCTTCAGCCATTACTTTAAATTATTAATAATTTCCAAAACACTGGTACAATATTTATTATTAACCAGTTTCATATTATATTTTATAAGCTAGTTAAATATGTGTATTATCTCTTGACACTTTTATAATGCATTAATATGAAAAATACTATATGATTGATAAATTAAGCAAATCATATGATTAAAAGAAATCAAAACTCTAAATAATATGTAGTTATCAAATGTATTTATTTTTCAATTGATCAAGTGGTAAATGATGAAAAAATTACCTTCTGTATTAAAAATTGATCAAGAGAGATATTAATTAAAATAATTTAATATAATCAGTTGCAACGGACGTATCTAATAGCATCTACATTGTATAATGCACTCCTATTCATTTTTGGATTTTAAATAAAAATTCAAGTTGATTTTTCTACTCAACTACGAGAAAAAAATTAAAGGGAAAGCGATGAAAGTAATCGAGAATGTTTTTAATCAATTAATAATATATGTCAGTCTATCAGAATATCTGACCACCAAACTATTTGTATATTAGTTATTCTTGACGTTCTTACTTTAGCTCTTCAAGGTCCTAACGGTAGTTACATTATTCGTAAGTACCTTAAAGTGACTTCCGAGGGTTTTCGGATAAATTTCTGACCGGAATAACATTTTGCACAGAAATCACACACCTCTCATTCCTACAGTTTACCGTTTATCTATGTTCGATGGTTTTTATTTATTTGCTTCTCTGAAAACATGTGGAATGTGTGCGCATGAAATATTCATTACGATTCTCCGTGTGTTTGATTTGAAAACCCTACAGGGGTTTCACTGTATTTTGGTTCTTTGGATTCGAATAATAAACTACCCCATCTGAAGTAAATCACGTAACTCCATCACGTTTTATCGAGAGGACAATAAAATTATAAAAACAAAGTACACCGAACTATATTGGAATTTACATAGGCCCTTTTAATTCAATCTAATCAATATTTCTTTATATGAGAATATTGACTTGGCTATACTTATTTTATCATCCTATAAAATCATAGTGTAACTTGTTGTTTGCTTATTGTATAAGAAAAATATCAAAACTGTTTTTTGAATTTAACTAAGTTTTTTTTTATGTGGACACAAATTTTATGTTTTACTAATAATCCTAAATTGTGTATAATATTATATGTTAGTGCGTTGTGTTATTATCTATGCTACATACAAAGTTATGTTAGTATTAATGATGAATCGTGACTAATTCACCTCATTCAAAATAGAACTGGTTTTGTTAGATAAACATGAAATATTGGAGAAATCATGAAATATAGATTTCTAGCTGACGTACTTATTCAATGTTTATATAAGATATAGGAAAATGTAGGTGTATTAGATATAGATAAGTACATAAAGATTTAAAATAATTTTGATAACGACAATAAATTAATTACACAACAGAGTTAAAAAAAACTCTAAGATTCAGTAAGTTCTTATAAAATTTTTAAGGTAATCAAGAGATTTTTAATTTGCACTAAAAGATCATACTGAATCGTGTTTAAATAAATACAAAATATAGGACCGTTATACATAACCGTATAATATTAAAACATTTAAAAAACGCTTCTATGTCAGTATTAGCTCTTGTAGTAATTAATTACATTTTTGGTGAGAAAGTAGTTGTATTACAGGTAACTCTAAAATAATAAGACACACGTTATAATATAACATCGACGTGGCCACGCATTGTTTTGACAGTAAATGAATAACTGTAAGCAACTTGCATTGTATAATTACCGTACCATGATAATATGATGGTACGATTAATTATAGAGTGATTGATTCATCGTTGACTACTAAATTTATCCTAAAATAATAATCATCACCCCCTAGCCTCTAACTCAGTTATTTGGAGTCGGCTCTACCTTATAATGTTTTAACAGGATTTTTACACTAGCTGTCAACCTGAAGCAATCTAATTATGACCGAGGGAACCAGTAAGGGATAAGGTGTGTGTCACTGTAAAAGCTCCCGTATCGTCCTAACCCAACCAATTTCCAAAGAAACATACAATTATTTTTTTGAAATAATAATAATTTTGAAAACATTTTTTTACTTTTGTTAATTTTACTGGACATTAAAGTCATTACCTTAAAATTAATGAACCAAAAAAAAATTGTACTTTATGTGTCATTGGATCAAAATAACAATTGGACCTACTATTTTAAACCTAATATCTATCAACCGTATATGGTATATGTCAGTGGATGAACTGAGAAAAATAATGAACTTAATTTTTATGACACAGTAATGGGCTCGTGTCGACACCATTTAAGCATGCAACTCACCAGTTTATGTATCACGGGTGTTATCATTGCAGTGTGGTTTAAAGTTGTTCTTCTAGAATCAAACCAATTAATATCTCATAAAATGGCTTCAAAATACGAGCAAGTAGAATTAAAATTGAATACAATAATAAGACGGAAAAATAAAATGAAATGAGTCTCGAGTATTTCTACTTGGTGAAGCTGCAAAGAGATTGTTATCGATGCGGTTCGCCGAAGAAAATTGTGTATGTACTCGATGTCTACAGATAAAATATACAACTGTCACTTCCGTCGCGGCAGGTTTATGTGTACAAACATATAGTTATACATAAACGGATATAGACAAGAGCACATTATTCATGGCATATCATTATTAAATTATTGTAGTTAAATAACTGATTACATTATGTTTTGGACATTCAATTATAATTTCACACAATATGAAGTCTCAAAGTAAAATTAGAAAACAGAATATTAAATATTATTATTAAATTTTAATAATAATGACAGTAATAACATTAAAGATGAAAAACGAAGTTTAATTTGTAATTATAAAAATAAACATTATTTACATTATTAGTGTGTTAATGTAAAATTAAATTTTGATTATTTAACTAGATGATTAATTTTATAGAATTCATAAGAAGTTAAATTCGTTATGAAATAAAATGTTTGATGTGTTGTGTAGTCAATAATTATGCACTTAAAAAATGTAGTATGTTTGGTTAAATATGCATATAAATTTGCATAAAATTGAATTATTAAAATATTCTTTTTAGAAATTTTAATTGACACCCAATAAAAATGACATAATATTAACTTACCACAGAGGAAGTGTTCAAAAACAGTTTTATGATAATAAAAATTATTTGTGACTTTCGTAAAATAATTAAAATTATTATACTAATAGCGTTGTATTAATGACTATGTACATACTTTATACATAGTATAACAAATAATATCTTATTAAAAATAAAAATTACATATATGTACTGAAATTTGCCTAACTTAAACGCCTTTTATAAAAAATTATTCTTCTTAGACACTTGTATCAAACAATATAATTTTCAATATTTGTTCTTAATTATATTGGTTGTATCTATTTATAATAATTACAGTATGCGATTGAACTTGATGTCTACTCTTTGTTATAAATTAATTTTAATGTTAATATTACTATTTTAGTAATATTAACATTAAAATTTGAATATTTTATTCAAATATATCACAAAAATTGCAGAATATAATATGTACTCTGGAAACAGTATTTTGAACTGTGCCTTTATTAGTAAAACGTATAGTTCAATTTTTTAATTGAATTGTAAATGAATAACAGTTGATGCAACATGAAAAGTATTTTATTTTTAGTTTAAAATTTTTTAACGAATATGACATTTATATTATTTAGTATATACTCATTAAAAAACGTAAAACATCTACACTGTATTATAATATAATTTTTCAGATTAATATTTTGAAACATTCATTGTCGTTAACTGAAAATTAATCGGATTGGCAGAATTTCTATAGATTTTTTCTAAAGGAAAAAGTTTCATCTGATTAAATTATTAAATATAATAAAAATTCTTTAATAACTGTAAGAAACGTATTTTAAGACACAAAAAATGTATTTATCTGTGAAAGAGGATTATGAGATTTTAACGTTGACGATCATATTTTAAAGCTCATTTTTCATTATTAATTAAAATCTGAACTTTTTAGAATCTCTTGATGAATGTCTTGTGCTTCTACACGGAAAAATACTTTATAACACAATACTTATGATAAAAAAAATGAAAAATGTTTATAAATAATATTTTTGTTAATTATTTTGTTTATAAAACATTTATAAGTATTTCAATTATTTTATGTAAAAGAAACAGATTCATTAGAAAGATAAAAAAATGGCATGACATAAAGTAGCTACCGTGTTATGTAAAGTGAACGACCCTATTATATATTTCCAATAAACCTGTTTTACAACATGCTGAGCATAGTGAAGATCCAGTTATCTTACAAACATTAAAGGCATATTGCACTGCGTAGGTACCATCGTTAAAAAAAAAGTGACTGACTTTAATATCTACATTTTAATATATGTACCTATGTATATTATTTAGTGAATTAATGTAAATACATTTAACTTTTGTAACAAAATGTTTATTTTAGTATGCTAATAAAATAAAAACGTCATCATAAATTGATTTATATACCATAGATAAATGCTATACTCTGAAAACTTTATATATAAGTATTTTATTATCACTGATTGGATTGGGTTCTAATTTTTCAAATGGGAACATATTTAAATGCAATGAAATTTCAGTTTTACATCCTTTTATAACTTAACATGCTACAGAGAGTAGTAGTTCTTTTTAACATGTTAGGAAGTCAAAGATGGTTCTTGGCTATGTCGATGATGGACGGAATGGGCATTATGACCGGCTTGCACCAAAGACCTGACACCACCAATGAGAAAATCACAAGAAAAATCTCGTTGGCATCTTGGGGATCGATTACATTCCTACACATTAGGCCAGACCGGCCACTAAAAAAATATATACAAAAAGGCTTATTTATTAAATAATAATCTAATTAAGAAAATGATTGGTTAATAACTTTTGGATCAATATTCCAGATATAATTAATAATTTAAAGTATTGACTGGTGGTGAGGAGTGGGTGCTGCTATTTTTATCACTAGATATTCCTCGGTTGTACTTTTCCTTTCGACTAGGTATAAAAATAAAAACAACTACCGAGGTACTGGTCAAAAAGTTATTATCAACCGGTTAGTTTTTTAATTAGTCCATTTTTTCTAATATAAGCTAGTATAATATGTATGTCGACATTTAAATATATAAATTTGTCACAATTATAATTTATAGGGGATGATTCTAAAAAACAATTAATAAATAGCTAATACATCAACAAGTATATGTAACTAACAAAAAACGAAACATTTTTTCCATATTTTACTCATTATGGGAGTAACCCAGTGGTTTATGATAAACCGATATTATCTTCTAATCACAAAATGTTGAAAGATTAGGATATTGTATAGTTCATTTTTAAATGTGACATGTCTAAACATTTTCAAAAATCCTTTAATTTTGACAAAAATTATCATTTTTTATATCTTTCTTTTAAAAATCTTAACATCTAACATTAATTTATTGCTCTTAAATAATTGTACTATCATTCATCATCTTCGTGAACTAAACGTTAAAATATGTTAATCTTTCCAACATTTTCAAATGTACTTATGATACAATTATAAAATTAAGTATATTAAATATTGACGTAGCACATGGAGGTTGTTAAATCTGATAACTGGCTTATAAATTATAAGGTTCAGTTAACGACCTCGTAAATTTCTTAGTGTTTATTACAAAAACAAAAATACCTAATAACTTTTTGTTTTACCCTCTTTCCTTTCCTTGGTCCATGAAAATACTTAGAAGCCATATAAAAACACTTGTTCATTAGCGTAATTGAAGAGCTTATAGTAAATCATTAGTGATGGTTGTGTTGAAACGTTAAGAGAGTTATTATATGGTTATGATAAAAAATTGTCTTATAAAAAACACAAATTTGTTTATTTTCACTTTTACAAATCCCTAGGTTAACAGGATTTTAAAACCAGAACACTTATTACGATGTAGGTAATCAAAGTCAAAACACAACTCTCGGTTTAAACCATAAATAACAAAGATTAAGTTAATACAGTTTTAATAAAAATTGTGTTATTTATTTATGAAACATAAATATTTTTGAAAAATTTTGTTTAATTTATCAACTGTTTAGTTAGCTTAAAATATTTAGTAATAAACAATAAATGTACATTGAACACCAATAAACATACATATTTTTAAATAATAGAAAATCTATAGTTAAAATTAATACTCATCCACTAATTTTACTAACATTACTTTAAGTATAAATTAATACAATTAAAAAATAACGCTACCTTTATGCGTATTTTTACCAAGTTGGTTAATTTTTTTTTATACTTACAAAGATTGAATCAATAAGTCTTATTTTGATATCTAATATAGTATAATTTTTAGTCTAATTCTCAATTTATTTTTCAGATAAAATATTAATTAGATCTTGTAAAAAAAATTTACAAAAAAAAATCGTTGTAAACTAAAGCCTTGTTATATTTTATAACTTAAATTTTTTTAATATGCTTATCACTACAGAATAAAAAAATAGTATTTATTGCTCCATTGACCTCGTTAAAGTAATATTACACCATTAAAATTAACAGATTTATGGTGAGTTTGCTCAATAGTTTTTGTACCTAATATAAAGCCATAATATTTTTGATTTATAGTAGTTTAATTTTGAATATGAAACTGTTGTAAACTATGACGTTATTATTTATTTTTTTTATCTGTGAAGCCGTTTAATATCTAAACATATTTTTTCAAAGAGAGATTTTCATTTATTCATCTATAATAAATTAAATAAAGTAATAGTTAACTTAAATATAAATCGATAATTTTTTATTTTAAATATAATTAGAGATAATTGGTTTTTTGACATTTTTTTCTTACACGTGAGAATTTCAATATTTAAATTGATCTTATGGGACATTTTAAAAGTTTAAACTACTGCCTACATAGGTTTTAAACAGGTTTTTTTTTAAAGAAAAACGTGTTTTTTAACATCCCTCATATTTAGAAGTGTTGCTGATTAAATTAACATTTGACTGTGCAAAATAACAGAGCCTTTAGCCCATAGAGTATTTTATCGCATAATAGGTATATTTTATTACTTAGTTATTTTTACAAAATTTTATTATCCAATTCTTTATGAGTTCGTACAAACCATCATATTATTACTAATTATATATAGGTCCCTTAAATCGTTCAAATTCATTAAAAATGTGAATTTTATATATGTTTACGTTCTATTTGAAAAAAAACGAATGACGTTCACCAAATATGAAAGTAAGCACGTGAATTTCCGTTCATAAACGACGTTTTTTCCTAACATTAATTTTTATATAGAGATCATTTTCATTTTTACAGTATGGTTTAAACAAAATGTTAACATCGCGTGCTCGACAGTTTAAGAAAAGTACTTCTAACAATACAGGATGATGATGTTTTTATCATTACACATGCAATAAATAATAAACAAAATTGTCGGTTTTTTAGATATATGTATAATTTTGTATTTATCGGTTAATAATTTCTTTTAGCTACATTCTATATAAATAAAAGGGTTGTTAATGTTATTTTTAATGAAAACGTGCATATTTTACTAGATTATAAAATAGAAAATGATTCCACTAATAAATGCCTGTTTGATAACAACTTTTGGACCTGTATTTTGGAAATTATATCGATTTTTAAATGTAGACCGAGTGATAGATGCAATTATAATTATTTATTTCATTAAGAAATTTCTCGAGAGCACTTTTTACAGATGTATAAAAATATTAATATTTCCGAAATACTTGTCCAAAATTTGTTATCGACCAATCATTATCTAAATTAGATAATTTTCTATTTTATTAGTTAGCGAAATATTTATGTTATGATTTAAAATAATTAAGTTGACATTCCTGTTAGTTGAAAGGAATGATGTAAATAATAACTGATATATAATTAAATATATGTAATTAAAAACCCAATTTTTTTTTTCAATATTGTATACATTTTGCAAGTAATTGAGTGGTTTATAATAAACGGGATATCCTGTTGACACGAGTAAATTTATTTTTGCAGGTATAACGAGAAATCCCTGTTGGGTTATTCTCCCTACCAGTTATGTGGGCATATACTTTGAATACGTTCGTTTGAACGTGTATTGGTTTATTTAAATAACTCGTAAATTTTGAGTATGACATTTTCAGAACCTCGTTAAAAATCCAACTGCAAAATATTCAGTTCTTGATTTCAAATTAATTATTACCGTCGGAAAGTTTTATTAGACATGTTACATTTGCTGTACAATAGCTACAAACAGAATGAGGTTTTGTAGTTTACGTGCAAGTCAAAGAATAAAGATAATAAAAAATTCACTACATTTTCTATATCGTGTTATGTTAGTGTCAAAAAGTAAAAATACGATTGTATTTTATATAATACATTATTAGACAATACTTTTGTAGAAGAAGATCCAAAGAGTTAGTTCATAATATCCTCTATGTCATCCTACCTTGTAATAATGTTATTCTACGTATAACTATAAACATAGAAAAATGCTCTGATTATTTCAAAGTTTTTTAAACTATATCATAGCTTATATTAAAGACACAGTTTCAACACAATTTTCAAAAGGGCTTTTCTAATCTAATATACCTAAAAATTAAATACAAATATGAAAAGTTACTTCCAAATTTTGGAGGATGTTAACACTTTCAACCCTCTCCAACCATTCTTTGATTTTTTTCTCCCATATTGTATATGTTAGTGCACGTATAAAAAAATAAAAACAGAGTGGCGCACTGACTCAGCTGCGTGTTCTACCGCAGGGGAGAATATGATAATTGTTGTAATTATAATGTTTATCGTTGTATATATATTTTTTGGGTAAAACTTAAATTTAAATACTATTGGTTATGTATTGGATGTAATCATTCGTAGTAGTAGCAGTACGTTTAGTTGGAAACCACATTTTTTTTCAATTTGCATCAGTTTCATGGTCAGTATGTTTCATTCTGACAAGTTTTGAAAGGATTCTAGATCATCAAGAGTATAATCATCTAGATTATCATTCTTGGTTGTTATTGAGTTCTATATTTTGGCTATTCTAAGTCAAATTCAATTGAGCTATTTTTCGTATAATTTGAATATTACATATTAGTATTCATTGATGTTATTGTCATATTTGCTGTTCTTTATTCTTTTTTCTTTCTTTAAAAAAAAATATTTTTTTTATATCAAATCATTGTTTGCTAAACATAAGGATTAACAAATATTTTGTCTTATAATTGGATTGACTTGATACAAAAAAAAAAGATAAATATAGTGCAATATGATTTTTTTTTTACAATATTTATATTATAATTGGCTCAATTTAAGTTTAAAACAGAACTAAGATGATAAACAACATTAACGATTTAAAAGAACTAAGAAAGATTTTTTTTCAATAAAGGCAAAAATTTACTACATTGAAAGAAATTGATGTATTATGGACAGCCGAAGATAATAGATGATAACTATAAATTCACAAGTCGTTAAAAATACATTAGCAAATAATTATATAAATTACTGTAAAACGGGTAAATAGAACACAGCTGTTATATTTTACGTTTTTCGTAATAATACAAAAGAAGAAATGAATTTTTATTACGTTTATTTCTTCAAAAACAACATTAAAAAACTTAAAATATTAAGTTTCTACATGTAAAAAATATGCTTAAAGATATGATGAGAAACTAAAAAACAGTTATTAAATAATAGTAATAATACATTCTATTACTAAAAACATGATATTAAAAAAAAAAAACTTGGTACTGACTAGTATCAATAAATCTAATTCTAATGATTTATACTTTATGTATATCTATTTTATAATACGAGCTAATAGGATTATATAAATGTATTAAAAATTAAAGAAAAAATAATCCACTTAACTATAAATTTATTCTTTACAAAATTGTTCAATAAATTACGATTTTTGCTATTCCGTTATTCTCAAATAGAGTTGTTTTAGAACTTTAGACATTAGGTAAATATTACTTATTACAAAATAATAAAAAATGCTTAGTGTTAAGAAAATTGTTCTTTATAAAAGGTAATCATTGTTCGGGTCAAACGGCTATGCAAGACATTTACCATGAAAATCTAGGAGCCGAGTATTTTGTGCTTCATTAAACATACAAGCAAAGTACTTTTAAATCGAAAGTAGTACCTTAAATTCAACAAAGTGGATAAAACTTTTTTTTATAGACGTATTTAAAAAATAAATAAAAACTTTAAGAATACCCCTAGTTTACTTTTAAATTCGATGGTTTTCGTTTGAAGCGATTCTAACATCAAGTGGAAAACGCTCGATGAAAGTTTTTTTATGTTACTATAAAATAATACATTAAACATTTTAGTGTTGTTCAAAAAACTTTTTGGATAAACCTTAGAAAAATATTTTATTAGTAACATATAATTTTATGAAAATTATTAAATATAAAATCTATTCATAAAGTATAAGATTATTTATATTTAGTTTGAGTATGTTGTCTAAATTACTCCTCTCCAAAAAAATCTTCCAAGACAACTCATAATAAATACTTATTATATGCAATGATGAAAACTTTAAATCATCCAGTTTTCAAATTTTGAAATAATATGTTAATTGATATTATCGATGAAATAAATTTAATTATTTTTAGGTTTAAGTAGGAAATATTGGGAAACAAACGGGCAATATTTTAAAAACGATTTAAAATTACATTTGTCGTTAGAAAAATTAATTGATACTTTTACAAGTAATATTTAAAATAATTGGCTGTACTCGAATAAAAATATATCTGTTGATTGCCTGACAACGACGAACGTCATAAAAAGTCGACAAAAGAAAAAAATATTTTTCATATTACTATTAGAGTATGGGAATAGAATACAAGATATTTAATCTGTTCTTTTACATAAATAGTCAAAGCTTTCTATTGAATATGAATGAAGCAAAAACGTATCGAAGAATAGACAATAATCAGAAATTGTTGGACATCTTTAAAATCCTTTCATATTTTATCATTTATATAATGAAAATATTACTCTCGTACAATGTACGCATCCTTTTCATACTTCATCGGTCCCTTTGCAACACCCTTTGATGTATTATATATCATAACCCGGATTGGCAGTGCTGCACATAGTGTCTATATTCATTTGCAGCAGGCTTCACGTATTATTAGCCCCTCGCAATATATCAGAAAATTTAATAATGCACATCTCTTTACGATCTGGTTGTCATTCTATACTCTGATACTTGAGGGAATCACAGAACTATTGTATGATTTCCTCTTTGGCTTTTCGGAAGATTATAAGTATAACATTTTATGTTGATTGATGACACAAATACTAATGACTGAATGTCAATAGCTACAATAAAAGTATAGGAAAAATAACAATATTGGCCAACAGGTGTGTGTGTGTGTAGCAGAAACGCATGTTACAATTTTAATACAATTTTCATAAATAAAAAAAAGGATTCTTTCAACGAGTTTGAAAAATATTTTGAAATGATAAAAGGAAATATGCGTTGACAATGTTCATTATAGTTACACAAAATTCGTTCAGGCGTGGGGTTGAAAAATGCACGTCATTCAGAAAATGTATAGTACAAACAAATGAATGTGATGAATATTTATGGTTATTTCGACGATGGTAGTTTTTTTTAATGGAATAGTAACAAATTAAATGAGATGAACGATGAATTACATCTATGCCAAAAATTGTTTTAAAGGTTCTTGGCATTGTTCTACTAATATTAACTTGTCGGTTAAGTTCAAGGGCGTTCTTTGGTGAAGGTTAAGTTGTAAAAAAAATTTACGAACATAGAAATCTAACTTAAAAAATTACTATAAAAATGTAGTAATTTAACAATTTACTTGCAGTATAAATTTACATATCTAAGAAAATAATTACATGAATGGGCGTAATATTGTAAGACCAAAGTATACATCATTATGTTTTCTCAGACCATTAACAAATAAATAAAAATAATTAGGAAACCAACACCTCCACTAATGACTTACGTCTATTAAACAATTTTCATAATAACTTTGAGTTGATTTTATTTCATGAATCATAAAAAATGATGGGTTCACTATTATCGAGTTGCCATTCGGAGGTCGGAATTTTGTATTCTGAATTAATTTCATTACAAAATTACTGCTGTAATGATAAAATAATTATTTTTTCGATTATATTAACAGCGTAAACTTTTTGGGTTAGATCTAGTCTAGGTGCAGTAACTTCCATTATAATTAACTGATTCAACATAGATAATTTTATCTTAGATATACACAGTGCTATTAGAAACTCTAAGGTAACCGTTTTTACTTGTTATACGATTATAAAAATAGACATTTTGGTCACTAGTGTTTTAATAAAAATCGAGTAATTAGACAGAAAAACTTTAAGCTATCTATGAATAAAATAAAAAAAGCGTGAATTTGAGTATAAAAGACTAACTATGAATCACTTACTTTATTTCAGTATATTACGTTAGTCAGAAACGGAAATAAAACATTGGGTTCGTTTCAAGTCACTACAATATTTCATTGAAAAACTAAGTTTTAAGATAATGAAATTAATCAAAATATTTAACCAACTAAAATTAATCAAGAACTTTAGGTAAGATATACACATTAGAATGTAAACTGTAACGCAGTATATGTTTTTATCGACATAAATTTTATAGATTAAATATCACTGAACATAAAGATGAGGTGCATCTTTTAACTGCGGGAATATTGTTATATATATTGTTATCAAATATAAATTTAGGTATTAAAATAAACTTTTATTCTATTAGTTTGTTATTTATCAAAATGTATATACATTAATTTACATTATTACAATGTTAAATAATATGCAGTTTACAATTGATTCGTGCAACTGTCATTTGTCTCTTATTATGCTTCTGAATTGCTAAAACTTAGAAACAATATTTCATGGTATTTTCTTTTAAATAGAGGGATGTTGGTGAAGGGTGACAGAAAATTCGGATTTCTACTCTTCGTTTACTCCAACCATAATACTTTATAAAAGCGTACGCCGTTATGTCCGATTGTATTATTGAAGTAGTTGTTATAAGTGCGTCAAAATCAATCATCTGTGTATTTTTTACTTTCTTATGTATTCATTCTTGACATTTTGATCAATACGGCATTCTAAAGAAAAACATAATAATTCTTTCAATTAATGAAAGTGAAGTCACAACGCCATAAAAATGTTTAAAAATTATTCGCTCGTAAATTTGTTCTTCCAAAATAATATTACACCGAACAATTAATAATTTTCAAAAGTCATGAAACATTTATTAAAGTAATTTATTTGCCGTCTAACGTAATCTTTTATTATAAATTCAAGATATAGACAACTCAACTTTATATTCTTAGAGAATTATTACATCATGTTAACGTATTTTTCGTAGCGTTAATTATTATGTCTGAGTCTTGGAGTTATATTGACTGAAATCTTAAGGTTACAATTTTTATAAATGACAATGACGTTCTTTCACAAATTCTACTAACACTATCTACCTCAAAGTATTAGCGCTACTATATTTTTGACTTGTATAACTATTGCTGTCTTATAAAATATGTTTATAATATGATGCCAATTTTTGTTACTTTAATGAATCACCATCAAGGGTCAGTGAACAAACTAAGGAAAAAAACACATAATTCTTCTTGGAAGGAAAATTTGGCATCCAATTACATGATGACAATAATCTACCGCTAAAATGACATCATCTTCTGTATCTTTTTATATAATTACCAAACCCATAATTATTATCTTATGAATGCCATCTGTACATTAACGTTTACTGTGATACGCTAAAACAATGACACATAAATCAAATATATTCTATAATCGCCAAACAAATTTTCAAACGTTGTTTAACAGCTTTTATCTAGTGAACTACACAAAAACGTATAATAAATAACGACAAATATTATTTCATAGTGGTAAGAGATACTTTTCGTATACCCAAAAAACATTCGCTTTTGCCATTCAAGCTTTAAAATTCATACTGATTTAGCCACCTTTGTTTTTTATTGTTTACGTTTTTAAACTTCTGTAATAATTCTAAACTCTACTATCGTACTGAAAACTTCTTTAAATGAAGTTTCATTCGATTTCGGCTTAATAATCTTAATTTTAGATTAGAAATTATTTGAAAATTGAATTTTACAAGAAAAATATTCTAAAAGAAGTTTAAAATTTAAAAAATAAAAATTTATTTTTAATATTCTTTAGTTTTTAATAAATTTTTTAGACTATTTCGAAAATATTTTGGACTATTCAATTTGTACTGATAAAGTGAATGTAGTTTTAAAACTAGATGATCAAAATTACAAAAAAATGTTACTAATTATTAATTAAAACTACTATTTATTTGTATTTATATATATATATATATATATATATATATATATAATTCTATTGTAAATTTGTTTGAAAGTTTTTTTTTTATTTTTTTGAGATTTACTTTTACAATGGAATTTGACTAGTAAACTTTTTTTTTTTTTTAGTTATTAAATAATAAATGCAGATAATATTCTAGTAGTAAATAAAAAACATTTTAAAGTAAGTTTTTTTTTCAATGTTGGCATTGGAAGATATAATATTAATACATTCTATGTACTATTTAAAAAAAATTAAATGTATTAATAGCTGCTGTTTCAAATTCTTGGTAAATCACTATTTTTATATTGAATTGCAACTGACAAAAACACAAAAAATTAATACAACAATTTTTAATGGTGGAAATAAAATACCAACATCATAAATGAATAATATTTGATGTCACGTTCAACAGCAAATGATAGAGAGTTTGGGTTATGTTAATAGGACACGTGTGGCTTATAGCTTTGGTTGTGATCATATCCAATACTTAAAGGTATAGTAGTAACGATAGAAAGTGTATATATTTCGTATATATTGAATGTATTAGATACCCCACAGTAAGGTATCGCTTCATAAATTATTAACCCAGTTGTGTATAACATTATATTATTATTATTTTGTCGGTAGATTTTACTATAGTTACAGCCACCGACTAGCAACTATCACTTTGAAGATGGACTCTCCGAAACGTCACAACTCAACTGTAAACATGAATAAATCCTTAAGAACTTCAAGCAACAAGACAATCCATGAAAGCTTTAACACATTCATAGCTTTTACTATTCCAACAAAAGTAAGTAATGATAATATTTCGCTGTTTTGGGTATATAAATGAACATTAAACTATTTAACTATCAATACAAATTTTAGTTCACATGTCTTCATAACTAATAAATGAACAAAATAAAACTAAGAGAGTGCCCTCATTAAATTGATAATGGAAGTAGTTTCGGCAAAATAATGATGTTTAAATCTCACAAAATTTAAGTAATAAGTATTTACTAAAAATTGTGCACGATAAGATTTATTTTAATGTCAGTTAGTTTTTATTCTTATATATTATCGTGTGATAAATTTTATAACATTAAAACCAAAAATATTTACAATACGTTCGCTTGTGAGACCTCGTGCTAGACGGTTTGTAAATATCCACTATCTTTAAAGATAAGTAAAATCGGGTAAACGAAGCGTGCCTGTCACTACGCCTATCTTTCCATTTACTTGCGAGATTTCCAAAACTTGAGAACGCGATACTCATCGGTACACTGGTGTGTATGTTCATATATATACAACACAAGCGCACTTGATTCAACTATAGACCATATCTGATTGAGGTCTTAAGATTCTGAACGGCTCATTACTTGGGACCTAACATAATTTGAGAAATAATATTTTAACCACAGTAGAACGAATCGGGCGTGTAGGCAATTAAAACGATCTAATACAAAGCACAACTAAAGGAAGTTTTCAAAGTCGCACTTCATACTTACTTAGATGAAGAGTATCAGTAAATTATTGTACAAAATTATTGCCATTGACAATGAGATTATTAATTATTGAATGTCTACGAATTCAACGTTACTCTTTTAATGAAATGTAATCCAAATATTACACTGACGACTTTTCGATTTGCTCTTACGATCAATTATACATCATGAATGGAATTCAGTTGGTTATGTTGAAAAATAAATCCCAACAGTTAAATAAGTAATAATGTTATGCCTCCAATTATATTCTGTCAAATAATTTCCGAGGAACATACTATAGTAAGTTGAGCATATTATTATTTCAAGTCAATTTATTTGAACTATTTAAAGATCCAAATTTCAAGAATTCAAAAATGTTTTCATTTTTTTTTTTTGTTGGATAATATAAAAATAAGATAAAAGAATCGAGCATCATTACGAATTCACAAAAACTTTACTTTTGGTTTTATCTCAGAAATATGTCACTGGAGCGTGGATGAAATAATCCGATTTGTTGATGAATCCCCTAAAGATTTCTCACCCCTACCAGCTATAAATTGCCGCCGGGGACTACTCAATATGGAAGTCCAAGGTGAACACCCGAATGATACGTGCAAGTTCTAGTTGAAGGAGCATTCAATTTCCGTTGCACGAGTAAGCTTTAGAAATAAATGGGGTCTACGTTATGCAGTCAACAAGGGAGTAAAGGTACGCTTTGGGTAGCTGCGTTTATTACATTCGAATTAAGTTATACTTTACCATTATATGTGTGTCCTTTATTGTACGGGTTACATGCGTATATCATAATAATAATGGTAAATTTTAGACAGTGACAGTAACCGGTGCTTTCATAATTCTTTGATCGGCCATTGTTCCGGTTCCACATTTCAGTCGTCTATTGGAAATTGATCCTACGTTTAAGTATACATTGAATCCACGTCAATGTGACTTCTGTCTAAAATTCCATTACAAAACTGGGTAATACATTTCAATGGCTGTGGTGAAATTTAGTGTAGTTTATAGAATAAATATATTAAGTCTTATATCTCGCGTTTGTATATTATTTATGTTTTAGCATAAAATACCATATTCAATGTTATGCAGCAGTTACAAAAATATATCAAATAAATTATTGTTGAAGATAACCTTTAAAATAAAATAAATTACTAACGTCAAACATATACGGATATACTTTTTTAGCTTCGATGCGAAGCGGAGAAGGTATTAATTTTACTATGATGTGTTTTTTTTTTTTTTTTTTTTTTTTTTTTTTTTTTTTT